>NW_012117376.1:14359978-14363614 GCF_000951035.1 Colobus angolensis palliatus
GCAGTGGCTCACGCCTGTAATCCCAGCACTTTGGGAGGCCGAGGTGGGCGGATCACGAGGTCAAGAGAGACCATCCTGGCCACATGGTGAAACCCCGTCTCTACTAAAAATAAAAAAATTAGCTGGGCATGGTGGCCCCGCGCCTGTAGTCCCAGCTACCGGGGAGGCTGAGGCAGGAGAATTGCTTGAACCCGGGAGGTGGAGGTTGCAGTGAGCCGAGATCATGCCATTGCACTCCAGCCTGGTGACAGAGTGAGACTCCGTCTAAAAAAAACCCAAAAAACCAAACATTATCTAACAGGTTCCAAGTCAGGAGCCCAGGAACAGCTTAGCTGGGTCTTCTGCTTAGTCTCACAAGGCTGCAATCAGGCTGCAATCAGGCTGCATTCTCATCTGGAAACTCAGCTGGGGAAGAATCCACTTGCAAGCCCATTTGGGTTATTGGCAGAATTAATTTCCTTGCAACTGTATAATTGAGGAGGGCCTGGGATTTTTGCTGGGTGTCCGCTGGAAGCCTCCCTCAGGATCCAAAAGCCACCTGCAGTTCCTAGAGATTATCACATTTCCTTGCCATGCAGGAATTATGCCATACATAGCCACTTAATTTCTTGAAACTGAAAATGAGGGTCTCTGGTTCCAGACTGTGAAGACAGAGTTTTATATAACTTACTATATATGTGACAGAGTGACATCCCATCATCATTGCCATCTCCCATGAAAGCAAGGCACAGGAGCCATCTGCACTCAAGAAAAGGGAATCACACAAGACTTAAATACCAGGAGGCAGGAATCATTGGGGGTTAGCTTAGGGTGTGTCTGTCACACTGGGGTTACTGTAAAACCTAAGGAAAAGTGTAAGGAAAAAGAGAACTGGAGACTAGGAGAAAGTAAAAAAGGAAGTAAAATTATACAATGGGGAGGAGCAGGAAGCCAATAACAGTGACCTTAAGGATCAATAATTGATATATGTGCCAAAGGCTGCTCAGCTGTGCCTTTGGTGCCACAGGCTCTCAATTTGATGAGCCCCACCTTGAGCGAACCACGTGGTGAGCTTCCTCCCTTTTTGCTCCTTGGCTGTGGAACAAAGTCACAAAACTAGACATACTGGTTCCAGTACAGATTCCTGTGGTCCCACCTTAACTGGGTCCTCTTGCAACCTGAAACCTTTTCTTTTTTCTTGTCACTTTCTAGAAACCAAAGCAATTCTACTTGATTTTCAGTTTACCTCCTCCTATCTCATAATTTCTCTTTATTTGCATCTATCCTTTCTTTATCCCTTCTTCTTATCTTAGAAGATGTGGGCCTCCTTCTGCCCATGGCCAACCCTCCACTCATATCCTTTTTTAATTTTATTTTTTATTTTTTTGAGATAGAGTTTCGCTCTTGTCACCCAGCCTGGAGTGCAATGGCATGATCTCCGCTCACTACAACCTCTGCCTCCTGGGTTCAAGTGATTCTTCTGCCTCAGCCTCCCAAATAGCTGGGATTATAGGCACGTGCCACCACGCCCGGCTAATTTTTGTGTTTTTAGTAGAGATGGGGTTTCACCATGTTGGCCAGGCTGGTCTCAAACTCCTGACCTCAGGTGATCTGCCCATCTCTGCCTCCCAAAGTGTTGGGATTAAGGTGTGAGCCACCGCTCCTGGCCTCCTTTTTTTTTTTTTTTTTTAAGTAAGGCTGATGGAACTCCATTTTATTTATTTATTTAAGCCCAATAGAACTCCAAACTCATGTCCTATCTCTCTTCCTGTTCACTGATACTGCAAACACATGCGCAATTCTATATCAATTAAAAAGCAAGGCTGGGCACAGTGCTCACATCTATAATGTCAGCATTTTGGGAGGCCAAGGCGGGAGGATTGCTTGAACCCAGGAGTTCAAGACCAGCCTCAGCAACATTACGAGATGCCATCTCTACAAAAATAATTTAAAATTAGCTGGATGTGGTGGCAGGCACCTGTAGTTCCAGCTACTTGGAAGGCTGAGGTGGGAGGTTTGCCTGAGTCCAGGAAGTCAAGGCTGCAGTGAGCCGTGATTATGCCACTGCACTCCAGCCTGGTGACAGAGCGAGACCCTGTCTCAAAAAAAAAATTGGCCGGACATGGTGGCTCACATCCCAGCACTTTGGGAGGCCAAGGCGGGTGGATCACGAGGTCAGAAGTTCGAGACCAGCCTGGCCAACATGGTGAAACCTCATCTCTACTAAAATAATACAAAAAAATTAGCTGGGTGTGGTGGCATGCGCCTCTAATTCCGGCTACTCGGGAGGCTGAGGCAGGAGAATTGCTTGAACCTGGGAGGCGGAGATTGTAGTGAGCCGACATCATGCCATTGCACTCCAGCCTGGGAGACACAGTAAGACTTCGTCTTGAGAAAAAAAGAAAAGAAAACCCTAAAAAACCCAATGGAGCTTCCCATGGTTGGCTACATTCTCACCTTAGTTCAGGTTTATCTTTCTTATTATCATTAGGATCATATTAAAGAGTTGCTACCAGGCTGGGCATGGTGGCACATGCCTGCCATCCCAGCACTTTGGGAAGCTGAGGCAGGCAGATGGCTTGAGATCAGGAGTTCGAGATCAGCCTGGGCATCATGGCAAAACCCCTTATACCCTATGATTTCCTAACTTTTTACAATTTAGTCCCTGTTTACATCACTCCCCTAAAACTTATCTTCAATGTCACCAATGAGCCATTTAATGTAGTATAAACGTCTTGTTCTCACCAATACCTATAGTTCCCAGCTTCTTTAACAGACAGATGTGGTCATGCGAATGAATTCTAGCTAGTGGAAGTGACAGGTACTACTCCCAGGATGGCCCATAAAACTCCCAGGTGCTGATCCTTGCTCTCCTTCCTATCTGCTAGCAGAGTAGAGGAGATTCTGAGACCCTAGAAGAGGATGGAGCCACAAGATGGAAGGAACTTGGGTCCCTGCATAATTGTGCAGAGCAGAACTTTCCTCTACTATGACTAACATATTAAACACTGAGAAGAGCAAGAAATACAGTCTTGTTGTATAAGCCAATGAATTTGAGAGGTTGTTTACTACAGCAATTAACTGATCCTTATTAATACAGAAAGTTGTATCAGGAGTGGGATGTTGATATAATAAAAACACACATATATGGCACTGAATTAATGGCCAGGCAGTAGATTACTGCCTGATCTTTAATTCAGTGCCATATATTGGATTAGGTAAAGCAGGCTGGATGGCTGGAGATCTCTATTATGCTGTAGCAAAATATTTGGTGAAATTGTCATCTTCAATAATGTAGAAGGTAGATGCTATGCCCACCCACCCTGCAACTATAAGGGAAGAGTTGGAAAGAGTCAGAGTAGGATATGGTTGGCCACTATTGGGGTCTGAATCAGTCAGACTCTAGTCAGGAGACAGAAACCATCCCAGTTGTTTGAACAGAAATAATTTACTATAAAGAAGTGGCCAGGCACAATGGCTCACACCTGTAATCCCAACACTTTTGGGAGGCTAAAGCAGAAGGATCACAAGTTTAGGAGTTCGAGACCAGCCTGGCCAACGTAGTGAAACCCCATCTCTACTAAAAATACAAAAATTAGCCAGGCATGGTGGCACACACCTGTAGTCCCAGCTATTCGGGAGGCTGAGGCAGGAGAA
>NW_012117376.1:14364746-14366171 GCF_000951035.1 Colobus angolensis palliatus
AAAAAAAAAAAAAAAATTATCCAGGCCTGGTGGTGTGCATCTGTAGTCCCAACTATTCAGGAGGCTGATGTGGGAAGATTGCTTGAGCCCAGGATAACTGAAAGGTTACAGTATCACAGAGGCAGTAACAGCAGGAAGCAGTTAAGAACTCCTTGGCTGAGGGAAGAAAGAAAATAGGTTGGAATTATTACAAATTAGAAGCTTAGAGAAGAAACTAAGGAAGAGGAAGAGTGCCAATCAGATGATTTTTTTTTTAAAGAGATGGGATCTTGCTATGTTGCCCAACCTAGAGGGCAGTGGCTATTTACAGGCATGACCTTAGCACACTACCAGCTTCGAACTCCTGGGCTTAAGCTATCCTTCCCTTCAGCTTCCTGACTGGTTGATTCTATAGGTGCACGCCACTGCACACAGCAATGCTGGTGTCTTTGAGGCGAGGCATGATAAACTTGGTTCTGCAATCGGAAATACCTGCAAACTAAATTAGGCTCTACTGCAGAAAAGTACTACTTCTGTCAGGGTGAAGGAGCACTGTTAGGTTCACTCTCATAGGAACTGAAAGTAATAGAAGGAGCCAATATCTTCGTCTCTTTCAGCTCTGCGGTCTCCCTCTAGTGCCCATTAGCAGAGCCAAACAGATGCAGCTGGTAAAGCAGAAGTGTGTCTTACATAGCCCCGGCCTCAGTAACTCAAAGCTGAGTATAGACAGGCCGGTTTGGAGCTCAGGTAATAATATTGGGCACAGTCCACCTCTTTGGCTACTCAGCATCCACATGCACTTGCCTCTACTTTTTTTTTTTTTTTTTTTTGGAGACAGAGTCTTGACCTATCTCCCAGGCTGAAGTGCAATGGCGCAATCTCAGCTCACTGCAACCTCTGCCTCAATTCTCCTGCCTCAGCCTCCCGAGCAGCTGGTGCCCACCACCAAACCTGGCTAATTTTTGTATTTTTAGTAGAGATAGGGTTTCACCATGTTGGCCAGGCTGGTCTCGAACTCCTAACCTTGTGATCCACCCACCTTGGCCTCCCAAAGTACTAGGACTACAGGAGTGAGCCACCGCTATCAGCCTGCCTCTACGTTTTCGAACCTCCATACAACAAGGCAACTCTAGTCTTCCACCTAACAAGGCACAACTATGCAACTATCTTTTGTACAAGTACATTCTCACCCACTCCACCAAAATGAAGAATTGCGGAATCTCTTCTTTTTTTTGGAGACAGAGTCTCGCTCTGTCACTCAGGCTGGAGTGCGGTGGTGTGATCTCAGCTCATTGCAACCTCTGCCTCCTAGGTTGAAGTGATTCTCCTGCCTCAGCCTCCCAAATAGCTGGGACTACAAGCACATGCCACCATGCCTGGCTGACTTTTTCTTTTAGACAGAGTCTCACTCTGTCACCCAGGCTGGAGTGCAGTGGCCCGATCTTG
>NW_012117376.1:14367256-14370604 GCF_000951035.1 Colobus angolensis palliatus
TTTTGGGTAGAGATAGGGTTTCACCATGTTGTCCAGGCTGGTCTTGAACTCCTGGGTTCAAGCAACTCACCCACCTTGGCCTCCCAAAGTGCTGGGATTATGGGCGTGAACCACCATGCCTGGCCTATAATTATTACTTTTTTTTTTGAGGCAGTCTTGCTCTGTCGCCAGGCTGGCGGGCAGTGGCATGATCTTGGCTCACTGAAACCTCTGCCTCCCAGGTTCAAGCAAGACCCTCAGCCTTCCAAGTAGCTAGGACTACAGGCGTGCGCCACCACACCCAGCTAATTTTTATATTTTTAGTAGAGACAGAGTTTCACCATGTTGGCCAGGCTGGTCTCGAACTCCTGATCTCAAGTGATCCGCCTACCTTGGGCTCCCAAAGTGCTGGGATTACAGGTGTGAGCCACCGTGCCCAGAGAATTTACAGAATTTTGGACCACCAGATAGTTCTCTGAAGTAGCAGGCCCATGAATTTTTGTGGTATTTCCCTCCCATTCTTTATTTCACATTTTACTAAGGCATCTAAAAGTACTTTCTACTTCTTTGTTACGTGCTAGGTCAAGATAATCAAGGTCTCTGTGGACTACATTATGACAGAGAACCAAGGAGTTGACACAAACTTGAGGCAAGACTGTGCAAGTGTACTTTGGGCTCTAAAATGTAAAAGCAAATGGCTTCTGGTCCCTCCCTCTCTCCCTCCCTCCCTTCCTTCCTTCCTTTTTTCTTGTTTTGAGATGGAGTCTCACTGCACTGTCACCCAGGCTGGAGTGCAGTGGCGAGATCTCAGCTCACTGCAACCTCTGCCTCCCACGTTCAAGTGATTCTCCTGCCTCAGCCTCCCAAGTAGCTGGGATTACAGGCGCCCACCACTATGCCCAGCTAATTTTTTGTATTTTTAGTAGAGACGGGCATTTCACCATGTTGGCCAGGCTGGTCTCGAACTCCTGACCTTGTGATTTGCCTGCCTCAGCCTCCCAAAGTGCTGGGAGGTGTGAGCCACTGCACCCCGCCTTCTTTCTTTCTTTTTTTGAGATGGGGTTTCACTCTTGTCGCCTAAGCTGTAGTGCAATGGCACGATCTTGGCTCACTGCAACCTCCGCCTCCTAGGTTCAAGCGATTCTCCTGCCTCAGCCTCCCAAGTAGCTGGGACTACAGGCCTGCACCACCTCTCCTAGCTAATTTTGTATTTTTAGTAGAGATGGGGTTTCTCCATGTTGGTCAGGCTGGTCTTGAACCCCCGACCTCAGGTGATCCGCCTGCCTTGGCCTCCCAAAGTGTTGAGATTACAGGCATGAGTCATTGTGCCCAGTGGCTTCTGGTATTTCTTACAAACTATATGGAGGAAAAAAATCATGTGCCAGGTCAACAGCTGAACACCAAATGCCAGGTGCACTGCTACAACCGGAACAGCAGCTGTAATTGGAGTTATTTTTTGAAAAAATTTATTATACTTTTTTTTGGAGACAGGGTCTTACTCTGTTGCCCAGGCTGGAGTGCAGTGGTACGAACATGGATCAATGTAGCTTCGACCTCCTGGGCTCAAACAATCTTGCCACCTTAGCCTCCCAAGTAGCTGCGACTACAGGTGTGTACCACCATGCTGACTACTTTTTAAATTTTTTGTAGAGACAGGATCTCCATATGTTGCCCAGGGTGGTCTTGAACTCCTGGGCTCAAGTGATCCTCCTGTGTCAGCCTCCCAAAGTGCTGGGATTACAGGTGTGAGTCACTGCGCTTGGCCACTTTTTTTTTATGACAAGCACCATGGTCTTGCTATGTTGCCCAGGCTCAAGTGCAGTGGCTATTCACAGGTGCTATCAGGATTGATCATCACAGGAGTTTTGACCTGCTCCATTTCTGACTTGGGCTGGTTCACCCCTCCTTAGGCAAACTGGTGGCCCCTCACTCCCAGGAGATCACCATATTGATGCCAAACTTAGTGCAGACACCCAATCAGAATAATGCAGTATAGCTCAGAACTCCTGAACTCAAGCAATCCTCCTGCCTCAGCCTCCTGAGTATCTGGGACTACTTCCATTCTCCAAGATCCAGTTGCCTTATTTATTGTCCAAACATGTGTGTTAAATAGGAAAATGACATCACCTTAGCATCTTTCAATCTTTGATGGTGACACTAAAATCTGCAACTCCCCCAACGTATTAGTCAGCTAGGACTGCCAGAACAGAATGCCACAGGCTGGGTGGTATGAAGAACAGAAATTTATTTTGTCACAGTTCTAGAGGCTGGAAGTCCAAGATCAAGGTTGGTTTATGGTGAGACCTCTCTATGGCTTGCAGATGACAGCCTTCTTACTCTGTTTTCACATGGCCTTTTTTCTGTACACAGATACTCTGAGTGTTTCTTCCTCTTCTTTTTTTTCTTGTTTTTTTTTTTGAGACAGAGTTTCACTCTTGTTGCCCAGGCTGGAGTGCAATGGTGCAATCTTAGCTCACTGCAACCTTTGCCTCCTGGGTTCAAGCGATTCTCCCGCCTCAGCCTCCCAAGTAGCTGGGATTACACGCATGTGCCACCATGCCTGGCTATTTATATATATATATAATTATTTTTTTGAGATGGAGTCTTGCTCTGTCGCCCAGGCTGGAGTGCAGTGGCGTGATCTTGGCTCACTGCAACCTCCACCTCCTAGGTTCAAGCGATTCTCCTGCCTCAGCCTCCCTTGTAGCTGGGATTATAGGCATGTGCCACCATGCCCAGCCAATTTTGTATTTTTAGTAAAGACAGGGTTTCTCCATGTTGGTCAGGCTGGTCTTGAACTACTAACCTCAAGTGATTCACCTGCCTCAGCCTCCCAAAGTGCTGTGATTACAGGGGTGAAGCACCGTGCCCGGCCCCTTTCTCTTTTTATAAAGACCCAAGTCCTGTTGGATTAGGGTAGGCCCTATCTCTAGATACAGTCACACTGGAGGTTTAGGGCTTCAACATATGGATTTGTGGGGGGTGTGGGGGGCGGTCACAGTTCAATTCACAACACCCAGGTATGCAGTTTACTTCTAGTTTGCTGTCTTCATAGAGGGGGAAGTCCCAGAGGCATCTACTTGGTCTTTCCTACCATAATGGCCCTTACTCTATGGGTCAGAGAGTCAACTGAACCCATGTTAGTTGTTAAATACATCAATTCCAATTATAAATTCAGGAACTTGGGCGATAACCCCAAGATACGTCCAAAGAGGCCACCAAGAGCCCCTACTTTAACTGATAGGCCACAGCGACATTTTGGGTCCCCAGGAATCAGCATCAGTTCAGAGCCAATATTTAGTAATCCCCTAAAGGTCTGGATATTTCCTTTTCCTCACTGTACAGTTGCTCTAGTGAAGGGTTATAGAT
>NW_012117376.1:14371426-14377330 GCF_000951035.1 Colobus angolensis palliatus
CACCTTGTTAGCTAGGATGGTCTCGATCTCCTGACCTCGTGATCCGCCTGTCTCGGCCTCCCAAAGTGCTGGGATTACAGGTTTGAGCCACCGCGCCCGACCCCAACCATCATTTTTGAATCAGAGTCCCCAACAGAGCTTTCTGAGAATGCAGATGCTCCCGTCACCAATACATTTCTCAATGTTGTGGTGAACAGAGTGTCCTCTGGGCCCTCTTGGGAGACACAGAGGACACCAAGTTCACATATGATAAATTTATTACAACATTCTTTTCTCTCTGGACCTTTGAATTTTGTCCTCTCCAGTGAATTCCTCCCATCTTAGCCTCACTAAACATAGGTACCAGCTAGGCACAGTGGCTCACACCTATAATCCCAGAACTTTGAGAGGCTGAGGCAGGTGGATCGCCTGAGCCCAGGAGTTCGAGACCAGCCCAGGGAACATGGCAAAATCCTGTCTCTACAGAAAATACCAAAATTAGCTGGGTGTGGCTGGGTGCAGTGGCTCACGCCTGTAATCCCAGCACTTTGAGAGGCCAAGATGGGTGGATCATCTGAGGTCAGGAGTTCGAGATCAGCCTGGCCAACATGGTGAAACTCTGTCTCTACTAATAATACAAAAATTAGGCATGATGGTGCACGCCTGTAATCCTAGCTACTTGGGAGGCTGAGGCAGGAGAATTGCTTAAACCTGGGAGGCGGAGGTTGCAGTGAACCGATTGTGCCATTGCACTCCAGCCTGGGCGACAATAGCAAAACTCCATCCAAAAAAAAAAATCAGCTGGGTGTGGTGGCACACGCCTATAGTCCCAGCTGCCCAGAAGGCTGAGGTAGGAGGCTTGCTTGAGCCTGGGAAGTCGAGGCTGCAGTGAGGTGAAATTGTACCAGCCTGGGCATCAGAGCAAGACCCTGTCTCAAAAATAAATAAATAAATAAAATAAAATAACAGAAGTAACATTAAGTCAGATTTTCAGTCAACCAACCAAGTAAGTCATTAGAGCCACTTGTAGCTTTGTGAGGTTAACACTTTAAATTCAGAATCTCTGACAAATGCATACACATCAATACATTTGGCTCAGTTCTGTGTTGTATTTCATCCTCATAGGTTTAACATTCTAAGAATCCACTCCCATGTGTATCCCCCAGATTTCTGTCTATATGTCAGAAAAATCTTGAAATGATTGTGGTATATAAGTTATTTCCTTCTGTAAGATTTTACACTCGCCTCCTTGGAGAATGCTGAGATTGCATCCTAGTTGGGGATCTGGTGGCAACGAGGGGTGGCTTGGGTGGATCTTGGGGAGAATGGCGTATCTTTGCAAGGTATATATCCTGCCCCAGAAGTTATTACAAGCTTTTCAAGCAAGGGAAGCCTCGACTTCTGAGACACAAGTCAACAAGATGCTTCTACTAGCAAGAGAAGCTCAGAGAGAAAGATAAATCTAAGATTTTCACATTTGTCTGAGTCAAATCAGATGTCCTCATTCCAAGTTTCAGGGTCCTACTCCTTCTGAATCACAGGAAAGACTTAGTTAAACTGAATTCAGCTGATGGAATTCTGCAACATGCACAATTTTCATGTTTTATTTGTAGCAAATCAGTCTGGTGGCTACTGGAAATGGGACTCTTTTATGGCTATCAGAGAAGCCCTACAGTTCTCTGACCATGAGTTCAGCTGAGAGTTTAAAGACCTGAGCTGGTCATTTTTTTTTTTTTTTTTTTTCCTGCAAGACCTATGATGCAACTGGAAGAATCGGTCCCATATCATAGTACCTATAGTCATTATCACTGCCGTAACAGTTAGTGCAACCACCACTTGGGCCCCCAAGACACTTGCTTTGGTTGGCACTTCATCACAAATAACCACAGGCGATGATTTCATTAATTATGATGCCATAGCATTCTATGGATCAGTAGCATCACATTCTCATTGGCAAGGAGCTCAGCACATTCAAACCCAAAGACACAGCCAACCTGATTTCCTAATCCCACCTTTTGGGGTCTTTTTCCTGGGGCCACTCCTAGTACTAGTTTCTGTATCAGTCAGGGTCCAGGCAATGAGAGAGAAACCACATCAGTCACTGACAGAGAGAATTTAATATAAAAATGGTTAGAACAGTTAACTAGGAATAAATTGTTAACTAGATAACTGTAAGAGTAAAAAGAAAACTCTAAGATATCATGGAGGCAGCAACAGACAGCAAGAAGCATGTATAACTCCTTGAGCTAAAAGTACAAAGGCAAGAGTTTGGAATTACTCAAAGTTAAAACCTTAGAGGAGGGCCTCTGCAGAGCTGAAACTCGGACCTCTCAGTCTGATGCTCTATCTAGTCTTTGAGCTTGAAGAACTCAGATCTCTGAGGACAGGATACTACCCAGCTGGTGCTGGTATCTCTGAGTGGGACACATGGAACTGGTTTGGCAATTGTTGGGAAAAACTACAAAGTGGATTCAGCTGCTGCTATAGGAAGGCTCTGCTGCTGCCTGGGTGAAGGAGTGTTGCCAGAGTGACCCTTACAGGAATGGGAAGCAAAAAGAAGAGTCCCGGCTGGGCGTGATGGCTCACGCCTGTAATACCAGCACTTTGGGAGGTCGAGGCAGGCGGATCACCTGAGGTCAGAAGTTCAAGACCAGCCTTGCCAACATGGCGAAACAGTGTCTCTAACAAAAATACAAAAATTAGCCAGGCGTGGTGGCGGGCGCCTGTAGTCCCATCTACTCAGGAGGCTGAGGCAGGAGAATCACTTGAATCAGGGAGGCAGAGGGTTGCAGTGAGCCGAGATCGCCGCACTGCATATCAGCCTGGGCAACGGCAGGGAAACTCCATCTCAAAAAAGAGTCCCTTCTTCTTCCTTTGGCCTCACTATCTCCCTCTGGTGGCCTTTATTGGGAAAGCCAAACACAGAGCCTGCCGAAGCAAAAACGTGATTTTCAGAGCCCCAGCTCCAGTATCTCATGTAGAGAATATGTGGGTGGGTTTGGAGTTGAGAGACAATAACTTAATAACTAGCACTGTTGTCTTTATAAAGTATTCCAAGAAAGAGGTGAGTTTAGGTGAGAATATGCTGGATTTCAACAGAAATAGAAGAAAATAGAGAAAGAGCAAAGATCATGGGTCTTTCAGGGTTGGAAAAGCTGAGTGCTTCTGGACAACAAATAGTACAAAATAAGATAGAAAAGATTTTAGGGCAGGGAGCAGTGGCTCATGCCTGTAATCCCAGCACTTTAGGAAGCTGAGGCAGAAGATCACTTGAGCCCAGGAGTTCATGACCAGCCTGGGCAAAGCCCTATCTTTACAAAAAATAAAAAATAAAAATTAGCCAGGCATGTTGGAGCATGCCTATACTCCCAGCTACTTGGGAGGCTGAGGCAAGAAAATCACCTGAGCCCAGGGAGGTGGAGGCTGCAGTGAGCCGTAACTGTACCACTGTACTCCAGCCTGGGCAAGAGAGTGAGACCCTGGCTCAAAAAAATAGATAAATAAAAAAGAAAAGGTCTTGAACAACATGAATTTAAAGATGCAATCTTTTTTTTTTAAACATTGTCTGGCTCTGTTGCCCAGGCTGAAGTGCAGTGGCGCGATCTCAGTTCACTGCAACCTCTGCCTCCTGGCTTCAAGTGATTTTCATGCCTCAGCCTTTCAAATAACTGGGATTACAGGCACGTGCCACCATGCCCGGCTAATTTTTGTGTGGTTTTAGTAGAAATGGGATTTTGCCATGTGGCCCAGGCTGGTCTCAAATTCCTAGACTCAAGTGATCAGCCTGCATTGGCCTCCCAAAATGCTGGGATTACAGGCATGAGCCACGGTGCCTGGCCTAAAGATGCAATCTTTCTAAGGCAAATATCAGGTTAAGAGTGTGGCTTTCATGGCCAGGTGCAGTGGTGGCGTGTGCCTGTAGTTCCAGCTACTTAGGGGGCTGAGGTTGAAGGATTGCTTGAGCCTGGGAGGTTGAGGCTACAATGAGCTGTCATCACACCACTGCACTCCAGCCTGGGTGACAGCATGAGAAGCTGTCTCAAAAAAAAAAAAAAAAAAAGCAAAAACTATAAAATTCTTAGAAGAAAACATAAGGAGAAAACTTCATGACATCAGATTTGACAATGATTTTGAAAAGGCAACCCATAGGAGAAAATTTTGCAAATCATGTATCAGATAAGGGATTAATACCTAAAATATATAAAGAACTCCAACAACTCAACAACAATAAAAAAAAACCCCCAAAACAGGTAAGGTTATGAACAGATATTTCTCCAAAGACATACAAGTAGCCAATAAGCACATGAAATGATATTCAATACACAATTTAAGTCAAAATACCACTTTACACTCACCAAGGTGGCTAGTAGTAAAAAACAGAAAATAACAAATGTTGGCAAGGATATACAGAAATTGGAACCCTTTTGCATTGCTAGTGGGAAGGTAAAATGTTGCATCTGCTGTAGAAAATAGTATGGCCATTCTTCAAAAAAGCAAACATGGAACTACCATATAATCCAGCAATTCTACTTCTGGCTGTATACACAAAAGAACTGAAAGCAGAGACTTGAACAGATATTTTTATATCTGTTATATAAAATGTTCATAACAGCACTATTCATTATAGCCACAAGGCGGAAGCTATCCAAGTGACCACTGACAGATGAATGGATAAACAAGATGTAGTACAATGGAATATATGCAGCCTGAAAAAGAAATTCTGATGCAAGCTACAATATGGATGAACCCTGAAGACCTTATGCTAATTGAAATAAGCCAGACACAAAAGGACAAATATTTTATGATGCTACTTATACGAGGTACCAAGAGTAGTCAAATTTATAGACAGAAAGTAGAATGGTGGTTGCCAGGGGTTGGAGAGCAGGGGGAATGTGAAGTTATTGTTTAATGGGTACAGTTTCAGTTTGGGAAGATAAAAAAGTTCTGGGCCGGGCGTGGTGGCTGACATCTGTAATCCCAGCACTTTGTAAGGCTGAGGTGGGTGGATCACCTGAGGTCAGGAGTTTAAGACCAGCCTGGCCAACATGGCAAATCCCCGTCTCTACTAAAAATACAAAAAATTAGCTGAGTGTGATGGCGGGCACCTGTACTCCCAGCTACTTGGGAGGCACAGGCAGGAGAATCGCTTGAACCTGGGAGGCAGAGGTTGCAGTGAGCTGAGATCGTGTCACTGCACTGCAGTCTGGGCGACAGAACAGGACTCCATCCCCCCTCCAAAAAAAAAGTTGGTTGCACAACAATGTGAATGTACTTAATGCTACAGAACACTTAAAAAGTTAAGATGGTAACTTTTGTTAGATACATTTTAGTGCATATACATACAGTCTGACTAGTTGAGACTTAAAATAACTTTAGGCTCCCTTGTTTTCACTAGTAGGAAGTGGCTTGGTGAAAGCTGAGCATTTTCCAAGGAGAACGGTCATACTTCCCAAAGCCAATCTCAGATGTGGCCATGAAGAGTAATCAACAAGGAAGAAGTCAGGCATGGCAATATGTGCCCGTAGTAGTTGGGGCTACTTGGGAGGATAGGGTAGGCGGATCGCTTAAGTCTAGGACTTTGAGGCTGCAGTGAGCTATGATCCTGGCACTGCACTCCAGCTTGGACAACAGAGTGAGACCCTCTCTCTTCAAAATAAAATTTAAAAAAGGCAAGGAAGAACTTGCTAGAAAGTCACATCCAGGAGCCATGGAGAACAACGACAAAGAGTCCATCCCAGCCCAGGTACGGCAGCTCACGCCTGTAATCCCAGCACTTTGGGAGGCCAAGGTGGGGGAATCATGAGGTCAGGGGTTCAAGACCAGCCTGGCCAACATAGTGAAATCCCCTCTCTACCAAAAATATAAAAATTAGTTGGGCATGGTGGTGCATGCCTGTAGTCCCTGTTACTCGGGAGGCTGAGGCAG
>NW_012117376.1:14378060-14471509 GCF_000951035.1 Colobus angolensis palliatus
GGGTAAGTGTATTCTGTGAAGAAAAACAGGTATTTGGCTCGGAAACACAGACTGTAACATACAATTATCTGTGTTCTCTTCTTGAACTCACAGCCAGACTTCACTTCCCAGTAGGGCTACCAGATATAGCAAATAAAAATATGGGAAGCTGGTTACATTTGAATTTCAATTAAGCAAGGAAGAAATTCTTAGAAGTATGTCCCATGCAATATTTGGAATGTAATTATACTGAAAAATAACTTGTTTACCTGAAATTCAAATGTAACTGGGCATGCTGTATTTTATCTAGGAAACTACTTCCCCACTCCTTTGCGGTTAGACATGGCCATGTGACTAAGTTCTAGCTAGCGGAATGGAATGATGTGCTGACTCTTCCAGGCTGGCTCCTTCAAACTTTTCTGGGAGTGGAGGACTCTGAGGAGCTAGAGCAGGAAGTCACAAAATGGACAAGACTGGGTCCCCAATAATTGGGCGGAACAGACCTCCCTTCCTAAACCTGCACTAGACTATGAAGTAAAAAAGAAAGGAACTTTTATTATTAAGCCACTGAGTTTTGGCAGTTGTTTGGTATCGCAGTTAGCCTACCTTGGATAATATCCCTAATCCCTAAATTCAATAGTTCTTCTCATCTTTTCCTTAACAGCATATGACCCTGCTAACCATTTCTTTCTTCTTGAAACTTTTTTCTTGAGACAGGGTCTCACTCTGTCACCCAGGCTGGAGTGCAGTGGTGTGATCATTGCTCACTGCAGCCTCGACCTCCTGGAATCAGGTGACCCTCCCACCTCAGTCCCTTGAGTAGCTGGGACTACAGACGCCCACCAGGACGCCCGGCTAATTTTTGTATTTTTTGTAGAGATGGGGTTTCACCATGTTGCCTAGGCTGGTCTCAAACTCCTGGGCTCAAGCGATCCACCCACCTCAGCCTCCCAAAGTGCTAGGATTACAGGCATGAGCCACTGTGCCTGGCCTTGAAACTCTTTTCCGCCAATGATAGAATTTGTTTCTGGTCCTTTAATGACAATAATGGTAATAAAATGGCTACCATTCATGAAGTTCTTGCCATACAGGCATTGTGCTAAGTGCTTTACCTTCATGACTGCCCATGTGGTAGATGCTATCACCCCCACTGTAGATGAGAAAACAGGCTTAGAGAGGTTGAGCCACCTATCCAAACTCTTACAGCCCCTCTCTCTTCTCTCTCCACACTCTTTTTTTGACAATCCCATCCAATAGCATGGCTGCTGAAATAACTGTGTCTGTGTGCATGGTTCCCTGACCACTCTCTTGGTCTCCAGTTCCACATTTCCTGGCACATAAATGTGCTGCTTGGCATTTTGGACCCAACATGTCCAAAATGCAGCTATTCCTTTGTTAGCACTGTTCTCAACACTTCATACAGTAACATTTAATTCCCACCACTACCCTATGAGATGTTATTATCTATGAGCTAGATATTATCTACATTTTACAGATGAATAAAGTGAGGCTTAGAGAGTCAGTATCTGGCTCAAGTTTACACAGCTAGTACACAGTAGAGCTGGGCTTAGGGCTGATTTCAAAGCCTAGATTAAGACCTCAGCTCCACTCACACTGGGCTCTCCCTGTCCTATCCTGTTCCATTTCCTACCTTCTATATTCACTCTCTACCCCGAACTTTCAAATCCTACCTACCCTTCAAAGTCTAGCTCAACTATCATCTGTCCATGAAGTCTTTTCAGGTATCCCAAGCTGGAAGGGATCTCCATCTTGTGTGAACTTACACAGTACATGCTCTGTGCCTTTTTCTAAGGGCACAAGTAAAACTTGAATTCATTCTAATCATAAAAAGTTCAAGTAGGGCTGGGCACGGTGGCTCATGCCTGTAATCCTAGCACTTTGGGAAGCCGAGGCGGGTGGATCACGAGGTCAGGAGTTTGAGACCAGTCTGGCCAACATGGTGAAACCCCCCCATCTCTACTAAAAAATACAAAAATTAGCTGGGCGTGGTGGTGGGCACCTGTAATCCCAGCTACTTGAGAGGCTGAGGCAGGAGAATTGCTTGAACCCGGGAGGCGGAGGTTGCAGTGAGCTGAGATTGCGCCACTGCACTCCAGCCTGGGTGACAGAGCAAGAATCTGTCTCAAAAAAAAAAAAAGTTCAAGAAGTGAGATATAGAGCAAAAAGTTTAAGTGTCCTTTCACTCCCGAGAATTTATTGCTTTCTGCCTTGATTAATGTTTCTGTGTCTGCCAGCAACTCTATTAGACAGATATTTGAAGACAGGAGGCATAGCTGAGTCATCTTTATTCCCCTAAAATAGGCATCAATAAACAATTACTGAAAGAATCAATCAGTTTCAAACCCCTTGAGCCTGCACATACTACATTTTTAGATGTCAGTGAGAGGGTCTGTTCAAGAAAAGTGACATTTTTCCAGGAGGACTGGTAAAGGTATGTCAAACACTCTGTCTCCTCCCACCTTCATTAAAGAACAAAAAAAAAAGCATCTACTTCTAGGTACGTGAGGGTGAGGCGTCTGGTTTCTGTTTTAGCAGGGTCTCAGAAGGAAATGACTTTTCTCTGAAACTGTAGACACCCCACCTAGCTGTGGCATTGTTAGGCCTCAGGGTAAACAGGAAACTTCCTGCCTTGGGCCCTTCATGTCCCTCTCCCAGACTATTAAAGAGACTGTTAATAGGATGGTAAAAGGACAGCTGCTGGTCATAAAATCAGCCCATTCCTTAGATCCTCAGAGAACAACTAAATCCCTGCAAGGTCAGAGAGAAAACCTTGTCCAGCTCACACCAGGTGCGCCTACCTAGCTGGGCTCCTGTTACACGGTTTCTGGGCATGATGAGATCTACTGTGAAGGTGAAGCTGAGACTGCCAGAGCAGTGACATCACACCTACTCTGTGGGGTCTGAGTCACCTTTTCCAGTAGAGGAATAATCAGTCCTGATTATCCCCCAAAAGGAGGCAAAGAGGAGAGCAAAGAGCCCAGTGCTCCTACCTCGGCAATAAAGAGCTGAAACAGGACCCCAACACTTCCTGCACACAAGGTGGAAGTGTCTGGATTTGCAGCTGTTGGCAAGGAGAAATGGAACAGTTTCTGCCAACTAACTGGAGGGACACTAGGGCAGGGGTGATCATCGTTTGCCAAGAAGGGCACTCGGTGTCTTGGCAGAAGGCAGAGGGCTGCCCCGATCTGTGTGTACATTTTCAGAAGCATTTGACTCTGGACCAAATTGTCTCAGCTGTGCTAGTGCTGTGGCGATGGATGGGAAATGCTTATTGGCCAGGCTGACCAGAAGCTCCAACAGAGGGTACTGGGGCTCAGCCAGGAGCTTCCCTTCAGCTGGCAAGTTTAGCTTTCTGTCACGGTCAAAGGGAGTGTGTCAAAATTCCAATTCTCGAGGCTCTCCAGAAGCTGCTTAGGATTACCCATCTGTTTTGAAGAGTTTCTGCTTACTGGATTTTTTGGCTTAAATGGGAAGTAAAAGAGGTGATGGATGATACAGAGCCAAACTCTCATCTGGCTCAAGGAATAGGCAAAAGTAGCTCAGCAGGGGTCAATGATCTTACTTCCATTATAGTGACAGGCTTATGACCAAACTGGGGCCAGGAAGCAGGGCAGATACCATTTCATTCCACCTTGGACTTAACATACGATTTACCAATTCCTGCCGCTGTGTTGGTGCCTCTGACCCATGTCTACTGATCAAGTAAGCAGACACCTGAGAATGGGACAACAGGCGCCTTATCTGCCAGATGTCACTGCTTTCCCTCATTGAAAGGAAAAACCACCTAAGTTACTCCCAAGAGTTGCACCCGGGGGTGGAGGAGGAGTTTCTTCTAATTGCTGAAAACATGAGAACTGGATATTTTCTCCTAAAATCCCACGTTTAAGCCTCTACATTAGCATTTAGACTGGCGTGTTTCTGTTGTTTAAGGCAGTTCTTAAGATCTTAGAACAGAAAGGGACCTACAAGAGACTGTATGGTTCACCACCACCCCCTGAAGAATATCATCATTTCCCATGGTTTCAGAGATGGTAACTAAGGTTCTGAAAACTCTCCCAAGTCACATGGCTGGTAAATGGGGTTTTACTGAGACGACTAGAATCCAGGGTTCCTGATGCCTTCTTCTTACCCTTTTTCCCCCAACTGGTTTACAGTATTTTAATTTTTTAAAGTTATTTTAGTTTTTGCCACGAGAAGGGAAGAGCATGGAAAGATTTGTATTATTTTTATTTTTTACTTTTTCTGAGACAGAATCTCACTCTGTTGCCCAGGCTGGAGTGCAGTGGCACAAACTCAGCTCACTGCAACCTCCGCCTTCCAAGTTCAAGCAATTCGCATGTCTCAGCCTCCCAAGTAGCTGGGATTATAGGTGTGTACCACCACACCTGGCTAATTTTTGTATTTTTAGTAGAGACGTGGTTTCGCCATGTTGTTCAGGCTGGTCTCGAGCTCCTGGCCTCAAGTGATCTGCCCACCTTGGCATCACAAAGTGCTGGGATTACAGTGTGAGACATTGTGCCCGGCCTGTATTATTTTTAAAAAGGTAATTCACTGCATGTATTACTGAAAGAAGTTTAATTTGCTTATCTTTGTAAGATTTTTTTCATATAAATAAAAATAAATGCACAAATCATAAAAAAATTCATCAGAAACAATGTCCCATTTGGAAAAAATGGTCCCACTTTACTACTCCCACTACTCTGTTCAGGCCTGTACCATCTTGTGTGGACTGTTACCAGCCTGTCAGCTAATGCCTTTGATGAAATTTACACTTCAATAAATTGACATTTAAATTTACACACAGGTCAATGGTAGGTTTAAGACTGCCTCTGCTATGTTAATTGACTAGATAGATCCAGGTGTACTTTAAACTTGGAATAAGACAATCTTCACTTACAGAGAAAATAGTTATCTAAAATTTGCCCTCGCCAGGACCAGAAGGGGCTCTCTAGTGGCTGACACTTCTCCCATTCCTGACCAATTTTCAAGGAGAAAGAGAAAGATTATAATGGACACAGTAATGATCCCAGGGCAGCACAGGCAGTTCCAATGTGTATTTTTACTTTCAGACCCCTGGGTTAAGTCGGCTTCCAGCCTGTCCCTGGAGAGTCCAGGTCATGTCCAAGGCAGGAAGTTGCAATGTAGGAGTAGTCCCAGGAGCCAGTAAGTCAGGAAGTAGCCTAGAATGTATCGTGTGACTGGAGAACAGGTTTTCCAGCGATACAAAAGTCCCATGATAGGATTTCTGGGGACCTTCTGTCCTGGTGGGGGGTCCCCTGCAAGAGGCTTCCAAGGCACAGTCTTTAAGGATCTCAACAGCGGTTCTTGATCCTGAAGCAAGTGAGCTGGAAACCAGTACACAATAGGAGTGGAGGAGCCCAAAAACCTGGTGAGAACCTAGAAATCATGAGAGGGGAATACCCAGACATTTACTGGAATGTCACTGACTCAAATTGGACCAGCCTGGGGACTTCTTTACTGCTGGGTAAACTATGGTCCCATGACTAGAAATGTATTACACTGGTAAAGAAACTGAACACAGCTTAGGATCCGTCTTAGAAAGATGTATGTAACAGCAGACAGGCATCCTCCACGTTACAAATAAACATAGCTACAGACTAATTACATTAATTACTATTAAAATAATGGGCCAATGAATACTAGAAACTCTGTGGGGTCTAATTTTAGCCCAGGGCCTGGACTCTAACCTCTGTGATATTGATTTGGGGCTTGGGAACCTGAGGTGGTTCCCTTATCCCATGGGATGGCAAAGCACAGGGAAACGGGCAGAAGACCCATTGCTTGAACATTCTCTCTCCTACTGGAGTTCAGAAACAAGTTTCCAAATGGTCTCCCTCAGCTAGCCTGGAAACTTTAAGCTTTGCTGGCACTCATTCTATAATTTAATCTAGCTGAAAACACAGCATGCTACTTTCTATTTTCTCTGTCTCTTATCCATACAGCTTGGAAAAACTTTAGAAACAGCCAACATGCAACTCCAAGAGGAAGAAACTGTTAAGAAGAGGTCAGCATGGGCAAAAAAGATGTCCCCAGGGTGGGGCCACAGCCAATAACAGAAAATCAGATATAAGATCAAACCCTTCCCATCCTGCTCTATCACCACTGCCTCCACCCAAAACATTGGTTAAGGTATCTCCTCTGGAAATTGGGGGGCTGCCTGAGTTGAGAAGTTCCAGAAGTCAACAGTCAAGAAACCAATACAGATATAACTGTATATTAGGAAAAAAGATCCCAGAGACATCCTCTGTGCTTATTCTTGTATCTCAGTCCAATCAGGTCCTTTCACAACCTTCATGTTTTTGCATATTCCCTTCCTTTTACCTAGAATGTTCCTCCTCTGCTTCTTACATGGAAAATCTCATTCTTCAGGACCCAGGTGAAATATGATGCCTTTCTCAAGTACTACAGTGAGTTACCTACTTCTTCTTTGCCTTCATAATACTTTATCTGAGCTTTAAAAAAAAAAATCTCCCTGGGCACGGTGGCACACCTGTAATCCCAGCACTTTGGGAGGCCAAGGTCAGGAGATCAAGACCATCCTGGCTAACACGGTGAAACCCCATCTCTACTAAAAATACAAATAATTAGCCGGGCGTGGTGGCGGGTGCCTGTAGTCCCAGCTACTTGGGAGGCTGAGGCAGGAGAATGGTGTGAACCTGGGAGGCAGAGCTTGCAGTGAGTCAAGACCGTGCCACTGCATTCCAGCCTGGGCAACAGAGAGATTCCATCTCAAAAGAAAAAAAAAAAAAATCTCAGGCTGAGCATGGTGGTTCATGCCTTTAATTCCAGCACTTGGGAGGCTGAGGCGGGCGGATCACTTGAGGTCAGGAGTTCGAGACCAGCCTGGCCAACATGGTGAAATCCCATCTCTACTAAAAATACAAAAATTAGCTAGGTGTGGTGGCAGGCGCCTGTAATTCCAGCTACTCGGGAAGTTGGGGCAGAAGAATCGCTTGAACCCAGGAGACAGAGGTTGCAGTGAGCTGAGATTGCACCACTGCACTCCAGCCTGGGCAACAGAGCGAGACTCCATCTAAAAAAAATAAAAATAAAGTAAAATAAAACAAATCTCAAAATAGCACTCCCCTTTCTATCCCATTATACTATAATTTTATGTTAAATGTCTGTCCTGTTTATACCATGAGACCCCGTAAGGCAGTAATTTTGTCTTTTTTTTTTTTGAGATAGAGTCTCACTCTGTCGCCCAGGCTAGAGTGCAGTGATGCGATCTCAGCTCACTGCAACCTCCTGGATTCAAGCAATTTTCTGCCTCAGCCTCCCAAGTAGCTGGGATTACAGGTGCCTGCCACCACACCCAGCTAATTTTTGTATTTTCAGTAGGGACGAGATTTCACCATTTTGGCCAGGTTGGTCTTGAACCCCTGACCTCGTGATCCACCCGCCTTGGTCTCCCAAAGTGCTGGGATTATGGGTGTGAGCCACCACGCACAGCTGTAATTTTGTCTTATTCATGTTTCATCCTTAGAGGTCTGACCCAGGGTCTGGCACAAAGAATACCCCTAAATAGTCATTGAATGAATAAATTCAGTATGGATCACTCAAATGGGAGATGTTAGCTGCCTTCCCTGTCCTTGGCCAAGGGGTTTTGCCTGTTTTCACATCCTTACCCCAGTCAGGAATCCGCCTCACCTGAACATGCATGCACAGACCTCCAAACAGCAGCAGCACTGCAGCATGGACCAGGTACACAAACACCTGAGGACTGAGGAATCCAAGATCGGGCTTCTCTAGGGTCTTATTGTTCTTGCTCCTTTGCAGCCCAAGTGTAAGGCAGAGCCAAGGGTGGGTGGTCACGTATGTCCAAGTTGCCCAGACAACCAGTATAGCCACTGGTGCAGCCAGTAGAAAATTGGGCACCTGCCTAAGCTCGTAGTATTTCAAAAAGCCAACATTCCAGTAGACATCCTGGATATAGCTGTATATCAGTGGAACATCCCAGAAGCACCAAGGTGGTTCATTTCCCTCTGCAATCCGGTAGCCCTTGTCTACAGCTAACTGTACCAAGGGCTCAGGAATGGGGCGGGCTGAGCCTGGCAGACAGAATTGGGTGTAGGCATAATACTGAAAGAGGGCAAAGGGAAGGCCAAGTGTGAACACCGACAGAAACAGAGAGGCCGTCAGCTTAAAGAGTTGTCTCAGGGGATTCAGCATCGTAAGAGAAGAGAAAAAGCCTTGGCACTGAGAATGCATGAGGAAGCCAACACTGACCAGCCCATTGGAGCGTACCCCAGTGGCAATGGCAAAGAGGAGTCCACTAGTCCAGACTCGGCCCCTCTCCAGCTGCCCCATGGCACTGAATGTCAGGAGGGCAAACAAAGCTTCTGAGTAACCAGCTGCCAGGAAGACATTGGCAGGGCTGAGACAGAAGAGCAGAGCTGCATAAAAGGCCTGGCGGGGAGAGTGCAAAACCAGACAACCCAGGTCATGAAGTGCAACTGCAGCCAATATGAAGAACAAGAAATTGAGTGATGCTACTGAAATCAGCAGGCAACTGCGCAGACTCAGTAACCCCCGTAAGGGTCGCAAAAGTTCGGTCCCCACCATCAGGGCCAAGGGGAAACCAGGAAAGAAGGCGAAGTTGTGCTCATACAGGTAGCCATGCTCAGCAATGAACAAGAAGTGTTCAGCATCCCAGCGAGACAGGCCACCCAGAAGACCGTCCACAAGTTGGTCCACAAAGCCTGAGGGGGCCAGGCGAGGAGGAGAGAAGGCTTCTGCGTGGTGATCTGGGATGATGGCATTGAAGAGGGCCTGTGGAGTAAAGAAAAACCAGGATTTTGGTTGAGTAACTGGAAGAAAAGAATTGCCATTTAATAAAACGAGGAAGAAGGTCAGGCTCATGCCTGTAATCCCCACTTTGGCAGGCTGAGATGGGAGGATTACTTGAGTCCAGGAGTTCATGACCAGTATGGGCAACATAGCAAGACCTTGTCCCTATAAAAACTAAAAAAAAAGTCTCAGCACAGTGGCTCACATCTGCTATCCCAGCACTTTGGGAGGCTGAGGTGGTAGGATCACTTGAGCCCAGGAGTTTGAGATCAGCCTGGGCCAACGTTGCAAGACCTTGTCTCTACTAGAAATAAAAAAATAAAAATTAGCTGGGTGTGGTGGTACATGCCTGTAGTCCCAGCTACTTAGGGGGCTGAGGTGGGAGGACTGCTTGAGCCCAGGAGGTTGAGGCTGCAGTGAGCCGTGATTGTGCCACTGTATTCCAGCCTGGGTGACAGAATGAGACCCTGTTTCAAAAACACTCAGAACTCTTCTTGAGGACTGAACCCTGGACATGTTAACATCTGAAGGTTAGAAAGAGGATGAAAATCCAGTAATGAAGAAAAAAAGGAACAGTCAGTGAGGTGGCAGGGAACCCAGGAGAGCATTAGAACCAAGGGAAGAAAAGGAAGTGATCAACTCTGTTAAATGCTGCTGGGAGGTCAAGTAAGATGGGGGCTGAAAACTGACCACTGGATTTAACAATGTGAAAGTAACTGGTGACTTTGACCAGGGCTATCTCAGTGGAGGGGAAGAGACAGAAGCCTGCCTAGGCTGGGTTCAACAGAGAATGGGAGAAGGGAAACTTTGAGGAGTTTTGCCTTACGGGGAAGCAGACAAATGTGGTAGTAGGTGAACAACAATGTGTGGTTAAGAGAAAACTTTTTTTAAGGTGGGAGATAAGGGTGTGTATGTTAGTGGAAATAACCCAGTAAAAGGGTATGCAGGAGAGAGGGAATTGCTGGGTAGGCAAAAAGGGATGGAATCTGCTACAACGGTAGAGGAGCCAGCCTTAGAGAAGAGGACAGACAGTTCATCCAATCTCCAATCTTCAGTACTGAAAGCACAAAGATGCAGAAATAGGTAGGCTGAAGAATGTGGTGGGCGCACATGGAAGGAAGTCTCCTCTAAAGCCTTCTATTTTTCTGAGTTGTCATTTAGGAAAACAAGTTGTTACATGTTACATGTTTTTCTCTTTCCTCAAATCTCTAACACCCCCAGAACTCACTTTCAAGTGATAGCCTCTTTTCAGGACAGGGCACACATCATCTTCATTAATAATGAAACCACCAGGAAATCAACAGAAGTTGTGCTGGGAAGAGTGACAGTGAACCCGGAGCTAAAACCGTCAAGGATTAGCTGTCACTGACAGAGACGATAGCAGCAACGACGGGTAACTTAGGGATATAATCTGATGGCTTGAGCGTTAAAGCTGGAGGTGGGGGGATGATAATCACATTTACTGTTAAATGTCTTTTTGCCGGCCAAGTGCAGTGGCTCACGCCTGTAATCTCAGCACTTCGGGAGGCTGAGACAGGCAGATCACGAGGTCAGGAGTTCGAGACCAGCCTGGCCAACATGGTGAAACCCCATCTCTACTAAAAATACAAAAATCTGGCCGGGCGCGGTGGCTCAAGCCTGTAATCCCAGCACTTTGGGAGGTTGAGACGGGCGGATCACGAGGTCAGGAGTTCGAGACCAGCCTGGCCAACATGGTGAAACCCCATCTCTACTAAAAATACAAAAACAAAATTAGCTGGGCGTGCTGGTGGGCGCCTGTAATCCCAGCTACTCAGGAGGCTGAGGCAGGAGAATGGCGTAAACCCGGGAGGCGGAGCTTGCAGTGAGCCGAGATCTGGCCACTGCACTCCAGAGAGAGCGAGACCCCGTCTCCAAAAAAAAAAAAAAAATTAGCTGGGCGTGCTGGTGGGCGCCTCAGCTATTCGGGAGGCTGAGGAGGGAGAATCATTTAAACCTGGGAGGCAGAGGTTGCAGTGAGCCAAGATCACGCCTTTGCGTTCCAGCCTGGGGCAAAGGGCGAGACTCCATCAAAAAAAAAAAAAAAAAAAAAATCTTTTTGCCCTATTAGATGATCAGCTACTCAAGAGAAAAGAGACCATGTTTTTTTACACTTACCATCTAGCACAGTTCTTGGAACGCAATAGGTACTTTAAAAATTTTTGGTGGTTGAATGAACTGCCTAGAAGAAATATACTGTTTCCAAAATTACCACCTGAATTAGAACCCAACTGTCCTGGTTCCCTATCCTGATGCTGACTTGCAGCATTGCTCCTTTGGTTCCGCCAGTAACCCAGCTGATGCTGGTTGAAAGACATCACTGAGTCAGTCAGTCTCCCTAGCCTGGCAACAGGAGCATAGCCCCATTTTTAAGGCTTTTTAAATTTTGGTCAGTTTCCTTATCAGGCCACTTCAAACAGTAAAAACAAACAGGACAAGAGTGACAGTCACAGATAAACAGCCCTAGACTGCAGGTGGACACGTTTAACTAATCTCGAAACCCGGCAGAGTCTGTTATGCCTTATATAGTGGGGAAGGAGAGAGGAAAGTTTCCACAAAGGGACCGGTTATGAGCCTCAGAGAGAATGGTACTGGCATAAAAGGCACACATCATTATGTGAATCTAACACCCCTAGGGTGTCGACATACATTCAACAACATTCATTCATTTATGAACATACTGAGCTAGGCACCAAGCACTGTGCTAGGCAGCAAATAATTCATATATACATGATATTTTATTAAAATATGTATCAAGGGGAGCCTCGGAGGGGAAAGGGAACTGCAAAAGGGCAAGTGCACTGAGAGTTGTGAGTGGGTGAGGCAGGAAGGGGTGGCACTCGGGGGAATAGGAGGAACCATTATATATCCAGATGGTCTCACGACTTGCACATTGCCATGTTTTTCCCACTCAACTGACTGATACAATGCTCAGTCTCCTGGTAAGGGGAACATAGGGCAATACTTTGAGCTGTCACACCCTACAAGCATCTCTGGTTACAGAACATCACAGTCTGTTGGAGAGACCACTAGCTCAGGAGTTAGGAAACATGGGGTCAAACTCCAGCCCTTCTCTATCTTGATGTGTGGCTTTGGGGATGTCACTTAACCTTTCTGGGCCTCTGCTGCTTCATGGGTAAAACAAGATTAACAGACCATTTTTCTAAGATTCCTGACCACTTTTCAGCTCTAAAGTCTATGTCTCTGTGGTT
Organism: Colobus angolensis palliatus; assembly: GCF_000951035.1. Lineage (NCBI taxonomy): Eukaryota > Metazoa > Chordata > Mammalia > Primates > Cercopithecidae > Colobus > Colobus angolensis. Next base: position 14,390,102 of record NW_012117376.1, read on the forward strand.
TCAACCACATGGAGGGGCACACCTGAGAGGTGGAAAGGAGCTGGGGACTCTTCTTACTGCCTAGTCCAGTCATGTAGCAATGACACATTCAGGACAAAGGATGGGAGACTGACCTGCAGCATCAGAGTCAGGATACGGCAGCTGACTGCAAACCTCAGCACCTCCTTCCGGGATGGGTCCTGGGGCCACATCCTCTCACCACCAGGAATTCAGGGGTGTTGCTACCAGGATTAAGCTCCCTCAGGCCTCTAAACCCCAAAGGAGGAAAATGTCACACATCGAGTGAAAACAAATTCTTGAAGGCATTCTTCACTGGAACGTCCCCTCTCAGAATTACTATGATAAACTTAACCAACCACCTAACTTCCCAGATGAGGGGAAAGCATCTTGACAGCAAATGGGTTCAGTAGGTGTCACTTTGAAGCACTGAATTCTCGTTGGGAAAGTTCCATACAGCTAAGCAGGTAGCTGGAAAGCCAAGGTCACAGAAAATCTTTTAAAGTCTATTGAATGCACCTCTGCAGGAACTAAAGATCTGGGTTCAACTCCTGACTGTCACTTACAAGTTCTCATTAGTCCCTCTGAACCTCAGTTCTTTATATAAAAAATGGGAGCAGACTTTTTTTTTCCTATCTCACAAAATTGTCATGATGGTGAAACAGACCAAAGTGTGAAGTTCTACTCAAATCTGTGTTGTGGTTGCTATTATTTAGTGTGTGCCCTTTTCCTCTTGCCCAGAATAATAAACTAGGTCCCAAACCAGAGTCCCCAAAGTGGGGCATAAAACCATACTGGAAGACCATAATGACTCCACACTCTAGCTTAGCTCTCTGATGTGTGTTCAGCTGGTCTGTTAAATTAAGTGGGGAAGGAAAAGAAAACCACCACTCAGCAGGACCTGAGCCAGCTCACACTGCTGAAACAAACTGAGGGTGAACACAGAGTAGACTACCAGGGATGGAGAAAACTGTTATTTCCCATCTCTTTATTGGGATGGTAGCAATGTATAAACAACTACAAAGCCACTCCGAGGCAGGGAATGCACCTTAATCTTTTATAATTCCCTGGGCTAAAAGAAGTCATAATAGCTCCTCAAGAATTTTCAAACACCAGCCTGGGAAATTCGAAAGGAAAGCAAAAGCATCAGTGGCAGCTCACCAATTTGGGGTGAAGAACTATGCCTAAAAGGAAAAAAAAATTTGAACTGAGAAATTTAAGGAGGAGGGCTGGAAGACTCTTCTCTTATTTGGCGAATACCTACCAAACCTGTATCACTTGTTTCTGGAATTCTCTGATCCTCACTAGACAGTGTGCTATGCTCTCATTACATTCTGCCCTATTGCCTTTATTGCTTTGCTTATTTAAGTTGCTAAGGGCAGGGGCTTTATATCACAACTATATCCCAGGGCTTAGAACACAAACAGGCATCTTAAACCTGTGTTCTGAATGAAAGGAAGTGGTAGGGACAGGATATAGCATCATCAGTTCACTGACTCTAGATATGAAATCACTGCCCCAAGTATTCTTCCCACCATATCTCATGTCAACAGCAAGACGACAAAGTCACAGAAGCCACAGGAAAATAAAATTTCCCCAAAAAGGGAGCCAAGTTGGCCAACGGCAACAGTACTCTTTCCTTGGCACAAGGGGGCGCCTGCTGCTTACTCCATCGCCAGGAGACCTAGAGGAAGGGAGGGGCCCCCAATTCCACACCGGTTGGCTCACGAAAATTCAGTTCAAAGGCAAGCTTCTAAAAAGCCCCAGAGAGCAGCGGTAGTTTGTGAATCTACCCAACGTTTCCAACGTGTGACTCGCTGAATCGAGAGAAATCACGGAAATGGGCATACCCAGCCTCACACGGCTACTCCTTCCCTATCCTAGGGCGAATTCACTCTTCTTTCCTTTTCCTTGGCTTCCCACCTGCACGCAGAAGAGAAGTTGGGAACAGAAAAGCACTCAACCCACCTCTGCCACTTGACCATGCTTGCATTCTTCCTTTCCTCTCTCGAGTCAAGCTCTAGCCTCAGCGACTACAGATGTGTGTAGCCCACACTTTGCTTACAGGTAAACCAAGTAAAAACAAAGCCAGTCAATTCTCCTTCTCAGCTAATTGCCAGCCTCCCTTCCCAACAACCCCTTTGCCAAATCACAGACTCTTAACTGGCAGGACACTTAACAGATCAACTAGTTTCACTCTTCAAAAATTTTCCCGTGAGATAAATAGGCTCCAGAGATCTCATCAGACACGGCCAGGCCAGTGTAATTACCATCGCCATTTTATGGATATGGAAACTGAGGCTCACTGGGGTCAAGTGACACACCCAGGGCTACTTAAAGATGCTATCATGTTTTTTGCTTCTTAAACCTCACGGTACCAGCCCGCATCCCTCGCCAAAGGGTATGCGCCCTTTCCGGGCCAGGATTATGACCCAGGTCACCCAAACGCCTAGCCCAGTACCTCCATGCCACAGTCTGCCCTTGCTGGGTATGCTTAGGGTAGTTGGGCCCTATCTGAGAATCTGGGACATCCTGTTGAACTGCAGCTCTGGACCCTCTGAGTAAGACCAACACCCCCTGCGTGGGCTGGAGAAGTCGCTCTGACCCAGGGTCCTCAGAGCCAAAGGCCTCGTGGGCCGTCCCGAGATAGGGGCTGCCTTCTGTGCGCCCAGCCGTGTCCGCAGCCCGTTTCTGGCCGGCTCCGTCTGGACACAGTCCCTTCTGGATACTAATCATCGACTCTCATCCCAGATGGGCCACGGCCCAGGGACCACTCCCGAGGGAGCCTGCGGAGCCCCACCAGGCCACAGGGCCGGAAGCAGGCGAGGGCGGGAGGCTGGAAAGGAAGAGGCGGCGCCCAAGGCTGCTATGGCGGAGGGGCGGGGCTGCCCGCTTCTCCGGGCCTCTGCCTCATTTCTGCCGGCCTCCAGTTGACAGCTTCCCTCCCGCCAGAACTCCAGGGCTCCCAAGCTGGCACCATGTCCTCAGCCCCTGCCCGTCCCGACCTCCCCGGCGGGGACCGAACCTCAGCTTCTCCATCCGGGGCCCACGCGGCCCGCGCCTGCGCGCTGGCTCCGCCGACGGCTTCCCGGCCCGGTCCTGCCCGGACTTGGAGCAGCCCCGCCTCCCTCCGCGGCGGCCATGTTGGCTCCGGGCGAGCGGGGTGGGGGCTGCCGCTCGGTGCTTCGCCTTGTAGCACCTTCCCACCTTGGTGACTCCTGAAGAGTTTCCTCGCACTTCTCTCTTCTTCAAGGCCCCCCGCCACCCCGCCTTCAAATAGTGAGCCGAGGCTGCTGTCTCAGTCAGTGCTCTTGCCCCAGTTCCTTCCCGCTGACGTTCACTGAGTTCCCGGTGTGGGCCGAGGCTCTTGTAGTCGGGGGCTGACCCGCAGCCTCTTCATAGAAGCCAGAGCCGCGCTCTTCCTGCTGTCAGGCAACAACAGCTCAGCACAGGGCCTGGCACACAAGGGATGTCCTCTGAACAGCCAAAGAAAAGCATTCTTGGGGGTTCTGTGGCCGGCAGTGGCACCCTGCGTTTTGGGTGTGAAGAAAGTGGGGGATCCCCCTGATTTTCCCCTCCTTTAGCTACCAGAGACCTTCTGTCCTACTTCAGTCCTCAGCCCCACCTCAGGTGGCTAATGAGGATGGCGAGGAAAACCTCAGAGAACACCCCCCAGGCCAGGACTCCTTTCACCTCCCGCACCCAAGCAGTTTCTCTCATAGGAAGTGGGGCCAAAAAAAAAGAAGAGGCGAAGTCAAAACCGTCTACTGGGGGGAGCGGCCAGTTTGTACCCTTGTAACGGAAACTGTTAGAACAACTTTGCACCCTCCTTAAAGGAAACAGATAATAAATCCTTCTCCGTTGGTGGATTTCTTGTTTCTCAGGATTCCAAAGCCTTCTGTGGTTTCAGTTATCTGCTCTCCAAACGAAGCCAGGGGCCGGGTTAGCCTCTGGCCACAGCCTGGCTCAGGGAGGGGTTTATCTTCTGCAACAGCTACTCATGTGAGTGGGAACAAAGAGATGGTTGCTACCTCTCCAGGCGAAGACCAGCCCACATCAGTCTGTGGGGGCCTGGGACTGTATCTCTTGACTCTTTATAACTCACTTCAGGCCTTGAGACCTAAATTGCCTTCAGATATTTGTTGTGTGCAAGGTGGAGAAAATGCAAATCACATTTAGTCGTTGTGTGTTGGAGAAGGGGGAAAAAATGGAGTTTCATGGCCCTTCCCCCAGGTTTTTCAGTGCCACGCACTTGTTCTCAGCTCCAGGTCTGTGAGTGACATGGCAAAGCCTGGGGGCACACTTGTGACTGGAGCCTAAGGCTGTGACTTGAATCTCTAGAGTCCACCATGAAGCTCCAAGCAGCACTCTCTTTGCAAAGACAAAACTGAGACATGAACTGTCCTTGCTGTGTAAATTCACAAGGGGAAAGAGAGGTGCATTCTCGGGGTTCCCTCTGTCCACACCAAATTCTCTCAAAAATCTATTTGTAAAAAGGCCAGGGGTCTCTCAAGACAAGTCAGAATGTTTTTTAAAAGCTCAGCTGTCACTCTTCAGAGGTAGAACTTTATCCAGATTTTCAGCTGTACTTTCCTGCAATTTCTCCTTTCCTTCTCTGCTACCCAACCCCCTCCTCTTCCGCTCTGTTTCCTGTTTCATTTTCTGACTTCTGCTCTGACAGGAAAACAAGGAAGCTGAATCTTGTGCTCTCAAAGCCCTGACTCCCTGGTATCAGATTGGAAGAAGGCTAGGTGGGATAGGAGGGGTTTCTAGGGCTCGAAGGCTTTGAGTAGTGACGGAGGCAGCCTCTCGGTGTTCTTGTAGAGTCTGCAGCTAAGATGGAGCCTGCATCTACCCAGGGAGCCAGCTGAGCTACCAGAACTGTGGAAAGCAAGTGAGACAGCCATATCCCAGGCTCCAGAAAGACTCCACACTTCCCAGATATTTCCATTAAGAAGCACATATCCCACATCACCAAGAAACAATATCACATGCAAATCCCTAACCTGAACAATGCAAGCAATGCATTACTATTCTAGGAGCTTAGGATTTAAGAGGGTTACATCATTTCTGTTCTTTGAACTTGCCTCACTCTGCTCTTGCTATTTTCCCTGCTTGAAGCACTCTACTTTCAGACCACCCTTTGGCCAGTCCATTATGTTTGGGTCTCAGAAGACATGTCACCTCCTCAGAGAGGCTTTCCCTGTAGTATCCCATCAGTCTGTTTTTTTTTTTTTTGAGACGGAGTCTCGCTCTGTCGCCCAGGCTGGAGTGCAGTGGCCAGATCTCAGCTCACTGCAAGCTCCGCCTCCCGGGTTTACGCCATTCTCCTGCCTCAGCCTCCCAAGTAGCTGGGACTACAGTGAACCGGCCACCTCGCCCGGCTAGGTTTTTGTATTTTTTAGTAAAGATGGGGTTTCACCGTGTTAGCCAGGATGGTCTCAATCTCCTGACCTCGTGATCCACCCGTCTCGGCCTCCCAAAGTGCTGGGATTACAGGCTTGAGCCACCGTGCCCAGCCTTTTTTTTTTTTTTAAGATGAAGCCTCACTATATTGCCAAGGCTAGTCTGGAACTCCTGGGCTCAAAGGATCCACCCACCTTGGCCTCCCAAAATGCTAGGATTACAGGTGTGAGCCACTGTGCCTGGCCTGTTTTCTTCATAGCACTTAACACCATCTGCTTGTCCTGTCCATGATTTTGTTTCAATGTCTGTTTCCCTCTTCTGGAATGTAAGCTTCTGAGTGTAATGGAGGAGCAAGGGCTTTGTTCACCAATGTATTTCCAGTGTTAGAACAGTGCCTTGCACACTGTGTGTCTTCAATAAAGATCTGGTCAATAAATCAATTTCTTTAATCCTATACCTCTATTTTATGGATGAGGGAGTTAAGGATCACAAAGGGGAAGTGCCTGGCAAGAAGTCACATAGCTAGTGGTAGCGATGGGACTTGAATTTGGGTCTCCAGCGTCCCAGGCCAGTTCTCCCACTCCACACTATTTTAATCTTTCACAGATTTACCTCTTTCCCTTTCTTCCTTTTTTCCCATACGACTAATAGTCTTTACGGGCTATGCTAAGATGAGCACACCAAGTCTTAACAGCTCCAACCTAGGCTTCTCCTCCATCAAAGTCCTATCTTACCGTTTGATTTGTTCAACAGTACAGGAATGCCTACTATGTGATGGGATGATGATGCAACACTGAGCAAGAGAGAAACAATCCTTGCCTTGGTGGAGATGATATCTACTTCATAGGATTTATAGTGCTTGGCATACAATGCTCATAAAGAAGGGCTGTTATAACTCACTACAAAACAGTGATTTTCCCACTGAAGGTGTAGAGAAGTTACGTGGTTCTCACAGAACATTCACTTCCCTGGAGCAACTGACAATTCATTTCTCTCTGTAGCTGCCTTGCCTTGCTCCTGCCTCCACTTCTGGAGGTGGCCTTAGCCCTAGACTGGGCAGAGGACCGGCCCAGTGTACCTACTCTCAGCAGTTCAGTTTCTAGACGCTAAACTTTCCATGGCCCCAGTCCTATGGAATTGGAGTAGCTGATCCTAATCTGGGATGCTGGCTCTGATGTCATGCTATTGTGGGGCCAAAGTGACCATACTGGCCTCTGATGAAAGGCAGCTGTGCTTTACCAGAACTTTATGCTACTTCTTTTTGCTGTGGATAAAAAGGCATTCATTGGCAGTTTCCAAGGATGCTGGGTGACATTTACATCCATCCTGACACTTGAGGTGACACCAGTCAGGTCTCATTTACCAAAAGCATCCTTTTTGGCCTCTGCCTGATCACTTAAGGATGCCCATCCACCCAAGGACAAAGACTCTGCCTTGCCTGCAACTGCAGGAGCCAAACACTCATCATTTAAAGCCCATGGTCACTAGATATTTTTCACCCTTCCTTCAGTGTTTGCCTTTCAATAGTTAGAAAACCTTGACCCCACTGAGAGGCCTAGTGGGAAGGCCTTAGCCACTTGGGGGTGGCAGTGGCTGCAAGGCAAAAGAGCCAATGAGGTTTAGAGTATTGTTTAGGCTGGACTTGGCTGCTCTCCAGCTATGAAAGAAGGTTAAGGTCATTTGGGGGGTGGGGAGGGAGGAGCCTGGGAAAAGAACTACTGGCCACACCCCTGGGTTCTCTGCTGGCTAGGTTCTATTTACTTCTCAAAAGCAAATTACTCACAGCTCACTGGCCAGCAGTTCTCTTGGCCATGGTAACTCCAGTCAGAAACTGGAACCAGGCTAGGCTCTCCCTGCATTGCAGGAGAGCAGATGAAAGGAACCCAGGAAACCGAACTCCTAGGTAATGCTCCACACACAGTCCAGATATGCACTTTCTAGACTAGCAAACGGAGCTCGAGACCCAGAACAAAAATAGCCATTAGCAATATTGCTCACCAAAATTGTAGATATGAAAACTTCCCATTTAACTTTTTCTAGAAGAGTCCTAGGAAGGCATCTTGGTTGACAAAGGTTTTCCTCTCTCAATTGAGAAATACTAATTATTCAAATCCTGTTCCTGACCCAAATATTAACAGCCACACTTAGTCTGATGAACACTTGATTGAAATTCTTAGGACAATTTTACCTTGTGTTAAAGACAATAAAAACAAATCTTGCTTGCTGAGCTCCACAGCTAGATCCCTTACTCCTGGTTGGGTTCTCATCCAGAAATGGACATCCAGAAAGACAGGACATTTTAGCTTTGGCATGTTCAAAATAAACTTTCAAGCAGGGATGACAAGAAAGAAGGTAGTGTGGTATATTAATAAAAGCATGATCCTTGGAGTCAGGTGGAACTTGCTTGGTGCATGAACTTAGTCTTTCACTTTTCTTAGCCTCTTTCTTCAACTGTAAAATGGGAGCCACATACTGACTTCACAGGCACAGGATCGTTGTAGGAGTGTGATGTGTTATGTCCAGAATATAAGTAGGTACACAATAGAAAACTGTTGTTTCTTGTTTCAGATTTCACTTCTAAGTGTCCACAGTAATAGCATTTATTCTCTTACTGCTTCTGATTTCTCCTGAGGAACTTGAGGCTTCTGTTTCCCTAAGGAAGGGGGTGAACAGAGAATTATACATTGTGACATTAGTCTCATAAAAGCAACTGCATCTAGCCAACATTGACAGTATCATTCAACTACTAAAGTAGATGCTATGTGCCAGGCTGTATGTTAGCACAGGGATGCACCAGAGAACAAACTAACCCTCCCACCTCCCACAATTTACATTTCAGTGGAAGGTGACAGGTAAGTACAACATATAATAGGCCAGATGGTAACAAGTGCCACAGGAAAAATTAGGCAGACAAGGGAAATGTAGTGGGGGGCAGAGATTGCTATTCTAAGTAAGGTGACCAGGAAAAGTCTTACTTACATATTTGGACAAAGACTTGAAGCAGCTGAGGACTTGAGCCATGCAGTTATTTGGTGAGAGTAGAAAGGACAAAGACTCCAAGGTGGAAGCATCTCTGTACAGTGGGGTGAGCAACGGGCAAGACAGATGGTACAGGAACGGTAGAGGTAAGCTAGATAACTCAGGGCCTTGTAGGCCACTTTGAGTCTGGATTTTTACTTACTCAGAGCCAGAAGCACTGAAGGCATTTTATCTGACTTACCTTTTATAGGGGTCCTTTTGGTTGTTGAGAATAGGTTCAACCAGGCAAAGCAGAAGCAGGGAGGCCAATTTGGAGGTATTTCAAGAATCCAAGATATGACAGTGTCTTGAACTACAGTAGTAGTGTGGGATTGAGGATTATTTTATGAAGAGTGCTAACAGATTGGATGTGGAAGTGAAAGAAGTCAAGGATTTTTTTGGCCAAGTGATAGAATGGAGTTGCCATTTACTGAAAGGAAAACACAAAAAACCAAAACCATGGTAGAAGCAGGTTTCTAGTGGGGGAAGACAGGACATTTAAGCTTTGGCATGTTCAAAGTAAACTTCCAAGCAGGGATGACAAGAAGGTGGCTGAATGCTGTAGTCTGGAGTCAGGGAAAAGAGCCAGTCCGGAGATATTACAAGTGATTAAGTTGGAGGTTGCCTCCAGATAAATGGTTGTCTTATTTTGGACAGATGCCACTATTTAGGGGAGATCTCACACTAAGGGAGGTTTGCAAAAACAGGACTACCTCCTACCCCCCCACAAAGGTCAAGTTTTAGTTTGAAAATAAAAAGCTTCACAAAAGTCTTACCAAGATTTAATGTACATTTATTCTTAACACGTGGAACATATAGTATAAAGATTTCATACTGAATAAATGATATTCATTAAGCCAAAAAAGGAAAAAAAGGAGGAATTTACATCAAGTTTTAGCTACATTGTTGAAATACAAATATGCAGATTTTATCACTGAAAAAATCTCAATTGTGTTTCTTCATCAGAACTTCAACTGAACCTAGAACTTTTTCACACCTCGATTAGAAAGAAAACAAAACAAAACAAAAACCCAGAAAAAAATAAACTATAAGTTGATTGGCTGCTGAGACAGCAAGGACTTTTTACAGAGACCTGTACAGCATCGCACCAAGAGGGGCGATGTCTGGCAAGAGATTAAATAGCTGTGTCTCGCTTTGTGCAGGTCACCAACTTGTTAACTCGTCATACTATAAAGGGGTAGCTGGGAGGAGGACCAAACTGTGGGGATCCAAGGGTATGTGCAATGTACAACGTCATATATATACACACGTGGCAGCGCAGCCGCTGCAGCTAAAGGTTAAAACCAGTTCTAAGAGGTGATCTCAGGGTTATTCATACAATCAAGGAGGAGAGAAAGAGGTCAGGGTGTTGTAGGTTCACACATGATACTTTGGGGGAAAAGCCTTTTTTTTTTCTCCTCAACGTTTAACTAAAAACATTTTTAAAAACTACAGCTTGCTGCTGACCCAGCGTTTTCTCGTTTCCATGTGAGACATTATTATTACAGTATGTTTACAGTATCAGGTGTACAGTACAGTACATGAAAGGGTCTACACTCTACTGCACAGGCCTCTCCAGTGAACAGGGTCTGTTCACAACTGCGAACTTCTTGGCTCCTGCAAGATTGTGAATGTACAATAAACCACACACAGTTCAGCAGTCACCTTTTTTGTCCTTCAGAATTTTTTTTTTTGTTATTTTTTTCTTTTTTTTTTTTTACCATTAAAAACAGTTATGAAATGTGGCGTCCCGTTGATGCAAGGACTGGGAAAGCCATTTTTATTTTATTTTTTTTCCCCAAACTCACTGTAAACAACAGTAACTTTGGTTAAAATAAAAAAAGTCTTCTATGTAGGCAGAGCTTTGTCTTTTCAAAGAGGGTGGGGTGGGGTCCTGAGGGGAGTAAGGTGAGGACAAGGGACAGAAAGGCGTGAGGTGGTGGATGGGGGGGGGAGGTGGAAGGAGGAAAGAGAAACAGGAGAGACTTTTTCCCAAGGGAGAAGCTGGACAGCACAGGGTAAACTGGATTCTGAGGTGGTTTTGCATAAATAAAGGGCAACAGTCAGTTTCTAAGTTCTCCACACACGCACACACACACAGGGGGGGAGGTGTCCCACGGCTGTCATGACTGGCCAATCAAAAACAGTACATCACAAATGACTTGTGAAACCAATGAGTTCATCAACGGTGATACCGAGATGTCCAACAGCCGTGATTCGTACAGAGTAAACTCTGAGTGGTTCTCGTCCACCTTGGCCAGGGCAAGCAGCGCGCGGGCAGCCCGCCGCATCATGTCCACACTAGTTGGCTCAAAGGGTGGGTTCTGCATGTGGAGGAGGCTGGCCTGGCTCTGCTGGAACTGCGTGGCGGCAAGGCTGTCCTCTAGGAAGCCCAGGAGGTTGCCGATACTGCCCTTCTGCACTGCAATGGCACGAGCTGCCAGGCTGTCCCCCTGAGCCAGGTTGGCCAGCAGTACCACAGCCATCTCCCGGCACACCGGGTTCTTTCGGTCACTGAGGAAGCGCACCATAGTGCTATACAACTTCTCCAGGCGACTGAAGGGGGGTGTGGCCAGAATCAGGTCCACATTGTTGTCCTGGATGCTGAGTTTGCTGAGGGTTTCCAAGACCAGTCTCTGCGGGGAAAGGACGGCATTGGGGCCCAGGGTGGAAAAGGGGTCCTGGGCTTCAGCTGAAGGGCAAACTGCCCAGTGTAGGAGTCCGTCCAGGACAGGCAGGCAAATGCTCTCAGGGTATGGGGATAGGTCCAACTGCCCCGAGATGTTGGCAAGTGTAACCAAGGTGTTTTCCCGGAGCATCTCCAAGCAGTCCCACCACCACTCCACTTTGTTGCAGCTCACCCCTTGGTCCTGTTCCTCCTCCTTCTCATAAGTTAGTGGTGCCTGCTTCCGTTCTGGGTGCTTGTGGTGCAGCAGAATCAGCTTGCCCAGGATGAGCAGCAGCCCTGGGTGTTTGGACATCTCAAAGTCATTGCCTGGCACAAATGACAGGCTTCGAATGGTATTGGAGACACAGACACAGCGCTTGGCAAGAGAATCCTGCCAGTCCAGAAGGGTACACAGTGGGGTCTCATCCTTACTGTGGGGTTCGTCCTCTAGGATCTTGATGTTCCGGTGGCTCTGTGCTGGGCTAATGCCGAATGGAAACTTGCTGCTCTCCTTGATGGCCTCTGAACTCTTAGCTCCATCCTCGGTCAAGGTGCTAGACCGAGTAGACAACATGTCATCCATAGTGGCTGTGATCCGTTTTTCTGGAGGTCCATCAGGCGGGGGTCCCTCCTGGTCTGTTGTCCCTGGCGTACCCTCTGCTGCTGTCACATGCTTCCGGGGGGCTGGTGGGCAGGGTGCATGAGGCCGGGAAGGCAACAGCTCTGTCTTGCTCTCGAAGTGGGTCTGGATATGTTCAGTGGTGTCCCCCCCACCAATCCGCCAGTGCAGCAGGCCACTGTCAAACTCCTGCACACGCCCAAGCTTATCTGAGCAGTCCACCACAAAAGGATCATTCTTCTGTACGATCTTTACTGGAAGCTTGTCAAACTTACTGATCAGCTTCTCCTCACTATTCTCTGAAGCTGGCTTGTCCTTGCCTGAAAAGGCTATCTCCTCATCATTTTCAACTACTTCCTCTTCTTCTTCCTCTTCTAGTTTAGGACCTAGAAGTTCTTCTTCTTCTTCCCCACCCTCCATGGGAGCTGGACTAGACACCTTGCTGAACCTCCCAGGATCCAGTAGCGTTCTCTGTCCTGGGTCACCCACCTCATACTCCTTTAAAATGCCAAAGATCTCAATCAGGCATCGTCGGAAATATTCTACAAGGAGCTCTAGCAACCCTGGGAGCTAAAAAGAGAAAGAACAGGAAATAAATTAAGGGATAAAAGTGGTCAAAGAACAGAATCCTTGACTTGAGAGACCTCCCCAAGTCTTCTGTATCAGCTGGGAGAGGCAGAGTTGCTCCTTTCCCAAGGTTCTCCACAGAGCAAACTGTTCATCTTAATCTCCTCTATGCCCAACACAAAGTTCTTTCTTCTGCCTAACCTACCTTCACGTAAGCCTATCTCCAGGAACACTAGCCAACAGCTTTGCACCTCCCCCACCAGGGCCAATCATCTCTTAGCCTTCTCTTTTCCCAATCAATCTTCTGCTGTTCTTCACCAGGCCAGTTTTCAACCTGGTGGTCACTGCCATTATCTCTTTAAGGACACTCTCTCCATCTCACTGCCAAGTGGAACCCAAGCTTAGGCATGGTGACTCAAGCTAAGAGAAGAGAATGCAATGTGGGCAGATGTTCATGGCTCTCTTCTCTAAGCTCCCCAACAGTCCAGGGGGCTGGAACTCCATGGATCTTGCAGCATAAGGAGTGGAATGAGGCTTCAGCTCTCCAAACACTGGTCCAAACTGGTGCTATAGAGACCCAAATTCCACCTTGGATAATATATAGGCCATTTATTTACCTCTAGAAGAAAACACTCCTCTCCAGTCACAATCTTTGGCTGAACAGTAGAGCAGATAGAAAAAAAGGAAGGGCTTTCAAATTAGATCTAGGGGCTGGAAGCAGTGGCTCACACCTGTAATCCCAACACTTTTTTTTTTTTTTTGAGACGAAGTCTCACTGTCATCCAGGCTGCAGTGTAGCAGTCTGATCTCAGCTGGCTGCAGCCTCCGCCTCCTGGGTTCAAGTGATTCTTCTCCTGCCTTAGCCTCCCGAGTAGCTGGGATTACAGATGCCTGCCACCACATCGGGATAGTGTGTGTGTGGTGTGTGTGTGTGTGTGTGTGTAGATACATAATTTTTTTTTTTTTTTTTTTTTGAGACAGAGTCCCACTCTGTTGGCCAGGCTGGAGTGCAGCGGTGCAATCTCAGCTCACTGCAACCTCTGCCTCCTGGGTTCAAAGTGATTCTCCTCCCAAGTAGCTGGGATTACAGGTGTGCCACCAGGCCCAGCTAATTTTTATATTTTGGTAGATATGGGGTTTTATCATATTGGCCAGGCTGGTCTTGAACTCCTAACCTCAAGTGATCCACCCACCTTGGCCTCCCTCCCAAAGTGTGAGGATTACTGGCGTGAGCCACCGCGCCCAGCCTAATTTCTGTATTTTTAGTAGAGACGGGGTTTCACCATGTTGGCCAAGCTGGTCACAAACTCCTGACCTCAAGCGATCCTCCTGCCTCGGCCTCCTGAAGTGCTGGGATTACAGGCGTGAGCCACTGCACCCAGCTGGTAATCCCAACACTTTGGAAGGTTGAAGTGGGAGAATCACTTGAGCCTAGGAGTTTGAGAACAGCCTGGGCAACATAGTGAGACCGTGCCTCTACAAAAAATAAAGAAATTAGCTAGGGCCTGGAGCGGTGGCTCACACCTGTAATCCTAGTACTTTGAGAGGCTGAGGCAGGTGAATCACTTGAGCCCAGGAGTTTGAGATCAGCCTGGGCAACATGGTGAAGCCCCATTTCTCAAAATAATAATAATAATAATAATTAGCTGAGCATGATCATGTTGGCGTGCACCTGTAGTCCTAGCTACTTGGGAAGCTGAGGTGGGAGGATCACCTGAGCCTGGAAGGTCGAGACTGCAGTGAGCTGTGATTGCACCACTGTACTCTAGCTTGAGTAATGGAGACCCTGTCTCAAAATAAATAAATAGCTGGACATGGTGCCATTTGCCTGTAGTCCCAGCTACTCAGGAGGCTGAGGCAAGAGGATCGCTTGAGCCCAGAAGTTTGAGGCTGCAGTGAGCCAAAAACATACCACAACAAACCAGAAAGGACATGCAGTGGAATCTGTTTTAAAAAAAAAAAAAAAAAATTCTGGCTTTTCCAGGAAGTAGCTGTATAAAATAAAAATTCCTAAACTTTACAGGGTTATTCTGAGGTGTAAATGGGAGATGTCAAATACCTGGCATATGAAAATTGCTCTATCAAAATTTTTCCTTTCTCATGGTAGGCAATATTATGCAATGGAAATAAAATCAGGCTTAGGAATCAGATAGATTCTACTGACAGCTATGTGAACCTCAACAAGGGTAAGACTCTGAGCCTATTTACTCATGCCTAAATGACCATATCTCCTGTCTCTGAGGGCTGTTGCTAGGATGACATGAAACAAAATATTAAGGACCTGGCACAAAATAAGAGCACAATAAATGGTAACTATTAATAAGTCAGCTCCTTGATATACAGGTTGGTAGGTATTAAAGATGATCAAAAGAAAAGAGTAGGATGATGCAGCACAAACTCTTTCCAGCACCTCTACTAGTGTGCACATCCTATGGAGGGTGGGTCTGAACAATCAGCTTTGTAAGAATATTGTTAAACAACCAAATCCCCCATCCACTCTACATCTAAGGACACTGGGATCAACAAAGGCCCCTACTGTTCAGAGAAGAAAGGGAAAAATGGAAACAACGTACTCTACTCACTGATAAAAAGACCACAGATTCAGGCCAGGCCTGGTGGCTCACGCCTGTAATCCTAGCACTTTGGGAGGATTACTTGAACTCAGGAGTTCATGAACCTGGGCAACATAGTGAAACCTTGTCTCTATTAGAAAAAAAAACAACACAAGATTCTTCTAGAAAATGTGGTGTCCCCACTGGCATCAATAGAATCTGCATTCTTAATAACACCCCAAAGTGTCTCCCAAATTCCTTTTGAAGTCAATCCTGTGTTAAGGTATCATGTAAACAAATTATTATTGCTCTCAAGATCCTGGGACCGTGCCCAGAGGCAAAGGAAGCAAAGTACTGGCATGGAAGATATCTATAAGAGTGAAAGAGAAAGACCATGGTGGCTAAAGATGAGACATTCCCATTGTCTACACTAAGAAGATCCCAAACCATCTCAATCTTCCCCAGGCACTGATACTCACCTGACTGAGATTGAAGGTCATGATGCTGTTGTCATCATATAGCAGGATGTTGATGGTATCTAATGCCCATGTGCTCTCTGCCAGGAGACCAGACTTGAGGGACATCATTACCCGCCATGCCTCCGGGGTTCCTGAAATAAACCTCCATGTCCTCCATCCACCAAGCCCAGGTTGGCTGGAGGCACCCCCAGGGTTGCCCCATCAGTGAGGCTACTCTGAAGATAACACAAGGTAGAAGGCAGTTCCTGTCTGGGAGATGACACACACGAGCCCCTCATGGCTTCTAAGCTGTCTGTCTAGGACATCACTGCATGGCAATGTTTTGAAGGAAAACTTTTAGTTACCTTATTTCTTCCTTTTCCAAAGTTCTTTGGTTCTATTTTAGTCAATACTGGACCAGATTCAACCTCATCCAGAATATTAAGGTGGAGGGAACAATGGACAAGACGGAAAGGGGCAGATTAGGCAACCGAATGAGGGAGATCTCCTTACCAATGTCTTTCATTGTGAGCCGCCTCCTCTGCTTCAACACAGGCTGTGTGGCTTCAACAGAGCCAGGTGGGAAGGTGATATCCCGCCGAATCATGGGGGGCTGCACGGGGGCAGGTGCTATGTGCGAGGCAGGTACTGGGGGACCTGCCTTCTGCATTTTCATCCCAGAGTGCAGGAATGGAGACTTGCTAGGAGAGGTGCGGTTCTCCATTGGCCGGGGCAGGGGAGCAGGGCTGGATACCTGAGGAATGTGATTCTGCATGCTTGGCGGGGGCTGGTAGTTAGATGGAGGGGGCCTTGTCATGGGGGGCACAGGGGCAGAGGGACCATATGGGGGCTGGCGTGTGCCATGGGAAGGCCACGGGCCTTCGTGGTTGGCCCTCTGATCTGTGTGCAGCATTTCATCTGTTCGGTTCACGCCATGATAGGCGGGGCCCTGGGGAGCAGAGCCCGTGCTCTGCCTGTTGGCATAATTATAGGTCATGTCATTACGCCCCTGCCACATGGTGCCTTGCTGAGCAACCTCAGCTGATGCCTGTATGGGGCCGCCCATTATTTGCGGTGGCATGTTTTGCTGGGCATTGGTGCCAGGGGGTGCAGAGACACGGTCTCGGCCAAACTGGAATGGAAATTGGTTCTGGGGGCCGCCTGCTGGTCGGCGCTCAGTAGCAGCGGTGGCAGTGGCAGGATAGGCATTGCCATACTGGTTGTATACATCTTGCTGAGGGGAAGGCTGGGCAGCTTGTTGCTGGCTGGCAGGCTGGGGCTGGGCTGGGGGCAACTGCTGCTGCTGAGGCTGCCCCTGCCCAGTGTTGTATGGCACGCTGTACATCTCCCCTTCGTGCCGCTTGGCAGGAGGGCCATATGTGCCATCCATTGGCCGCTTGTAATTCTAAGGCAGAGACAAGCAGAGGGGAAGTTACTACTCTGCACTCAGGGACATAAAGCCCACAGATGCTGAGATGGCTACAACCAGATGCCTGGTGGCCGTAGACTCCCAAGGAAACATGGGAATCACCTTAACAAGTTATCTTTTGAAATTGTTTCCAAAAGCAACCACCACTCTTTCTTCCCCTCCCTTGCTCTAAGTAAAAAATATACAAAACCTAACAATCAAAATAAGGTCTATTTCTAGCCCCTTCCAACTCCAAATAGAGAAGAGATTGAGGACTTGGCTCTTCAGGCAGGACTGGCCAGTCAGGTGAGAGAAGAATGCCAAAATATCTAAAGTGAGCTTCTTAGACTTTAACACGTTAGTTTACTAACTAGCTTTCAAGATGAACCTGTGTGCTCGTCCATTCCCAGCTACCCTCCTCACCTGCTGCTGCTGTTGATACATTGTGGTCTGCTGGCTGGGGAAGGGGCTGCCAGAAGGGGTACCTTGGGTGGAGAACTGATTGCCATAGGAATCATGTCTACAGGAGGCAAAGAAACACAGGATCAGGGTGGGCAGTGGCAAAGCCCGAGTCACAGCAGCACCAAGACCAGGCTTTACTCACCGTTGCTGCTGCTGCTGCTGCTGTGGGGGGTAGCGGCTAGGAGAATACATCCCCGAGTCTGGGTTGGAAGGCATGAGATTAGGCTGTGGGGCCCCAGTGCTCATGTTTCCCTCAGGCCCTATTCCAGGCTCCGTCCTAAACAAAATTGAAGAGACAGATTGAGCCCACTATAGCTTCAGGGTGCTGGCGGGTGGACAGGAGCTGGGGTCATGCTTACCTCACTCTGTCATAAGGACCTCCATAGGGATAGTGCTGTCGTGGTCCCATTGCCACATTTCCTAGCCCAGGGCCAGCAGCACGACTGTAGGGGTCACCCATCCCGCCGTTGGGGCCCTGCCCTGAGGACATGAAGGGATCACTCCCTGGAGCTGAGTGTAGAAAGGCAAGCAGTGAACAAACTGGTAAGCTGGCAAAGCTGGTAATATACATTTGTCTGCTCCAAAGACCCAGGTCCTCTTCAGGTTTGATCTCATTGTTTTCCAGACAAGTTCAAAACAGAGATCTAAAGAGGCCCCAACCAGCAAAAGGCATGTACTTGTTAAGGGATGACAAGGTGAGGTCAAGGAGGAGACAAGAAAGGAGGTAGGGATGAAGAGGGGTAGTTAGGGCAGGAAATGCATTATCTTAGAAGATGGCTCTACAAGAACCCTGAGCCACTCTCAAGATTTGCCCCCATTTCACTGGTCCCATCTTTACGAACACAAGTTCAAATAGCAATCAGATCAGTCACCTTTCCTCATGCTGCCATAAGGATCCTTATTTGGCTCATAGGACATGCGCCCCATCATGTCAGAGGTATTCATACTGGGCTGATACCCAGGGTTTGGAGTCATGGAATTCCGCTTCTGGAATGTGGAGTCACTTCCATCATTAAAGGCATCCTGGATCCCAACCGAATTGCTCCTGCTCCAGAGTGAGGAAAACCAATTAAACCACAAATAGACCAATTCCTCCAATATGACACAGGACACGCAGTAGTCACTGGCTGGGAAGGCAGAGGCAAGGACCACCCTTTGGCTGCAAAGAAGTTGCCATGCACTTATCTCCAGCCATCCTCCCAACCATCTGCCCCTGCTCTTGGCCATACCTCATGCCTGGCAATGGGGGGATCTGACTGTGTGGTGTGGATGCTGGAGTTGGTGGCTTTAAGTCTCCTCCTTCTGCCATGGAACTGCTGGTTGACTGAGGAGTCTGGGGCCCCTGCATAGATCCTGATCCCGCTGTGGACAGAGATACAATTTGAGCAGTTTCCTTGGCATGAAAAGTGTCTAACTCTCACACAAACACACGAATGACCCAGAATCTCTTTGGGAAAGTTCTTCCTAAGGCCTTTAAAGCCTGATCACCCTTCTTGGCAGAGGATCTACAAGGCCAGGTCATGAAGACAGGAATTTGAGGGTTTTGTAGCTCTTTGTTTTTGTTTTACATGTAGAAAAGAGGAGTGATGTGGCCATGACATCACCAAGCTGGTGATTCCTTGAGTCACTGCCAGCTTCCCCGGCTATTTCTTTTCACTCCTCCAAAGGACCTTGTCTAACCTATTAAACCCTGTAATGCTGGTGCATGAGCTCCAGTCAGAGCCTCCCAAATCCTGGGTGGGGAGGGGGTTCCAAATCTGGGATGTATTTTAGGAGTCTAGGAGGTCCTGTTCTGAAGCATCCAGCTTGGTGTCATCCCTCAAGTTCAAATGTTCTTCTAAGCTGATGAGTACAAAACTACTAGTAATTAATGTTTCCAATAGTTACCATTCCTGGCAGTAGATATCCCACTGCTGAGGCCTCCCCAGCTGATGAGTCATCTCAGGCACTTATTACACCCTCAAAGGTCAACACCAGGGCACATGTGTTTATACCCACCTTCCAGGCACCCTGGTCTTCTTCCCTCTCTAGGCTTGCCCTAGGCCTCAGCCTCCTCTCAGAAAGGAGGGTGGGCAGAGGCACTCCCATTAGGGAGTTCCATTCATATCCCTTCCCCACTCCCTCCTTCCCATTCATTACCATCTCAACTCCCTGGGGAATTCAGGGCTCTAGTCTGAGCTACATTCTAAGGTGCTGACATCAAGGGGCCAAAGCTCCCAGATAGCCCTGTCTTGCTGCCATTTGTCAGTTCCCCCAACTCCTCCTGTGCCCCTCCCATTCACCACTTTACAAACAGTTGGCAAGTTGCCAGCTGCACAACAAAAATTAAAATTTTAAGGGCTGCTGCAGAGTACCTCCCAAGGGAGTTTCCACTGCCCACTCTCTAGTCAGCCAACCTATTAAGCCCTGTGGTAGGGCAAGGCAGAGCACAGATCCTTGGCATATCCTATTGGAGGCAGGTACCACCGAATATGAGGCCAGGGCAATAGGCCCTCTCAGCCTTGGTGGGGCCGCTGACCCCATCCTTACCAGGAGAGGGAGGCTGGATCTTGGGCTGCGACTTCTTGGAATCAGCAGCTGCAAAGATGTCTGGGGGAGGGTCTTCTCCCCGTTCAATCTTGCATTCAAAGGCATAGAGACACTGGATATACTGCTTTTTCAAGGAGCTGGCAGCACTGCTTGATGTGCCCACATTGAGGTTGGTTGCAAGTTCCCGCCATTTTTTGTTCTTGTTGACCTGTATAATCAAACCAAAAGAGTCGGGATATATCTCCCGTCTGGTTTTCTGCCCATAAGTCCCAAGCCCCAGCAGGCTGAAAGGTATTCATCTTTGTAAAATCACAGTTCTTAGGTAATTTTAAAAGTTAAACTTGCATCTGGCTTCGTTTTATCCCCAGGATGTTCCACCGCAACTATCAGACTGTGCTTATGCAAAACAGGGCAAATTTCACATTACTACTGGAACAGAACTCAGAGTCCAGTTTTTTAGTATACTACTGAAAAATGGTGTACAAATCATCTGCATATCTAAATTTTTTTTTTTTTTTTTTTTTGAGACAGAAAAAATAAATCTCGCTCTGTCGCCTAGGCTGGAATGCAGTGGCGCCATCTCAGCTCACTGCAACCTCTGCCTCCTGGGCTCAAGCGATTCTCTTATCTCAGCCTCCCCAGTAGCTGGGATTACAGGCGTGCACCACCACTTCTGGTTAATTTCTGTATTTTTAGTGGAGATGGGGTTTCACCATGTTGGCCAGGCTGGTCTCAAACTCCTGGCTTCAAGTCATCTACTCACCTCAGCCTCCTAACGTGCTGGGATTACAGGCATGAGCCACTGTGCCTGGCCCTAAATCCTATTTTAAATGCACTAATAAAAACTAACATTTTATAAAATGGAGACTCGTGATAGTATCAATGACCACCCTGCTTGACTTGCTTTGTCAAACTGGGAATTTACACATCTGATTTTTTTCCTGGAATGGTGCTCCCTGCAAATTTGACATTCTTGTGCCACTGCTCCCCTAACATATCTCACTGACAAATAACCACAGATCCCTTTCCCTTACCAGTCACTGTCCTGATGGTCCAGGTGTTCAGGGTCTTATTTATTTATTTATTTAGAGACAGAGTCTCACTTTGTCACCCAGGCTGGAGTGTAGTGGCGCCATTTCTGCTCACTGCAACCTCCTCCTCCTGGGTTCAAGTGATTCTCCTGCCTCAGTCTGCCAAGCAGTGGGACTACAGGCGCCCGCCACCATGCCCCACTAATTTTTATATTTTTAGTAGAGATAAGGTTTGGCCATGTTGGCCAGGCTGGTCTCAGACCTCAGATGATCCGCCTGTCTCAGCCTCCCAAAGTGCTGGGATTACAGGTGTGAGTCACTGTGCCTGGCCCTGGGCCTTATTATGACTTTTTTTTTTTTTGAGACGGAGTCTCGCTTTGTCGCCTAGGCTGGAGTGCAGTGGCACGATCTCGGCTCACTGCAAGCTCCGCCTCCTGCGTTCATGCCATTCTCCTGCCTCAGCCTCTGAGTAGCTGGGACTACAGGCACCCGCCACCACGCCCGGCTCATTTTTTGTATTTTTAGTAGAGACGGGGTTTCACCATGTTAGCCAGGATGGTCTCTATCTCCTGACCTCAAGATCCACCCGCCTCGGCCTCCCAAAGTGCTGGGATTACAGGCTTGAGCCACCGCGCCCAGCCTTATTATGACTTTTGTATCTCCCCAGCAGCCAACCTACAGTTCTGCCTCCTTCCCTCAGCTTCAGGGCACACTGACCAAGCCCATTCCCCAGATGCTCCCTACAATTAGTCTTTCTGCTCTAGATGGACAGGTCTCCTTCTTCATGTATTCTTACGCTTATTCATCTACCATATGGTAAACCTGTTCCCCAAGGCCTGAGAACAAGGTTTTTCCAGTCCCTATACACAAAGGAAGTTCAGTAAGTCGTAATGTCTGCAGATACGGTACCCATGACACTAGAAAGAAGAGTTTCAACAGGCACAGAGGGGAACAACCTCGTTGGGGCAGAGGTGACTAGGAATACTTCTTAAGAGTGGTTAACACCTGAGCTAAGTCTTCATGGTTGGAGATGGCCTTGGTGGGAAATATCCAGACTCTCTCCCATCTTCGTGGCATCTAGGCCAGTCTACTGGATTGGCCACTCTTCCACCTAAACCCTACTAATCCTTTAGATAAGCTCAAGATGAGCTTTGCTTTCTTGGAGCCTTCACAAACTAACTTACAAAAAGCACTCTTTTGCCCCTGAATTATCACTGTCTTATAAAAGTTCAATTACAAGGCATTTTAAAGGTTTGCATCCTTTTGCAATCTGGAAGACAGACTCAGACATCAGAATTCTCTCTGTATCTCATCCTAGGTTCAGTGAACCCTGAAGCTCACCCAATCAGAAGTGAGCGTTTCACCTAACCAAAGCTCCCCTTCCCTATAGGCAGGGAAGACTTGATTATGAGATCTGAGTATCAGGGAGAATGGCAGGAATATGCATGGAGTCACCTCAAAAGCCTTCCATGGCTTTGCTTCTCATGCCAGTTATGTGACAGTATGCACGTGTCTTGTTTTGTTTTGTTTTGTTTTCCTTTGTGGGGGAGGGGAATAAAGCCTGAAGGGAGAAGGAATTCATAACTGACTGTTGGCTGGCTTCATTCCAATCACTTTCTTTTCTGCTGGTGACAGCTGTTTTCCTCTTCTGATTTAGAAGGTCTGGAATAAGTCCCTCCCTGCCACGCCTCCGCGAGCTCAGCCACAAACTGATCCAACAGCAGGCTTCTGGTCTGGTGACTACAGAACACACACAGGAGGAAAGTCTGCAAGGCACAGTCTACTGTCTGTCTGTGCTGCCTCACCTGTTTGCCTCCTGGGCTGAGTCTACAAAATTGTAAGATATCAGAGTAGGCGCAAGCTCTGGGTGGTGTCTAATTCAGGTTTTCATTTAAGTTTCCCATACAGAAAAACTAAACACATCATTTCCTACTACTTCTTCCTTTATAATAAACTATTTCTACTAAACAGTTCCTGAAATCCTATCTCTACTGGGAAGATTCCAGGAATGGGAAGATCTACTTATACTCTGGCTGCCTCTGTACCATCTTGCAGGCCGATTTATGTGGCAGAAACCTTGCTGAAAGTCAAGGTTATTTCTAATTTTTGATAGTCTAGTGAGTTATATACTGTTACATAGTGTTTGTATTTTACAAATAAGAAAATTAAGGTTCAGAGTGGTTATACACCTTAAGGTCATATATGTTGTAAGTGGGTAAGAAGGGATTCAAAACCAGGTCCATCTCTCCAAATCCTGTCTTTGCTACTATGCCAAACTGCCTCCCATGGAATCAGAATGCCCACAGACTTTCCCTAGCTTTGCATCTCAGTGGGACCCTAGATACATGGTAAACTTACTGCTAATACCTCATACTACCAGGGAGGTCTCTGCTTCCTGCCTTATCTTCTGGGAAACCTGTGCTCCCTGGTCTATCAATATTATCAATATTCGACTCAGAGAGCAGGAGAGGATGATGTCCCTGTGGGATGCATGGTGCCACGTGAAGCCAGTGAGTACCTAGAAAGGGGTTTGTGGAAACCACAGGGGCAGTCAAGTGTCAGGCACCCACTCACCTGAGTCAATCCACCAATCTCCTTCACAGACACATAGAGGCGATAGAGGTCCAGAGGTTTCCTACCCACAGCAGGCAGATTTGTCATGCCCATGGCCTTCTCCTCAGTGAAGGCCAGATAACGGTCCACCCACATCTTCCTCTCAGGCTCACCACCCAGCTCATACAACTTGGTGATCTTCTCATTGGTTGTAGTAGAAGAACTGGATTTCTGGAAGGTTCAGGTCAAAATTCATAGGAATGGGTCAGATTCAAAGCCTATGCTAAGGGTCTCAGAAGTCTCTTGACTGGAGCAGTGTTAAAGCTTCTTACTCTGGGGTGGTCACTAACACCTGCCCTGTCTTCACAAGGTTGAGGGCCAAAAAAGAACCAAATTTTTTTTTCCTATAAAGGAAGGAAGCTAACACTGAATATATGTTATGTACTGGGTGGGATGCTAGATGCCTTTATATATTAGGTATTATAAAATTATCCCCATTTTTAAAGATAAGGAAGCAGGCACCAGGAGGCAAAGCGTAAGATCTCACAGCTTTTAAGTGGCAGACTGAGGATCAAATCCTTGTCCATCTGACATCAAAGCCACTACTACTCCCACACTACTACCCAGGAGCCTGAACATACTTAGGTACTATGTTTTAGATAAATCGAAAAACTCACAACATGATCTTGAGGCAATGGGATGGACTAAAATGAAAAGAAACTCTTTGCCTCTTCTAAAGAAAGGAAGGGTTTCCCACCTGGTTGAAGGGCTTTGGATATCATCCTGTCCAAGACAGGAGGATGGTCAAAAGGGCTGGGAGCTAGAGGTGAAGACTCACAGGAGGTAATAGCTATGATTTTTATTTTCCCTACATATATAGATAGGGAAAGTGAGGTATGGCCAAGGACAGAAATATTTCAAATGACCCAAATGCTGAGTAGGACCCATTACTACTGCACAGCCTAACAGCACACCCAGGACCAACCTAAGGGAAGCCAAGGACTCAAGCCTCATGTGCCTTATCTCCCTCTTTACAGAACACAGGGTACCATTCCTGCTGCCACGAGTAAGGTTCAGGAAGAGAAGAGCAACTAGTTGCCCATGGCACACCCCATCTATCAATGCTTGAGTACAGGAGGCACGGTTTCACAGAGGACACCAACCAAACAGTGCTGCAGGGTCTGCCATTTCCCCCATAACAAACAGCTGTGAGAATATTATGTTATTTACCAGGATCCCTTAGACCAACCCAGACCCAACTCACTGAGCTATTATTCTGAGACCCTTCATGATAAGAGGAGGCAACAGCAGCTTTTTCAGAGACTATCTAGTCCGGTGTCATAAAAGGCTGGGATCTTGTCTCTCTCTTTTCTTTTTCCTTCCTATCACTGAAAAAGATAGGACACAAAATTGAAAGAGACAAGACAAAAATTGCTACCTTGGATTTGGATTCTGTCTTGGGTGTCCCGTCTGCCTTGTTGTTCATTTTGGTGGCTGGAGTTAACTTGACATCCCCAAGGCCCATCATCTCTGGGCTGGCTGCCATCCCTGTAAAAGAGAAAAAAATTCTCAAGACCAGTAAGTTTAGCTGTGATGTGACTCTTGAAGAAATCTCTAGTGAGAATGACTAGCACTTACCTGCAGAATTGTTGGCCATGGTTCCACCCATGGAATATGGGGGTCCCTGAGGGTTGATCATGCCAGCCATACTATTAATCCCTTGTCCATAAGGAGGTCCAGTTCCCATCATGCCCCCTTGATTCATATTGGGGTAGCCTGGCGGCCTAAGGAAGAAGATGGAAAGTGAGAGAGACTAAGGTTAGACTCTGGGCTTTTAGATTTGAACTTGAGCCAAATAGTGCTGTGTGATCATCTAGTTAGGATTAAAAGGAAAACATTGATGGGTCCCCAAAACTAGAACTATGCAATATCCGGATATTATTTTTCTTTATTTTCTTGAGATAGGGTATTGCTCTGGCACCCTGGCTGGAGTGCAGTGGTGTGATCATAGCTTTCTGCAGCCTTAAACTCCTGAGCTCAAACGATCTGCCTTCTTCAGCCTCCTGAGTGCCTAAGACTATGAGGCATGCACCACCATGTCCAGCTAACACCCAGATTTTCTTATCTTCTACATCCCACAAAAGATATTAAAAGAGTTCAAGTTCTGGATAGCAAACAATAGTTTATTTAATTTTTTTTTTTTTTGAGACAGTCTTGCTCTGTTGCCCAGGCTACAGCACAGTGGCGTGATCTCGGTTCGCTGCAAGCTCCGCCTCCCAGGTTCACGCCATTCTCCTGCCTCAGCCTCCCAAGTAGCTGGGACTACAGGTACCCGCCACCACGCCAGGCTAATTTTTTGTACTTTTAGTAGAGACAGAGTTTCCCCGTATTAGCCAGGATGGTCTCAATGTCCTGTCCTCGTGATCCGCCTGCCTTGGCCTCCCAAAGTGCTGGGATTATAGGGGTGAGCCACCACGCCCGGCCAATTTTTTTTTTTTTTTAGATGGGAGTTTCATTCTTGTCGCCCAGGCTGGAGTGCAATGGTGCGATCTCGGCTCACTGCAACCTGCAACCTCCACCTCCCAGGTACAAGCGATTCTCCTGCCTCAGCCTCCCAAGTAGCTGGGATTACAGGTGCCCACCACCATCCTTGGCTAAATTTTTGTATTTTTAGTAGAGATGGGGTTTCGCCATGCTGGGCAGGCTGGTCTTGAACTCCTGACCTCAGGTCATCCACCTGCCTCGGTACCCCAAAGTGCTAGGATAACAGGAGTGAGCCACCGCGCCCAGCCACAATAGCTGAATTTCAAAGGGTACAATTCTTTGAAGCAGAGCCCTGCTGTGTCTTTTAAGTACTGCCTTCCTCAAAGCCACCTCCAAAGTCAAGTTGTATTTCCATTTAAGGGCCCTCTCTGTGGCAAAAGACATAGATGAAATGCCGAACTGTACCACTTTTTGTCATGCTAAATTCCGGACTGGAACCCTCAGCATATCACCCAGAGGTGGCTTTGCATTATTTCTTGATGGGCTAATGCAAACTTTGCACTTCCATCTTTCTGAAGTTCTACCAAATCCACCTCTTTATAGTCAATCACCCTATTTTACCTTGGTTCATCAACAACTCAATAAGATTTAGTGGCCAAAGAAGTCGTTAAACCTAATCACGTGAGCCTTCTGCACTCTAGCACCAGAGTCAACACACAGGACCACATAAAACAGTAAGAGAAATGGCAAACTACAAGCTTACCATTTGCTATTTCTAACACCAAAGATCCAAGACATATGTATCATTAAGAATCCTTTTGGAAACCAAAATGTTGACTGATAGAAGTTAAACCACCTACTCTGAACACTTATTTTGCAAATCAAAATAAGCTGTCTTTAGTCCTGGCAACATAGTGAGACCCCATATCTATTAAAAAAAAAAAAAAAGAGGCTGGGCATGGTGGATCATGCCTAGCACTTTGGGAGGCCAAAGCAGGCAGCTCGCTTGAGGTCAGGAGTTCGAGACCAGCCTGGCTAACATGGTGAAACCCAGTATCTACTAAAAATATAAAAATTAACAGGGCATGGTGGCAGGTGCCTGTAATCCCAGCTACTCAGGAGGCTGAGGCAGGAGAATCACTTGAACTGGGAAGCAGAGGTTGCAGTGAGCTGAAAGTGCACCAGTGCACTCCAGCTTGGGCAACAGAGTGAGACTCTGTCTCAAAATAAGTAAATACATAAATAAAAATAAAAAATAAAATTAGCCGTGTGTGGTGGTGTGTGCCTGTAGTCCCAACTACTCAGAAGGCTGAGGTGGGAGGATCACTTAAGCTTGGGAGGTCAAGGCTACAGTGAATTGTGGTCATGCCACTGCAATTCAGTCTGGGGAACAGAGCAAGGCCCTGTCTCAAAAGATCCCAAAACAAAACAAAACACTCCACAAAAACCTTTTTTCTTTTCTTCTCTTTTTTTTTTTCAGTCTCGTTCTGTCGCCCAGGCTGGAGTGCAGTGGCACAATCTCGGCTCACTGCAACCTCCGCCTCCTGGGTTCAAGCGATTCTCCTGCCTCAGCCTCCTGAGTAGCTGGGATCACAGGCGTGCACCACCACGCCCGGCTAATTTTGTATTTTTAGTATAGACAGGGTTTCACCATATAGGTCAGGCTGGTCTCAAACTTCTGACCTCATGATCTGCCTGCCTTGGCCTCCCACAGTGCTAGGATTACAGACGTGAGCTACCACGCCTGGCCAAAACCCTGTCTTTTATAAAGCTCTTTACATATGATGTTTAGTCATGTGAAATTTCAGACCCATCTAAGACATGTAAGAATTAACACTTCATACATACACACCCATTTTCCCCCCCGATTTAGGTCCAGAAGCATCTCAATAATCTGAGTGGGTCTACATTTTCTAGAACTGACACCCTCTCCACTTCCCAGGCCTTACCTGTTTTGGATAGAGTTGGCAGCAACATGCATGGCGACAGCAGTTTCTTGGGTTTTCCGGTTCATGCCCCCTGGTGGAGGACACATCCCTGACCCAACCTGAGGTGGCATATTGGCCATGTTAGGGCCATAAGGCCGGTTGCCCATGGAGGCGTGACTCATCCTCCCTGGAGGGAGTGTGCCATAAGGTGGGATGCCAGGCTGTCCATGCATCTGACCTCCGGCACCCATGGGGTTTATGCCTCCAGCCATGCCTGCACTGGGGTAGTTGGCATTGGGCAAGGCATTATAGTTTGGCTGCCTGGGGTAGCCACCTGAGAGGGGAGGAAGAGAAGACAGAGACTTGGTTAGTGACTCACCAGCAACTCTCTAGTATCTCTCAACTCTAGAACACCAAACAATGTCATTCAATATTTTGGTTAGGAAAGAGACCAACTTCATGGTAGCCTTTATCTCCATGAGAAAAAGTGGGGGGTGCCAGAAGCATGTAAAGGCAGGTCAGTTATCCCTTCCATCTTAAAGGCAGCACAGAGCAAGGCTGGCTTTGCTGCCACACAGGCACTTCAACTTCCAGAAGAAGATAACTTCCTTTTTATCTCCATGCTCTGAGTAAGATACTCAACTTTTGATCTGCCTAGGGTTGCAATTTTGAGCAAAGATCTATTCCATTATGACTTATTCACTAAAAATAATTTTTAAAAAGTAATAACCAATAGCTACCATGTATTAATTGTCTGTGCTCAATGGTGGAGTAAACACCTTATCTCCATTTTTACAAATGAAACAGAGGCTCAGTGAAATTGAAAGACTTTCTCACGGTGACAGAGTAAGTGGAGACAAATGGAATCTTTCCTTGCCCTTCTTCAAGGGCCTGGCCTGGGTGGATTTAAGGCAAAGGACAGCCCTTCTCTCACAAGGTTACAAGCTAGATGGCAACATATCAGACAAGGAACTGTTCTCTCCTCTCACCCCTATCTACTCCTAACTGGGTAGTATACTGACCTTGTGGGCCATACTGACCCCCCTGGGGACCATAGCTCCCCATGGAGTTCTGCTGGTAGGAGCCCATGCCTGTGTGTATCTGTCCTCCGGAAGGCTGACGCGGAGATAAGGCTGAGCCGGGCTGGGGGGAACTGTACTGGGGCATCTGGGGGTTCCTCTGCATATAACCTATTTGTGGGTAGTATCCATATAGTTATTAGCTTTATACAATGCGAACTTTATACATGGCTCTCCCTCCTTATCCTGGGACTTTACCATCTACATTTTCTTTAGCAGCTACTTGCACGAAGTCTCTATCTGATTTTCTATATAGTGGTATGTCATTTTAGGCACCTTCAGAGTGACATAAGCCATTAACCAGGGCATGCCAACTGTTCCTGCTAAATGGAGGTTTGAAAAGACAAAGAGGAATGACAAAAAACCAGAATTAATGACTTAATAAGTGAAGACCAAATGTTGAGTCTTCAGCAACTGCCGACCATGAGGCAAAATGTAAGGGGGCAACCATCAAAACAGAGACAAGTACTGAGAAATGGAGACACTAACATGGCCAAGCCCACTCTAACTTCACAATTTGCTGCTGGGTCTCAGCACAAAGAAGTAGAGTGTTTGAGATTATATATCTGCTAATTACCCTGATCTGATCACTATACGTTATATCTATTGAAACATCACTATGTTCCCCATAAATAAGTACAATTATCATGTCAACTTTTAAATATAAAAACAATTTGCTGCAGGGATTGTCCTAAGCTTCATGGTCAAACAGCTCTCTAAAAGCTACTGCATAGGGCACTCAAATGTCCGCCCTAGCTCCCTGCCCCTCCCCAACACCCAGGCTCTCACCTCGATCTTGGGCAATGCTTGATTGGTTCATGGAAGGATGCATGATGCTGTCCGACTGGCCACTGGGTGGCCGAGGTGGCATCTGGTTGCCTGGTCCAGACAAAGAACAACATAAGAATATCATGGCTAAGCCTGGGAATTCTAGCTAGGTAGTCAATTCAGAGCTAGAAATGGCTCATGGAGAGGCCAAGTACCTCCCAGTATCACACACAAAGAGATCCAGCCAACAGGTTCCAATCTCCCTTCTCCAAATGCTAAGGGGGAAACTATGCAGGCATGAGCCAGAGATGCTTTCTCTGCCAGGGGAAGACTAGGACTCCTTAATATTACTGGGGGCAGTCACCTTTCCCTCTCCCTAAAGCCCAGCACTTGAGGGTACCTGGCACTGCAGCAGGCGAGAGTGGTCCTGAGCGAGACTGAGCAACACTGGCGGGAGAGCCAACAGGGGACGGGGAGGGGCCTCGGATGCCAGGCAGGTGAGGGGAAGTATGAGGAGAAAAAGGAGACTGAGCTGGATTACTCTGCTCTCCTTGGCTGCTGGAAATCCCTGATGTGCTCACTCCAGGACTCAGAGCTCCTTCTGTCCCCATGGGGAGGTCATCTATTGAACCAGATAGATCCTAGAACATATACATAAGAACATGGATTAGTAATATTAGGCAGAAAGATTCTACTATCAATAATCCTACTACTTGCTTAGCATTTTCCTTAAATAATCAAGAGCAAATACATCACACACGTTCTTTAGTCATGATACTATTTTTATTTAAAAAAAAAAATTTTTTTTTTTTTTTTTGAGACAGAGTTTCGTTCTTGTTGCCCAGGCTGGAGTGCAATGGTGTGTCTCGGCTCATCGCAACCTCCGCCTCCCAGGTCCAAGTAATTTTCCTGCCTCAGCCTCCTGAGTGGCTAGGATTACAGGCATGTGCCACCATGCCCGGCTACATTTTTTGTATTTTTAGTAGAGACGAGTTTTCTCCATGTTGGTCAGGCTGGTCTCGAACTCCTGACCGCAGGAGGCCCTCCTTGGCCTCCCAAAGTGCTGAGATTATAGGCATGAGCCACCGCGCCCAGCCCTAGTCATAATACTATAATTTACATATGGTAAACTCTGTTAAGGACCAGGTGGAATATATATTAGACCTTGGTGGGCCATAAAGCCTCCTTCAAAACTATTCAACTCTGACACTATAGTGCAATAGTAGTGAGACAATATACAAACAATGGTGTGACTGAGTTTTGATGATTCCTTTTCTATCCTTCTATCCCCTCAGAAGCAGATCTAGCACTTTCGTCTTCTTTCCCAGTCTTAACTTCTATAGTCATAAGAAAGCAACTACTTCAGTGAGGCTTTAGTTCTTTTCTAATAGCAAAACTTTACAAAATGCTGCCAGGATGGCACCAGGAGCTACAAGAGAATGTTAACAAGTTTGGGAAACATTTATAGATCCCCTCTCCTTCTATTATATATTAGAATGATGATTATTATTATGGATTATCATAGCCTCCATTTGCCAAGGACTCACTCCAAGTCACCATACTTTATAACATAAGGGGTGGGAGGTAAGAAAGAGATACATTGGATGAGAAAGGCAATTTCTTAACCGCCAAGAAGGTCTGGGACTATACTCCTAACACCTGGTCTATAACAGTAATCAACAAATGTTTGCCAATTGAACAAATTGTTTTTTCCCAGCTTTTATGTTTTTCAGTGAGAACTTGGTATTTATTTGTAGGCTTTGCTTGTCTTGAATTAATCAATAAAGAGTTCACTCTAGGTCAACAAACTCCAGTATTAGCAAACAGGAGCTCAATATGAAAAATATTCACCTAAGAAAATGTACCCTAATTCCATCCCCTGCCCCATGTTCATTCTCTAGCTAGCAACATTACTTCAGGCTGGGAACTAATTGTAATTGAAGAAAGGATGAAAACCCTGATACTTAAATGGTAAACAAAAGAGTTCTCTTAAACACACTGGGCCACATGCAGTGGCTCATGCCTGCAGCCCCAGCCTTTTGGGAGGCTGAGGCAGGCAGATCACTTGAGCCCGGAGTTCGAGACCAGCCTGGGCAACATGGCGAAACCCTGTCTCTACTAAAAATACCCCAAAAAATAAGCCAGGTGTCGTGATGTGCAGCTGTAGTCCCAGCTACTTGGGAGGCTGAGGTGGGATAATCACTTAAGCCGGTGAGGAGGAGGCTATAGGGAGCCAAGATTGTACCACTGCACTCCAGCATAGGTAACAGAGCAAAACACCATCACGAAGACAAACAAGCAAAAACAAAACTGAAAACACCACACATCTCGAGGAGGAGATCCAAGTTGGTTTGAGTCTATTCCTGCTCACACAAACAAGCTCACCCTGGGAAGATCGGCTGAAAGTGACTTTGACCCTAAGATCTGACAGTAACACTGGAGGTCAGAGGGCACCTTTTAGGCTCGCTCTCCTTCAAGTATCCAAGCTGGGTGGACCTTCCACAAACCACTTGGTACCTCACTAGGCTGGAAGCATTTCTGCTGAGCTTTTGGAGACAAAGTTTGCTCTGAAGGCAGGTAGGTAGGTGTGCATTTGTGCCTGTGTCCAGCTTTCCATGTTAGCTGAGAAGTCAGAAAATGCTAGCTTTCTTTTTGTTAAGAAGTAGGCCAGGCATGCCACAGCATACTTTAAAAATGCAATGAGAATTAGTTCCAGCATAGAATGATTTCAAGAGGTCAACCACGAGGTAACAGCAAAGGACATCTTCCTTTCTTGAAGGACTAAAGTACCTGGAGCTATGAAGAGCCCCACGTTAGTCCCAAGAGAGAGGGACTCCATCCTTGGTTTTTTTTTTTTTTTTTTTTTTGAGACAGGGTCTCACTCTGTTACCCCAGGCTGGAGTATACTGGCACGATGCCAGCTCCCTACAGCCTCAACCTGCCCAGCTCAAGTGATCCTCTTACCTCCACCTCCCAAGTAGCTGGGACTACAGGCACGTGCCACCACATATGGCTCTGTGTGTGTGTTTATAGGCATGCACCACCGTGTGCGTGTGTGTATGTGTGTGTAGAAGAGATTCTGCCATGTTGCCCAGGGTGGTCCCAAATTCTTGGGCTCAATCCTCCTACGCTGGCCTCCCAAACTGCTGATAGGATAGGCATGAGTCACCGTGCCCAGTTCCATCCCTGTTTTGATGCCTAAGTTATACCATAGACATCTAGCCTCTGAACCAAGAACAAACTAAAAGAGGCAGCAAGATGACAAGGAGAGCCACTGAAAGTAGAAAGGGCCTCAAAAAGCACTCGTTAGGCCCTACAGTCTACAGCAAATCCCACAGCTCAATGCTCTGTTTTAGGGATCAGCAGGTTCCCTCACCTACTCCTTACTACAATCTCCATTCCTTATCAAACTGCCAGCTTTTGGTAATAAGAACTTTCCTGCTTACAGGAAAAAGAAGTGTATTTCAGAACAGAATAGGAATCAAGGATCCATCTATCAGACAAGAACTTGGTTCAGTTCAAATCGCTTTGAAAAATTAAATGTTGGCCAGGCGCGGTAGCTCATGTCCGTAATCCCAGCACTTTAGGAGACCGAGGTGGGTGGATCATGAGGTCAGGAATTTGAGACCAGCCTGGCCAACATGACGAAACCCCACCTCTACTAAAAATACAAAAATTACCCAGGCATGATGGTGGGCACCTGTAATCCCAGGTACTGAGGAGGCTAAGCTGGGGAGAATTCCTTGAACCCAGGAGGCGGAGGTTACAGTGAGCCAAGATAGCACCACTGCATTCCAGCCTGGGAGACAGACTGAGACTCCGTCTCAAAAAAAAAAAAAAAAAGGTTTTGATCATTTTTGTCTTTAGTTATATAAGTAAAACATGAACAGTCTCATGAAAAACACATTTCAGATATTACAGGTGAAGCCAAAGTCCCCTACAGGTGAAGCCAAAGTCCCCTACACCAAAGTTCCCCAAGCTGTCTTTCTGTTGCCCTCAACAGAGAAACCACTGTTCACTTTGGTGTGCATCTTTGTGAGTTTTTTTGTTGTTGTTAATTTATTTTTATTTTTTATTTTTAGAGAAAGGGTCTTGGTCTGTCACCTAGGCTGGAGTGCAGTGGCATGATCTCAGCTCACTGCAACCTCCACCTCCCAGATTTCAGCGATTCTCCTGCCTCAGCCTCCTGAGTAGCTGGGATTAGAAAAATTAAATGTTTTGTTTTGATCATTTTTGTCTCTAGTTGTACAAGTAAAACATAAACATTCTCATGATAAAAACATTTCAGATATTATAGATGAAGCCAAAGTCCCCCATGGTTGTCTTTCTGTTGCTCTCAATAGAGAAACCACTGTTCAATTTGGTGTGTATCTTCATGGGTTTGTTTTTTTTTTTTTTTAAAAAAAGAGACAGGGTCTAGGTCTGTCACCCAGGCTGCAGGGCAGTGGTAAGATCTTGGCTCACTGCAACCTCCACCTCCTGGATTCAAGTAATTCTCCTGCCTCAGCCTCCTGAGTAGCTGGGATTACAGGCATACCACCATACCCGGTTAATTTTTGTATTTTTTAGTAGAGACGGGGTTTCACCACGTTGGCCAGGCTGGTCTCAAACTCCTGACCTCCAGTGATCCACCCACCTTGGCCTTCCAAAGTGCTGGCATTACAGGCATGAGCCACCGTGCCTGGCTCCCAGCTAATTTTTAAATTTTTTTGTAGAGATGGGGCCTTGCCATGTTGCCCAGGCTTGTCTCGAACTCTGGGCTCAAGCGATCTGCCCTCCTCAGCCTCCCAATGTTCTAGGATTACAGGCATGAGCCACCACCCCTGGCCTTGGTGTGTATCTTTGGACACGTGCTGAAGTGCTAAGAAAAAAAACCAAACAAGAAACAAAACAAAAAACCAAAACCTGGCCGGGTGCGGTGGCTCACGCCTGTAATCCCAGCACTTTGGGAGGCTGAGGTGGGCGGATCATGAGGTCAGGAGATGGAGACCATCCTGGCTAACATGGTGAAACTCCACCTCTACTAAAAAAGACAAAAAATGAGCAGGGCGTGGTGGCGGGCACCTCTAGTCCCAGCTACTTGGGAGGCTGAGGCAGGAGAATGGCGTGAACCCAGGAAGTGGAAGCTGTAGTGAGCCAAGGAGATCGCGCCACTGCACTCCAGCCTAGGAGTGAGACTCCGTCTCAAAAATACATACATACATACATACATACATACATACCCACCAACCACTCCTGTCAGCTCACGGCAGGAACTGAGGAGGTCCCTTCAGCCACACTTACAGTTAAAAAACCAGCCTAGCCATAGATCCACAAGGAGAATGTCCCTGCTCCACTTGAGGGATCCTAGAAGCCTAAAGAAAACCTTTGTAGCTCTTGGGGCTGGGGTCTCAGAACTCTGGAGGCATCTGTGGCTGGCAAAGATGTGGCTTCCCCTTCTTCAGGAGAGCTGTCACTTTTGGTAAAGTGCTCTAAGCTTCTTGGAGAAAAAGTGCTAAATAAACCACTGTCAACAGTAGTCCCACCTGGCTGGGATGCCTGGGCATTGAAAAACACTGGGGAAGGAAGAGCATTAATCTTCTTATCGCCCTGATTTGGTTGGCTTGGGGCCAACCTCTCAAAGTGTCATTTTCATTAGATGGCAACTGGTCAGCATGGGATAGTTGGTTTCAAATAATTTTAGGAGCCAAAATGTTAGCACAGAAAGGGGCAAATCATTTACGATTAACAGCTACCATTTAAGCATCTACTACATGCCAGACACTTAGCAAAGTTACCCAATTTTCTACAATTCTTGGTTACAGATACTATTACCATTACCATTTTGGTTTTGGTTTGGGTTTTTTTTTGAGTCAGGGTCTGCCTGTTACCCAGGCTGGAGTGCAGTGGCACAATCCTGGCTCACTGCAACCTGTCTCCTAGGTTTAAGCCATCCTCCCACCTCAGCCTCCTGAGTAGCTGCGACTACAGACACCTAATTAGTTCTTTTTGTATTTTTGTAGTGATGGAGTTTCACCATGTTTCCCAGGCTGGTCTCAAATTCCTGAGCTCAAGCAATTCTCCCACCTTGGCCTCCCAAACTGCTTGGGATCACAGGTGTGAGCCACTGTACCCAGTCACATTACCAATTTGAAGATGAAGAAGTTGATGCTGAAAAAGATTGGGCTACATGCTTAGGTCATCTGGCAAGTGGTGGAAGCCAGATTTTAAACCTAGGCCTGTTGAACCCTATAGGCCATGCTGGCTTTCTCTCTCCATTATGTTGTGACACTATATGAACTGAGGAGAAAGGTCACGCCTCTAAGGAGACCAAGGCCCAGCTTTTGGTATTTATCAGTTGTGACCTTGGGCAAACTGGCAACAAGCCAGGCTTCGGTTTTCTCACATATACAATCAGAGAGGGCTGGATAAATCTAAGTCTGTGACGCCCCTGGCGCATATGCATGAAACCCCCCTAGCACCATATGGTCAGGGTTAAACGACCAGCAGCAATATTCTGGAATGAGAGATACAACAACATATTAGCAATATAAGTTCTAAGACATACCCACCAGTTCCAGTGGCTAGGCACAGCAAATATTTTTATTGGGAAATGGGAGGGAGTAGTAAGGGCAGAAGTCTCCAAAAGATGTCCTGCCCCTCTATCTACATGAACAGTTATTGCTCTGAACTCCGCGTCCTTTTATTACACAGGACACACCTCTGCTTTCTACTCCACAAAAAGCCAGTTTTTCAGGTCTTTTGTTCCACAAAAAGCCAGAGTCTGATTGTTAAGCCAGACCTCAATGTTCGTAACAGTTCAGTTTTCTACAACACATTTATCATTAATAAAAAGTTCAATCGGGCTGGGTGTGGTGGCTCACACCTGTAATCCCAGCACTTTGGGAGGCCAAGGTGGGCGGATCACGAGGTCAGGAGATCGAGACCATCCTGGCTAACACGGTGAAACCCCATCTCTACTAAAAAATACAAAAAATTAGCTGGGCGTGGTGGCGTGTGCCTGTAGTCCCAACTACTTGGCAGGCTGAGGTGGGAGAATGGCGTGAACCCAGGAGATGGAGATTGCAATGAGCCGAGATCGCACCACCGCACTCCAGCCTGGGTGACAGTGAGACTCTGTCTCAAAAAAAAGCCCCTATTCTCCCTGGTGGGGGATGCCCTTGGCATCTCAGGACTCTCAGGTTCTCAATTATCCCAAAAAAGCCCACCTAACAAGCATCTTCTGGAAAGACTGTTAAAAGAACTGTAGCAATGCCCCTTTAATGGGAAGATTTCTTTTCCAGGGTTTGTTCTCCTCCAAGTATAATCCTGCTGAGAGATGGGAGGTGAGGATCAGCCCACTCAGTGCCCTACCAGTTCCAAGGAAGCAGCAGGGCCAGGAGAATTTCCTCACGTGTTTCCAATGTGTTTTGTGCATTTTATTGCTCATCTACCATGCAGATCAAAAGCGCTGGAGCAGATCCAACTATTTCACACAGAATCTCACACTCCAGGCTGGCTACAGCCCTGAAAGCCTTCATTTCTTCACTTGAAATACTGCCCAATGTTATTTTGGGATGTGACCTGATAGAGGAAGCCCACAGGGACTCCATGACGATAACTGTTCCAGCTGTGATTGGTTGCCCAGCCCTAGTGAGCGCCAGCATGAGTCTGTCAGGCTCTGCTAACAAACAGAACTCAGCAGCTAACACCTTCTTTTCACACCACAACAAAACCATGCCTGAAATCACACAGTCCATACCTTATTTTGTGGGGTAGGGGCAGTGGGGGTGCTGGTACTCTCACAGGAAGAACTACAAGTTCTAAGATGAATTGGCTGCCCGCTGAAGAATATTTTTAAGCAGGAAGATACCAGATCAGGGTTAGAGGAGGGAAGTTTAAATTATCTCCCAATAGAGCCACATGAGGATGACATAAATTCATTTTGCCGAGCAGGTGAAATGGCAACAGGTACCAAGTATAAAGAATACGCTCATGACAATGCTCAGATTTAGGGTTTTCCCATAAATCTGGCTAAATCCTTGGGGAATCCCAGATAGAGTTCTTGTATCCATTTAGTTGGGAAAAGCTTTTGCTGAGTTGTGCTGATACAGGCAGGTAAACTACCCATCATGAGAACCAGGTAAATCCTACACACAAGCTTGTAGTAAGTGTGTGCCCTGGGAACCTTGCAACTCAGCCATCCCCATTTAAATGATAATACTTGAATGAAAAAATTCCATAATGACCAAATGTATACTAGTAATTTGTCAGTCCCCTATCCCCGCCCCACCCCTAGGCTGCTCTCATGCTGAAGAATGGGAGGAAATCCTGAAGAACACAGAAGAGACTGGGAAACATAACCCATGAAGAAAAGGAAAAGGTAGGAGAGGAGGCAACAGCCTTAAACTCTAAGGAAGAAAAACTGAGACAAAATTAATTACTTAAGGCAAATAAGTTTTTGGGAGACTTGGCTTTTCATAAAACCTTCCTCAAGCAACAATTTGTTGAGGGTAGCAGAGAAGAAGAGGCTACCTCTAACACCTGAAATAAAGTTTCAGTCATAAGTTCTCTTTTTTTCTCCTTAGTCTTTGCTATAGATGTAAGAAAGATAAATTTGACCCACCCCAGACTGGTAGGGACTCTAAGAGTTACAGAATTGTTGTGACATTATTCCATGGTCTCAATCCAACAGATTAACTGCCACCTATTCCTAGAGAGCAGGCTTGCTGGTGTTAACTGAAATGCCAAGAAAGAATCAACACACAGAATAGGCTGCCTTTCACACCCAGTGGTAATTCCAGGTCAGGAGTTAAGCAAGTAGTAAAGTAAGGAAGGGGAAGAAAAGATTCAGAGGTTGACAATATCCTTTTTTTTTTTTTTTTTTGAGGTGGAGTCTCGCTCTGTCGCCTAGGCTGGAGTGCGGTGGCCGGATCTCGGCTCACTGCAAGCTCTGCCTCCTGGGTTTACACCATTCTCCTGCCTCAGCCTCCCGACTAGCTGGGACTACAGGCGCCCGCCACCTCGCCCAGCTAGTTTTTGTTTTGTATTTCTTAGTAGAGACGGCGTTTCACCGTGTTAGCCAGGATGGTCTCGATCTCCTGACCTCGTGATCCGCCCGCCTTGGCCTCCCAAAGTGCTGGGATTACAGGCTAGAGCCACCGCGCCCAGCCGACAATACCCTTTTAGTGTAAGACCAAGCCCTATCACCTACATGGACTACCTGCATGGTTTGGAACAGCAGAAACTAATCCAGGAAAGACTCCGAAAAATCTGTTTCCTACTTGCCCCCGTCAAGTTTCCAAAAACTTGGTTTGTATCTTAGAAACCATCACATAGGATGAGATCCCCCAACAAACTCCCTCTTCTCCTTTTCTACAATAGGCTATTGTTCTGAAGATAATGATTCGTTCTTCCTGGTACCTTTTGGCCACCTGATGGGGAAGGCATAGAAGAGAAGGGTTATACTCTTCTTGTCTCCAGAATGCTTTTCAGGGGCCCACCTCCAAGAGGAAACCCCCTATATACACATCAGAATTCATAAAGAAAGCTCTGGAGACCAAATTTCCACATACAAAGGATGTTGGAAAAAGTTAATAAAGTTTCTTTATATCTTCCTTTTGAAAGGAAGCAGAATTGACACAAATATGTGACTATCACACATTCAACCCTAAGGTGAGTGGCTTTCATTTAATTTTCACAATCATCTTCTGATATAGGTATTACCCCCATTTTAACAAAGAAGCAAGTTCAGAAGTGACTTGCCCAAGGACAGACAACTATTAAATAAACCTGAGGTTCAAATACATTACTTTACACTCTTTCCATAAGGTATTAATAGAAGCTTGACATGATCAAAGGCTGTGTTCCATGCTCCAGTAGAGGTAAGGCCAACAACCTATATCACCAGACATGCTGAGTGATTAGCTACTTGACTCAACTGGCTAACCTCATGAGGCTCACTTAACTACTTTATTGAAGGAAAGACTGATACTAGATAAATCAAACTCTACAAATCTATGATGCTATGTGTTCCCCTCTTTCCTTTTTTTTTTTCAGACGGAGTTTCGCCCTGTCCTCCAGGCTGGAGTGCCGTGGCGCAATCTCAGCTCACTGCAACCTCCGCTCCCCAGGTTCTAGCGATTCTCCTGCCTCAGCCTTCTGAGTAGCTGGGATTACAAGCCCGGCTAATTTCTGTATTTTTAGTAGAGACAGGGTTTCACCATGTTGGTCAGGTTGGTCTCGAACTCCTGACCTCAGGTGATCCACCTGCCTCGGCCTCCCAAAGTGCTGGGATTACAGGTGTGAGCCACGGTGCCCAACCCCCCTCTTTTCTAATTACTCCTGCTATAACTTGCAGCGTTTATTTCAAATCAGCACTTTCACCGATAACCTTCAACTTAAACCTACTTTTTCTAGGCTAAATTAAAGGGTACAGTACTTCTTCTCACCCCTGGGTTTTCTGTAGGGTACTTAATGTATAAGAGGACAGAGGGCTGTGGGGAGGGTGACTTTTAATGTAGGGAAACAAGCAGAAGTCCCATTAAGGCAGAAGTCCCATGAAAGTAGGAGCCTGGTCTCTGCTGGGTATTCAAACTGAATGTGTTCGAATCCTTTTATCAATCACAAGGGCGTGGCTCACAGATTAAAAAAAAATCAAGGTATTCCTGGCCTCTAGATGGCCTCCTGAAACCCTCACACTTTCCTCCTCACCCAGCACTGCAGCCACCCTTCCGAACTGCAGGATGTTTGGGTTTTGTTTAGGTACCCCACTTCCCAAGCTACAAGATGGGAAGACTCCTTTCTAGAGGCTTTAAAAGCCAAGCAAGCTTCAACCCTCTGGCCACAGAGGTGCAACTGAACTCTCCTTTCACACACATCAGGCTGACTGATTTCCCAACCACCAGAGTAGAATTGGGTGGGAGGATAAATTGCTTGAAGATGCTTTATAGGTACAACAACTACAGGCTAAAATTGTTTTTTTTTTTTAGCCTTGGGAACTTCCAAGATGAAAACAGTGTTGTGGAGGCAGTGAGGAATCAGAAGCCTCCACGCTCCAAGAAGAGATCTGCTAGCCATTCTATTAAACCATCTACTTTGACCCAAGTCAGAGGACTAGTTCCCTACTCCCACCCTATAGGCAGGGCCCAGAGTTCCTCTGAGGCTCCTCTAGATGCAGTTACAGGACTGATGGCACTGTGCTCTATCTCTACTAGCCTGTGGGACCAGAGCAAGATCAGGCTATTTAGTGACCAGAAAGATGCCAGACACATAAACAACAAGAGCTTGATAAATGTTGCTCAATGAATTATCTACTCAAAAGCATCCTCTTTAGACACAATCTCTATTAGTCCTCTTTCTTTTCCTTAATCTCCATTCCCCCATCCTAAACCCCTGTACCTGAATTCTAAACCTCCACAAGAGACGGGCTCTTGGGTGCTGGTATCAAGAGAACTCGATTCTCCTGTTTAAACTCAGAAGTACAACCCCAAATGGGTCTTAACAACTTCTGCAGCAGTGAAGAAAAGGAGTGTCTGGAAAGGAGGCTGTCAGAGGCAGGGCTCTGTGTCACTGGAGAAATTTCAATCTATTTGTGAAAATACGAGAACGTGCTGTTCTAACCCACCTCTGCAAAATCTCTTGAGGCAGGTCTGACCCTTTGGGTGGAGGCTGAGGGCACTGCTGAGGTAAAAAAGGTGGGGAGAAGAAAGACTGCTGGGCTGCTTGCATTCCTGTGGTGGAAGC
Organism: Colobus angolensis palliatus; assembly: GCF_000951035.1. Classification (NCBI taxonomy): domain Eukaryota; kingdom Metazoa; phylum Chordata; class Mammalia; order Primates; family Cercopithecidae; genus Colobus; species Colobus angolensis. The sequence continues at coordinate 14,431,353 of NW_012117376.1, forward strand.
CCCTGCAAACAGCGGCTGGGTCACTGCAGCAGCCATTGATTTTCCAGGGGTCGATATTCTACTCCCACAGACATGCTCAGCTGGAGGTTTAATCACATCAAGTGCTTCTGCTCAACATTTCCCCCATTGTTCCCCCCACCCCCTGCAACAAACCAATAAAACAAACACCAAACACAAGGAGAACTGGCAAAGGATAGATGAGAAGGTGCTCCTCACAGCTGTCCCCCACCTCCGGAGAAACTCTAGGTACCAGCTCAAAGGGAGTAAATGCAAGAGAGAGCCAACACTACATGGGGCAGTCCACAAGACACTGCAGGGACAGACCCACGGGCCCCAGAAAAATTGTTTTTTTTTTTTTTTGAGACAGAGTCTTACTCTGTCACCCAGGCTGGAGTGCAGTGGCGCGATTTTGGCTCACTGCAAGCTCTGCCTCCCGGGTTCATGCCATTCTCCTGCCTCAGCCTCCCGAGTAGCTGGGACCACAAGCGCCCACCACCATGTCTGGCTAATTTTTTGTATTTTTTAGTAGAGACGGGGTTTCACCATATTAGTCAGGATGGTCTCGATCTCCTGACCTTGTGATCTGCCTGCCTCAGCCTCCCAAAGTGCTGGGATTACAGGCATGAGCCACCACGCCCGGCCGAGAATTTTTAATTCATTGCCTAACACCCTCATATAGACCCCATCTAAAAACTGGGAGATTTTACATAAAAATCCAGGCATCTAACTTCTACCAAAAGAAAAAAAAAAAAAGATAATGATGATGATTCTGGAACTCCCTTAAGCCACGAACTGGTTGAAACCCTGCTTTTCAGTTTTTCACAGTCTCATCAGGCCTGTATAATACCATGTTATCTGCCTGACCAGTCACCCTGCCCCGCAAAGGCTTCTCACTGTCTTACCCAGTTAGTAACCACTTTTTGGCCAAAAATGTATGAAATGTTTTGAGAGTCACTAGTTAATAGACTCAAATCTGGAAAGAAAAAAAAAAAAGAATCTGGGTCAGAGCTGGGCCTGAGTTAGAGCAGCCAAGAGCAGTGCATATTTATGGAATAGGGCTGTTCTAATCCCAGCAGGAAAGAAGAGCACTGTAAAGCTAGAGAAGGCAAAGAAGTTAGGAACCCCCTACTTTCTCAAAGCCAAGCATTCCCTGTTAGGAAGGTTAACCAAACGGAGTTTGTTCTATTATGAAGATCATCAGCTATAATCTTAGAACTTGAGTAAAGAGGGCAGGAAAGGGGAGTGAAAGGAAAGGAACACAGAAAGCAAGCAGAGTTCTGGGTATGAGAAGTGTAACAAGGAGGGGGTGTTGCCTTAGGCTTCCACATCATCTGGCTCTCCTCTCTACAGCAAGCCTGGTTGCCCCTCAGAATTATACCAACCAGAAAGCAAGCAAGGACAACCAGGGAAGGCAAAGTTGGCACTGTGCTGAACACGGCTTAGAACTAGGGGGCTGGATGGCCTCCTTGGTTTTGTAAACTCTTAAATTTATACTTGTCAGTGATCTTCCCTACCTTAGCCTACTGGTCTATATATAAAATCCAAATATTTAGGGGGAGAAGAAGGTGGAATAAACAGATTTGAGAATGAGAAATGGATAGAATCTTAAACCAGAATACAACCTCAAAGGACTTTGAAAAGAACAACTCTGAACACAGGGGAGCTATAATCAAGTTCCAGAAGATAACAGGGGATAAAAATCCAAATAGTCTTGATAATGGTTCCTCTGAACATTGACCTATTTTGTTCGTTTTTCAGACATGGTCTTGCTCATAGACCCAGACTGGAGTGCAGTTGTGCAAGTATAGCTCACTGCAGCCTCAAACTCCTGGGCTCAAGCAATCCTCCTGCCTTAGCCTCCCACACTGCTGGGATTACAGGTGTAAGCCACCACACCTGGCCACTGATCCCTTGTAGTTTAAATCTGTTTTCTCTCTTACCTTCCCCAAAATGTCAGGAAAAATTACTTTCACCCATCCCCATCTCAGTAAACAATATTCAATATTCTTCCCACATCAAAGCTAGCCGTAAGGGACAGGTTCACTGACTCTCAAGATCAAGCCTCCAACCCCTAGTTCGCACCTTCAACAAGGCATGGATTCTTAGCTTCCTTGGGAAAGGTCAAATGGGAAGGAAGCTAGCAGCTTGGAGGCAAATTCTGCCTCAAGGCAATCAGATTATGTCACAATACCAACCAATTCTATGCTGATAACAGGCAGGGAAGATGAAACAATTTCAGGCCATAAAGTAGGGGTTTCAGGAGACCAAGCACTGGTCCCCAGAGGGATGGCAACAGAATACATACCGATGTCATCACAGCTTTCTAGTATGTCTTAGACACAAGAGAAAAAAACAATAGGGCTAATTCTACACTTGACTTATCAGGTATGGTGTTTTTTTGAGACGGAGTCTTGCTCTGTCACCCAGCTGGAGTGCAGTGGCTCGATCTCGGCTTACTGCAACCTCCGCCTCTCGGGTTCAAGCAATTCCCCTGCCTCAGCCTCCCTAGTAACTGCTAGTAGCTGGGACTACAGGCGCGTACCACCACACCCAGGTGTTTTCTTTTTTTTTTGAAATGGAGTCTTGTTCTGTAGTCGAGGCTGTGTAAGTGCAGTGGCGCAATCTCGGCTCACTGCAACCTCCACCTCCCGGGTTCAAGCAATTCTCTCTGCCTCAGCCTCCCAAGTAGCTGGGATTACAGGTGCCTGCCACCACGCCCAGCTCATTTTTGTATTATTTAGTAGAGACAGGGTTTTACCATATTGGCCAGGCTGGTTTTGAACTCCTGACCTCAGGTGATTCGCCCACCTTGGCCTCCCAAACTGCTGGGATTACAGGTGTGAGCCACCGTGTCTAGCCCACACCCAGCTAATTTTTTGCATTTTACTAGAGACAGGGTTTCACCATGTTGTCCAAGGATGGTCTCGATCTCCTCACCTCATAATCTGCCCGCCTCAGCCTCCCAAAGTGCTGGGATTACAGGCGTGAGCCAGTGCGCCTGGCCAGGTATGTTAACATAGCTCCACACCTACAGGTCCTCCCCTCTGGGCCAAGTTTCAAGAAACAGATTCTCACCTTGGCTTAAAGGACCCTACTGGTTTCTACAAAGATAATATTTCTAGGTGGACTTGGCTCATTTCCAGTTCGAAAGGCCCAAGTCCGCCCAAGGACAGACATGAAACAGCTGGGCAACCAAACATCTGGGAGCTGGTTTTCTGATTTTGGTTGATTTTTTGGACAGAAAAGCAACAACAGCAAAAGAAAATGCAAGGGGGAATGGGTGAAGGTGAGCCACTGTCACTACGACAACTAGTTCATCCATGATGACTAAGGAATATCAGGACATTCCAGTTTCTGAGAATTCTTCCTTTCAGAGTAAATGTTTCTTACATTCTTCTGGAGAACAGAACTAAATCCAAAAGCTGTAATATCATTAACTTTGCCTAGAAATCTAGAAATCTCAACATCATATCTGTTCATAACTCCTTCCCTTTCTCCAAAGAGAATATGGAAGGCAAAGTCCATTTTCTGAATATGGCATTTTTCCTCTTCATTTTTTTGAGATGGAATTTTGCTCATTGACCAGACTGGAGTGCAGTGGCACGATCTCGGCTCACCTCAACCTCCGCCTACCGGGTTCAAGTGATTCTCCTGCCTCAGCCTCCCAAGTAGCTGGGACTATAAGCACACGCCACCACGCCTGGCTAATTTTGTATTTTTAGTAGAGATGGCGTTTCTTAATGTTGGTCAGGCTGATCTCGAACTCCCGACCTCAGGTGATCTCACCGCCTCAGCCTCCCAAAGTGCTGGGATTATAGGAATGAGCCACTGCGCCCGCGGCCTTCCTTTTCTTAAAGGATCTTTTTGCTGATCTTGTATAGGAGTTGGTCCTAACAGTAAAAGCAACAGTAGAACCAGTGGACTAGAAGTCAAAGAATCCAATGTTCTCGTTTACTGAATGACCTTGGACAAGTGTCTTGCCCTTTCTGGGCCTTAGGTTCCTCATATGTAAAGTGGAGGTGGGAGGGGAGACAGGAATGGGGGTGTCAGTATTGTAAATATTCTGTCGCGCTGGTTCATGCTGCCTCCATTCTATTCTTTCTCTAACTGTAAAGGTTAAAAAACTTAAAAATGAAATTTCCAAGAATCCCTTGGTTTTGCATACAATTCAGCTTCTGCTAATGAGAAGCTGACTCATAAGATTAGATCAAAGTAAGCAGAGACCATATTTCTGTCTCCTTCACTTGTTTCTGCAGGAGCATTTTGGTTCCATCCTCCACTTAACTGGGTGCTGGTTCTGGCAGCAGCAGCTACTGCTTCTTGATTCCAGCTTACTGATCCTGGATCATAGGTTTAGGGACATGATTCAAGAGCAATCAATCCAATAGTAGCTCTGAGGTCAAAGTTCCCCTGGTAGGTCAAATCTAGGTTAAATCTGGGTCCAGTTTCTCGGAGGCCAAGCCTAGAGCAAGCTCCCTCACTCTTTCCAGTTGTAAGCCCAAATTCCCTGTATTAAATCTCTATTAAACATAGCTAGACCTAGGATCTAGTACAGAAATCCTCTGACTCAGTATTATCAAATGATCCCAAAAGAGTAGCTGTAAAGGAAGAGAGAAAAGATTTATTCACAAAGCGTATTTTTGGAGGAAATGGACAAGAGCAGGGAGCCTTAGGACTTTAAATATATTTGTCCAGGACAACCTCCTTCATTTCTTCCCTTTTTACAACCTCACTGTACTTTCTCTCACCTTAAGCTCTGAGGGGGTGGGTGGGGGGTTTGAATTGCTCACACAGGATGGAGGGTTGAGTCAGCACACGCTTTCTTCTCCATCCCCATGTTTTCTGCAGCCAGTTATTCTGCTGAGGATAGCATAACCTGTCCAATTCAATAAGTATCACCTGGGCTTCAGGGATGCTTGGGCCAGAGAGAATACCAAGTATCTTCCTCAGTAGTAGGAAATACGTTTATAAGCTCCAGGTACAAAAGAATCAAGACATACCAGTCCCGATAGCCCTGTATACTAATAAGTGAGGACAAGTTTGGCCCAACTTAGCTTCCTACAGCAGGGCTGAGGACAAACTGAAAAACAAGGTAAAATTCAAATGGTGTGCTTAATGGGGGAGGAGGTACTTCCACCCAGTCCTCTGTAGGACTAAGTGACTCAAGAGCCATCATACTAGAGGTAAGGCTCAGTTGCTTTTCAAAGACTGAGGCTGTTCTGAAGGAAACAAAAGGTTCCAGCAAGAGGAATCTGTGTGAGACACACAGGCAGGAAGCAGAGCTGAGCCACCAGTGACTAGAATAGAAACAGGAAATGGACCCAGGAACAAGCATACAGTAATCTGCTGCAAGCAGCACAGGCTCAAGCAGGCAGCAGGCAGTAGGCAGTATCGAGGTTGGAGCAGTGTGACTAAGATAGAGAAGCGGATTGGCCAGTCCAGCCCAGAGAACCACCGTTCTAGAGAAGGGATGGCTACATGCACAGGGTACATGCTGCTCTTAGCAGCCTGGGCAGATATGACGGAGGGGGTGGGGATTTCCTTTTCAAGACTCTGAGAGAGCACCTGGGCTATAATTCAAGAGGAGCAGGCACAGATAGATAGATGGTCAGCTATAAAGAAAACAGGTCACCAACCTCAGAAAGACCCTGCTTCTCTGGTTACCAAAATTGCTAGTGACATTTCTGTTATCCCTTTGAAAATAAACCATCAAAAACCTAGGTAAGGATGGTGGGCCCTCTCTCCTTCTATCATGAAATGAACAAAAGGGAACAGAAACGGTGTGAGATTAAAATCCTTCAGACGTTCTAATTTTCTTTTCTTTTTTTTTTGAGATGGAGCACTGCAACCTCTGCCTCCTGGGTTCAAGCGATTCTCTTGCCTCAGCCTCCCGAGTAGCTGGGACTACAGGCCCCCGCCACCACACCTGGCTATTTTCGTATTTTTAGTAGAGACAGGGTTTTGCCATGTTGGCCAGATTGGTCTTGAACTCTTGACCTCATGATCCACCCGCCTCAGCCTCCCAAAGTGCTGGGATTACAGGTGTGAGCCACTGTGCCCAGCCAAACGTTCTAATTTTTGAAGCATTTATTGAGAAGATTTGTCACTCCTCTCAATAAACCTAAACAACAAAACGTTAGCTCCCAAAGCTCAGCTAGGTAGCGAGAATCTGGGGGGTATTCAACAAAGGTTTATGAATATCTGCCTGTGCTGGGCACATGACAGATGTCAGATACAGTTCAAGCAGAGGTACTAGCACAAGGCTATGCCAATATGAAAATGGGGAAGAAGTCCCAGAGGGGTATTTCAGCTAGGTTTTGAAGCCAAAGTAGAAGTTTGCTGAGGATGACAGAAAGAGAGAGAAACAGATGTATATCCTAATCAAGAGGACCAGGAATTGTGAGGGGCTTAAGGTACAAATGAGTGGCTGGAGAGGAAGTTGCAGAGGTATGCTGGGGGCTGTGGATGGCTCCACTACGGGTTCTGAACTGGGTAAGCCACCGGGAGTCAGGGTCCCCAAAACATGCATGAAACAACTAGTGGTGGTCTCCCACACTGACAGAGTCTCACTGTCACATAGGCTGGAGTGCAGTGGTGCGACCTCGGCTCACTGCAACCTCCGCCTCCCGGGTTCGAGCGATTTTCCTGCCTCAGCCTCCTGAGTAGCTGGGATCACAGGTGTGTGCCACCATGTCTGGCCAAATTTTTGTATTTTTAGTAGCCTCATGATCCACCTGCCTCAGCCTCTTAAAGTGCTGGGATTACAGGTGTGAGCCACCGTGTCTGGCCTACCAGCTTGATATTTCATTTGAAAATTTTATTCTCAGCCGTCAGGGTCTCTGTGCTTCTAAACCATTAGACATATGAATCACTTAGAGATCTTATTAACAGAGTTAGATCCAATAAATCTGGGATGGGGCCTGAAAATCTATATTTCTAGCAAGCTTCCAGGTGATGCTGGTGCTTCTAGACGATGGACCACACTGAGTTACAAGGATCTAACTGACTAAAGTTAGCATTGACCAGGACAGTATGTTCTAAGAAGACAGAGACAGAACAAGGCTTGCTCTCATCCAACACAGGAATCAAACTCTAGTCAACGGTTCACTGTTTGAGGTGATTCCCTAGTTGGCTAGTTCCTCCAAGCAGGTCCCATATGTCTGGCTATCTTTCCTACCACCCGCCCTTTCCGCAACTCATCTGTGCCTCCATCATAGGGATGTCTGGGAAAACAGAAGTAAAATGGAAATCCATTGACATTCCTTCTTTTAGGACAAGTCTAGTAAATGCTAAATGGCAAAGAGCTGAGTCTTTTGCCTAAAAATGAAGAGAGGATCAGATTGTCCATGTCTTTCCTTTACTGGGTGGGATGCTGGAGGAAATATTTCACCTGAAATATCAGAGCTAGATTCAAATCTTGATTCTGACCCTTGGTTTTTCATATGTAAAACAGGAGTGGGTATTCTGTACATTCTAATTCCTATCTTTTCAGAACAACTGATGTTGACTGTAGCTCCTTACCTAGCCTTAATCCTGCCCTCTAAAATTTGGATTCTACAGGGACAGCATAGCTCCCTCCCATTTCCTCTTTCTAGACCAAGATCTCAGTGTCTGAAAGCATTACAGAAGTAAAAACATGAATGGTAATAGCTAAGATGTTAAGTGAAATCTAAAGAATGGCTCAGAAACTCAAGGGATAATTTGATAGACATTACAAATCCTAATTCTATTCTCCACCTCCCTCCCGATATCAATAACATCCAGTCCTACCTAACCTGAGGAAATGAGTATGACCCAAATCTTCAACAACAGGCTTTAAGATAACCTTTTTTTCAGCCAAGGGTATAGTGTCCCTTAGAAATTAACCCAGTGGATGCCTTTGATTCCTTTTTCTCACAATTCCAGAAAGACATGCCTATTTATACCCTCCTAATATTCTGCTAGCACCTTCACCTTTCCCTCTTCCATCTGCCTTATACATACATATGCAGGTCTTTGGGATGAAGCGGAGGAACTGGACTGATTCAGCCAGACTCTCCCTTTTCTCAGTGCCTTTCAAGACTGCTTTTCCCTTTCCCTTGTTCATTTCCTTTTCTCAAGCCCTCAGAAATCAGGCCTTTTCCTTATCTAAAAAGGATCCCAATAAAATGCTTTATGACAAATCCAACTGCCTATTTTCTTTGAAATACAAATTTGACATCTTCCCTCCTCCCTTGGCTTCCAGAAATATTACACAATTCTGGTCCTTCTCCGATCTCTCCAACTCTCTGTTGGCTGCTTCTACCTGATGGCCTCTGGCATCGTCCAGAGCTCCATCTGGCTTCTATCTCTAAACTCCACAGTTTGGGAGGCCTGTTTCATCCCATGGTTTAACTATTATCTACCACACAGTTAACTCTCAAACTCATATCCAGACTCAGGTCTTACCTAAGTTTCAGTCTCCTATCTCCAACTAGAAACTGGACATTTGTTTTCAGAAATCTTATTATATTCCACAAAATAAATACGGAATTTAACTTCTCCTCAAAAATGAGACTCCCCCTGCCCACCAGTCAATCAAAATCTTTAAATATTCCACCCCGTAGAACCCACTTATTCTCAGTCCTATATTCTTTCCTGCATGTTCCACATGTGGGAGCAGGTGGCTATGCAAATGAGACAGAAGGAGCAGAACTCCATACCTCTGGCCAGAAGTAGTTCTACGGTTTAACTTATTTCACTGCTTTAAGACTCTCCCCTTTTCAAAGCATACTACAAACTAATGGATCATTTTGGTAAAATATTAGTTTTATCACATGATTGTACCAGTTACCTATCTGTAAGCCCATAGATCAGATCTAAATGGCTGAAGCTCAGCAGGATCCCTGTGATTTAGCTTTCCTTCCTTTTACTTCCCACCCCAGGAAGCTGACCAGCCCCCAAGTATCTATACTTCACCTCATCCCCATGCCTGCATGGCTTCTGCTCAAGCTGGACTTTCCTTCCTTTTGTAACCACTTAAATACATTCACATCTAGCTCATACTGACTGAACTTCAACAAGACTTCTTTCTTCAACTATTGAGACATAAATGGATCAGTGACTTTGCCGAACTCTGACAGCACTCATTATAACATACAGGCACATGGTCTTCTGTTTTATGTCTATTTTACTAATGAAACACAGGAGGATCCTTCAGGATAGCAACCGTATCATATTCAGAATCATGGACCCAAGAGTTCGAATGACCTCAGAAGTCATGCAAGTTCAACCCTTGTCAAATGTCTACTTGTCTTCTACATAACACCCACAGCAAAAAGTGTGCCTGGTTTTACTCCAGGGACAGGAAACTTACCTACATCCCTCCTCATCCTCCAGATCCCAAAGGAACTTACTTGTATGTCACACTTGGACTTAAATCTACAGACAACAGGTAGCCAGGTTTTAAAGTATTAATGTAACTTGGCCAGGTTTGTTTGTTTGTTTGTTTGTTTAAAGATGATCACTCTGGTGATTATGTTGAGGACAGACTTGGAAGGAAAAGGGGAAGAAAAGAAACAGAACAGTCAGAAGTTTGTGGCAAGACACCAGGTGAGAGGTAACAGGGACCCGAAAAAACAAAAGGCAGTGGAGAGAGGGGAAACCAGACTCAAAAGCAAAAACCATTTCTGTGGTAGACTAAGATTTGGTGATCAACTAAGTGTGGCCCCACTAAAGGAAGGGATACAGTGATGAGCACCATAGAGCAGTGGAGCTCCCAGGGTGGTACTGGCAGGGCAAGGGTTCCGCTACCCACGAATAAACTGCACTGAGGCCACAGTTACAGGAGGTCTAGTTTCTTTCAAGTCTCTTCTTTCTACCATTCTTAACCTACAGTGTGCCTTCCAAATCATCAAGAGTCAAACTATAGTGTAAATCACCACTATTATTCTAGTTACCGCTACGGCTTCCTAGTCTAGTAATTTTTTTCCTTCCCTTTTCAGAAAGTTACTACCTACCTCAGTCTCATTCCAATTGTGGTCTTCCAAACTGGCAGCATCTGTATCACTTCAGAGCTTGTTAGAAATGCAAATTCTTAGGTCCCAGCCCACACCCACTGAATCAGAATTTCTCAGGTAGCAGCAGTAATTCCGGTGATTCTTAACACATGCTAAAGTTTGTGAAGCACTAGCTAACCTCTTCAGATCACAGCTTTCAATCCCGTATCCATTTTCCATTACTCTATCCTAGGTATACTTTCGAGACCAAAATGTAGATTCACAAATGTGTCTCAGTAAGGAAAGTTACAGAAGCTGGGTGCAGTGGCTGATCCTATAATCCCAGCACTTTGGGAGGCTGAGGTGGGTGGATCACTTGAGGTCAGGAGTTTGAAACCAGCCTGGCCAACGTGGTGAAACCCTATCTCTACTAAAAATACAAAAATTAGCCGGGAGTGGTGGCGCACACCTGTAATCCCAGCTACTCAATAGGCTGAGGTAGGAGAATCGCTGGAACCCGGGAGGTGGAGGTTGTAGTGAGCCAAGATCGTGCCACTGCACCCCAGCCTGGGTAACAAAGCAAGACTCTGTCTCCAAAAAAAAAAAAAAAAGCAAGCATTCATTATTCTAGGGAAATGGCATACACTTGGAAAAATCATTTAAATAGAAGCTTTAAGATAAAACTCCATATGCTCTCAAAAATGACTATTATCAAAAGTTAGATACCAATTTCCAGATGAGTCCTTTAAAGATTTTATCCCAAAATGAAGAAATTAAAGACCTGGGTTGGGCACAGTGGCTCATGCCTATAATCCTACCACTCTGGGAGGCCAAAGTAGGAGGATCACTTGAACTCAGGAGTTTGAGACCAGCCTGGGCAACATAGTGAAACTTCGTCTTTTTTTTATACAAAGAATATATATAAAGACCTTAATGAAACACCTAGATTTGCTCACATATCCCTTACAAGAATCACCTCCAACCCCCTTTTTTTTGAGACAGGGTCTCATTCATTTTACCCAGGCTGGAGTGCAATCGCAACCACAGTTCACGGCAGGCTCAAATGACTCTCCCACCTTAGCCTCCCTAAGTAGCTGTGACTACAGGCATGCTCCACCACACCTGGCAATTTTTTGGTATTTTTTTTCTTTTTTAGAAACAGGGTTTCACCATGTTGCCCAGGCTGGTCACAAATTCCTAAGCTCAAGAGATCCTCCCGTCTTGGTCTCCCAAAATGTTGTGATTACAGGCATGAGCCACCACTTCTGGCAACCTTATTAACATAAGGTGAAGTGGTAGATATTTTACAAGATAGATGACACACCCTAACCTCACTTCTTCTATTTATTATTCTTTTTTGACATGGAGTTTTGCTCTGTCCCCCAGGCTAGAGTGCAGCGCTGTCATCTCGGCTCACTGCAACCTCCGTCTCCCGGGTTCAAGCAATTCCCCTGCCTCAGCCTCCCGAGTAGCTGGGAATACAAGCGCGTGCCACCACGCCTGGCTAACTTATTGTATTTTTAGTAGAGATGGGGTTTCACCATGTTAGCCAGGATGGCCTCTCGATCTTCTGACCTCGTGACCTGCCCACCTCGGCCTCCCAAAGTGCTGGGATTACAGGCGTGAGCCAAAGGAGCCCAGCCTAACCTCACTTCTTAAGGCCACTGTCAGGAGGCACAAATAAATTAATCCATTCTCTAAAATGGAGTTTGTGTCTCCCCATGACAGTCTGTGATACCTGCTTTGCCCTAGCAGTGGAAACAACAATCTGGTAATATAGTCAAGCTGCTCCTGTCAGATGTACAGTTCCTAAATGAGCATTATAATGAATGCTGCTCAGGTTCATCTGTTCAGTAAGTTGGAGCCTACTACATGCCAGACACTATGACAATAAGTAAGAGAGCAAGTCAGCCCTCACTGAACTTGCAATAAATAAGTAATTTAAATTATACTTAAGCACTGACAAAAAGTACAGGTGCTAAGAGTTTACTATAGGCTTGGTGCCATGGCTCATACCTGTAATCCCAGCACCTTGGGAGGCTGAGGTGGGTGGATCACCTAGGTCAGAAGATCAAGACTAGCCTGGCCAACATAGTGAAACCTCGTCTCTACTAAAAATGCAAAAATTAGCCGGGTGTGTTAGCGGGCACCTGTAATTCCAGCTACTTGGGAGGCCGAGGCAGGAGAATCGCTTGAACCCGGGAGGCGGAGGTTGTGGTGAGCTGCAATTGTGCCCTCCAGCCTGGGCAAGAGAGAGAGACTCCATCACCAAAAAAAAAAAAAAAAGTTTACTATAGCAAAGGAACCTGATACAATCTAGAACAGATGTCTACCTGCAAATCAGGATTCACCTGGGACAGCCGCTAACCACACCAATGCCCAAATCCCAAATCAAACAAATCAGAACTCTGTGAACCCTGGGCATTAACTAATTTTTTTTTCTTTTTTCTGAGACCGAGTTTCGCTTTTGTAGCCCAGGCTGGAGTGTGATGGCATGATCTCGGCTTACCGCAACCTCCGCCTCCCAGGTTCAAGCAATTCTCCTGCCTCAGCCTCCTGCGTAGCTGGGACTACAGGCGCCCACTACCACGCCCAGCTAACTTTTGTATTTTTAGTAGAGACGGGGTTTCACCATGTTGGCCAGGCTTGTCTCAAACTCCTGACCTCGTGATTTGCCCGCCTCGACCTCCCAAAGTATTGGGATTACAGGCGTGAGCCACTGCAACCAGCTGCACTTTTTTTTTTTTTTTTTTTTTTGAGATGGAGTTCACTCTGTCGCCAAGGCTGGGAGTGCAGTGGCGCGATCTTGGCTCAATGCAACCTCCGCCTCTAAGGTTCTGAAGTGATTCTCCTGCCTCTGCCTCCCGAATAGCTGGGACTACAGGTACCCCTGGCTAATTTTTTATATTTTTAGTAGAGATAGGATTTCACCATGTTAGCCACCAGGCTGGTCTCGATCTCCTGACCTCGTGATCCACCTGCCTTGGCCTCCCAAAGTGCTGGGATTACAGGCGTGAACCACCATGCCCAGCCCTTTTTTGTTTTTTTTTTTTAAGGTAAACTAACAATGGCCTTTAGTCAATGAAATCATCATAGAAGTTATTTAAGCTGTGTCTTGAAGCTTGATTAGGTAGTAGTTTTCTGAAGGAACAATCTTTAAGGTATATTCTGAAAGATGAACAGGAGGAATTGAGGGGAAAAGTATGAGGCAAAGGGAAGGGTGTGTGCAAAGGTCTAAAAGCAAAAAATAGCATGTGATGCCTTAGAGAAACTGAAAGAAAGCCAAGAGCAAGGCAGAGAAAAAAGAATAAAGTAGAGGTTATCAAAGTCCCACCCCTGGTCTAGCACCAACAGAATCACAGAGAAACTTGTCAGAAATGCACATTTTCAGGCCCCACTCCAGACCTACTGAATGAGAAAGACGCAGGGGACAGGAGCTGAGAGGGAACAGCAACCTGTGTTTCTGATGTCTAACATTACAGATTCTGGATTTTAGGTTGGGCAAGGTAGCTCACGCCTGTAATCCCAGCACCTTGGGAGGCCAAGGCAGGTGGATAGCCTAAGATCAGAAGTTTGAGACCAGCCTGGCCAACCTGGTGAAACCCCGTCTCTACTAAAAATACAAACATTAGGTGGGCATGGTAGGGGGGGCACCTGTTATCTCAGCTACTCGGGAGGCTGAGGCAGGAGAATCCCTTCAACCCAGGAGGCGGAGGTTGCAGTGAGTCAAGATCGTGCCATTGCACTCCAGCCTAGGCGACAGAGTGAGACTCCATATCAAATTAATTAATTAATTAATTAGCTGGGTGTGGTGGCGAGTACCTGTAAACCCAGCTACTCCGGAGACTGAGGCAGGAGAATCACTTGAACCCAGGAGGCGGAGGTTGCAGTAAGCCAAGATCGTGCCACTGCACTCCAGCCTGGGCAACAAGAATGAAACTCTCAAAAAAAAAAAAAAAATCTGGATTTTATTCTAAGATTAATGAAAAAATAATTGAGAGGTTTAAATATAGGGATAACATGATCAGGATAATAGCACCTAAATGGCTTGGCATCAATAGCTGAGCACAGACTCCTCAAAATTTAATATTTGTAATATTCAAGGGTCACAATCATGCCTTCAGGGCCAGGGAGGTAACGTGAATGAGTAAGGAGGGCAATGTGAAATCCGAGGCGCTGCTCTCCAGCCAGCCTGCAATCTGCTCTGGTGCCAATAGGTACCTCACAAACATTTGTTTAGTGAAGGGATGCACTGGCAAACCTAGGGATTCTTTAACACAACTGGTTAAGAAAGGAGAGGGCTCTTGTAGGGAATCCAACTTCTCATTTCTTCAGATGGGGCTGCTTCCTAGCCTGCGTAGGCAAATCTGGCATTAAACCAAAATTTCAAAGAATAACCACTTTTTGATGCCTGTCCAAGTAGCAAAGGGATAAAAAGCAATTCAAAAAACAAGATGCCAATAACCCAGCCAGCTTACCTCCCACATGGAGCTTCTACCACTGAGCAAATGACCCATTTGGACGAATCTTTAGAAAAAGTCAGAACTTGGGAATGTTCCTTGTGATAGGCTTCCCAGGAACAACATCCCCTGGGCCTAAAAGGCTGCCAAAACCTTCACCTTCACTTCAGTGGGTCAGATAAGAAGTTCTTAAGATTCCCAACCCTTATAAGACATGTAGCATCTCTGGATACAAGGCTTCTCAGGACCAAAAAAAAAAGAAAAAAGAAAAAAAGCCAAATACAGATCTATCAAAAGGTCACCAGAAGCAAGCAAAAACTTTTCGGAACGAAGCAACTTACAGCACTGACAGAAATCCACCGATTTGGGTTCTTGACACAATAGCACCTCACCCAGATTTAGCCACAGACCACAGATGATGAGGGAGTGGTTACACATTCTGACTGAATCAGGTTAAAAAGCACATTCCAATGAAGTTCAGGATGCAGAAAAGGATTGCAACAGACACTAATGAGAAGGGAACAAAGAGTGATCACTTTATTAAGGCACTTCCTTCCCCCAATTCCTCAGTTGAGAAAGTCAACAGTCTCAGACGTCCTATCTGCATTCTGGCCTCAGAAGCTTGAACACCAGGTACTAAGGGATTCTGCAGACCTTGCCCTACTGAGGTGTCTCAGAGACCTTCAGGGGAATCCATGGGAGGCACTTCATGATGAAGAGAGTTCCCGCCTTCTGCCTATTTCTTAGAGATCCTGAAACCATTTCTCTCAGGTCAGAATAAATGAAGACACAGGCTTTAAATCCAAGTAGAGTCAAAATTCCAAAAGATTCTTATCTGGATATGTGGCTGAATTTTCATTTCCTATCTGAAGCAGGATTTGTCATGGTGGGTTTGCTACCCACCATCTTACCAGATGACTAGATTTCAGAGTAGCCTATTTTATCTCTGTGCCCAGCAGATTAACTTTCAGAGGCTGAGTAACTTGCCCACAGAGCTAAGACTAACAGTAAAGGTTCCTACAACCACCTAGTTGGTGTTAACTGCCTTTCAGGTATAAAGTACAGTCCCAATGCCCTCTGAGGCGATGATTACAAAGGCTGACATTTATGGAGTGCCTACAACGTGCAGTGCTTGTGTGCGCTCTCTAGTAACCTATTTAATGTTCACCACCACCCCCACGAAACAGAGTTGGTGGCAGAATCTAGAGCCAGGAACTCTGTTGAGAAACAGTCTCAGACGTCCTATCTGCATTCTGGCCTCAGAAGCCTGAACAGCCAGGAACTCTGGCTCTAGAGCCCAAGCTCTCTATCACTAGACTATACTGCCTTTCTCAGCATATGGTCAGTCCATTCCATAAATAAGTACCTGATTCCATAATTAAGCATCTGGGCATCAAGTACTCTACCAAAAAAAAAAAAAAAACACAGTAGTCACACAAAATCACCACCAGAAAAACTGCTTTTGCTCCAGCAATGCTCAATGTGACAATGCATGCTGAACTGCCCCAGGATCCTACCTCGTGGTTAAACATTAAGCCAAAAGCCTAAAAATTAAGCCCTTAAGAGTCAAGTCAAGAAACTGATATTTTTCTCAACTTTGATGGAGAGCAGACAGTGCTTCTGATATCTCCATCTTCTCTGCCCCTCATGTGGGTCCATGTCTAAAAGCACAATATTTAAAAAAACAAAAACAAACCAAACAGATCATAAACCTATTCCCTGGGCAGGGAGACAGAATAGACATCTACAAGTCAACCTTTAAGTTCCTTGAATTCAAGAAGTAACTTATTCATTTAGATCAAAATTACCAAAACTTCCAACCAGAAACTAGTTTGCTTTGGTTTCCTCTCTGCCCCATCACCTTTCAGAAGGTGCAGAAATACTCACAGGCAAGCTGGAGGGTCTTGACTGAAGGTTCAGGTTCATATCTTCTTGCCCTCCCTTACTGGAGGTCATTGAGGGGGCTGAGGATGCCTGAGACCCAAATGAATCTTGAGATAGCTCCTACAACAAGAAAAACAAAAGCTGTGATGGCCTGGTACTGATAAACCAGGCAAGCTTACTTCATGGTGAAAGGGTTATGGGACTGTCTCTCATGAGTGTGAGAGAAAGCCCAGTTGTGAACAGTATTATCTGAAGGCCAGAAAAATCCAAGCCGTGACTTGCAAGAATGTCAACAGTGGACTCTTTCTGGCAGAACTGTCACCCATTCATTGCTACCTACAGAGGGCTATTTCTTGGGGTTAAATGCAAATGTATGGCCAACTTCAAGTTAAATCTATCAAGGAATGAGACCAATGAAACCACGAAAATCATGCTAGATCCTCTGCATTAAAATGAGTACTGCTTCCTTCAAAGACATCACCTTGGAATGAGATATTTATTCCAACAGTGCCACCAATACATAAACTTTTTAGGGGACCTGTCATCACTCAGTCATCTCTCTTCTTTGGGCTCTACAAAGAATAAAGCCCCAAATGCTATTTTAGGCTCTATTACCTATATCTTGTTCACCAGACATAACTCCAAACGAATTTTTGCTATTTCCCCAAACAAAATCCACCCACAAAAAATAACATTTACCACCACTGAGAGTATTCTAAAGAATGTGGTATCAGCTCTGGTGGCAATTCCAAATGAAGGGATCCAAATATTTTGAGTGACAGCAGAATGGAATGGCAGTTGGAGTGAATGTACAGTACCACCTCTCAAAGTGACTGTTTTGAAAAAAGACCAACTCACTTGGATGCTCAAGTTCTGATGTTGATTTACCAAAAAAAAAAAACTCAGTCCCATTATCTTTAATTTCTTATCCATCTATACAACTTTCCATTGCCCGATTTCTTCGTCATTAAGGAGAGCTATAGATCTTTATGTAGTTAAGGAGGTTATGTCTTTATTAGTTCAATCAATCCAGTTACCATGTTTACCCAGAGTTTAATTGGTCTTTAAGTGCGCATTAGAGAACCACTCTGTACAGTAAAGTTCTCACGACACTAACCCCCAAGCTGTCTATGGTCACACACAGGGAAGGGCAGGAGGGCAAGGATATCTTACCTGCGGTGGAGGGAAGCGCTGTTGGGAATAGGCAGTTTGCTGGGACTGCTGAGACTGGGGCTGAGGATACGCAGCCTGCTGGGAGAGCGTCGAGGGTGCTGGCTGCTGAGGTTGCTGCTGCTGGTAGGGAGACTGAGCCTGTGGCTGTGAGTAGGAGGGCTGGCTCTGGGGGTGCTGCTGTGTCGTGGACTGCTGGGAGGGGTATGGAGTCGGGGACTGCTGATGTGGAGGTTGGGATGGCTGCTGGGAGTATGGAGTCTGAGAGGACTGGAGCTGTGGTGGCTGAGACTGTGGCTGCTGCTGATATGAAGGTTGGGCATGAGGGGTCTGGGACGGTGGTTGCTGGGAGTAGGGAGGCTGCTGCTGCTGAGGGTGAGGACTTTGCTGGTTGTAATATGGAGTCTGGCCCTGTTGACCATACCCGCTGGGGCCTTGTTGTCCATAAGGAGGAATCTGTAGGAAACGAAAATATACTTTTAGCACTGACTCTCCTGAATGAGGAAAGATGAAGTGTTTTGTCAGAAGCTATGCACTGAGGATGAGTAAAGAAAGCAAGCATGCAAGGCCTCATACTTAGGAGGCCCAGGATTTTTCTCTCATCCCTGCCTAAACTGAGCCAGGAAGGACGGCCAAGCTGGGTTTTTAGGTGGTTTGTTTACAAGTGGACATTTATCCACTGAAAATGTACACTATTTACTATTGAGGCAACTAACACGAGTTTAAGAGCAGCTGTTTCTACCAATGAGCCTACTCTTTTTATCATGGCCTAGACTGTTTTTATAAGTGTTAGGAATCTGTACCCTAACCACAATGAATAGTCAATAGCAGCCTGGCTCAGCCAACTGAAAACCTAGGGTTTAGTAATTCAGACAGTGTGCAAATCACTAAGCTACTTTGGTTCTTTAATTTAGTTTTCATTCAAAAAAAATATTTGAGAGCCTACTCGATTACTTGTACCAGGCACTATTTTAGTCACTGGGTATATATTTAGTAAGCAGGCAAAAAAATAAAATAAGTAAATAAATAAATAAGTTACCTCATCTTTTCTCTATTGAAAAAAAGAGACAATTTTCTATATTAAAGGCATACTTTGCTTTGAAGTCTTAGAAGTAAAATTTGTTTTATATTCTTTCCCTATTTTCAGTATGAGTATCAAATGTAAGTGATAGAAAACTTTGTCAACACAAAAATGACAATAAAGAGATAATGATGTGAATGGTTCCACAAAAGGAGATGGATAAGGGGAAATCTTAACATTTGTAACAATGCTGTTAACATCTTTTCTGTTCAATCTTCCCCTTTTCTTCTACTCCCAGTAACATTCATTTTGAACCAGATGGCAGATATGGTAAAGGCATTCAGAAGCATAAAGGGCCTTTTCTGTCCCCAGGGCACATGATATGAATGGTTTTCTTAGTAGTAGCAGTGCCTAGGTGTTCAGCCACTGCCTTTCATCCCACCTCATTCAGAGATCACCACTCACTAGGTATAAGCTGGCCTGTCAGGTCAAGAGAAAAACAGATATGTACCTGTGACCAGGGAGTAGTTTTCCTTGGAACACACATGGGACGGTGCCTATAGCTTTGGCTTTGCTAGTAGCACTCTGTAATTAACTGAGCCAACAGGTCTACAGTCTTGTCAAGAGGCTTGGAAGCCAAGGATACATTCTGATTCTATAGCTCACAGATCAGATTTTGGACAGCAACAAGGGTCAAGGTAATCAGAATCACCATCTACCTGCTGTGTATAAGAGAGGCCGCCCATGGCACTCTGCGCCCGGCCCTGCATGGTCATCGGGTACCGCTGCGGGGTCTGGGACCCATATGGCTGCCCTGGGTACCCATGTCCTTGCTGCGGTCCTGACGGAGGTCCCTGTTGCTGCGAGTATGGGTTAGTCCCGCCATATGGCTGAGGTCTCATCTTGCCCATCTGATCCATTGGACTGGATGGCTACAAAATAAAAAGTATTTCATTAACCTGAGCTTTGATGGTCTCTGGCCACTGAATATACAACCCAAGTATACAGGTTTTTTCAGTCTGTATGCTACAAAGAAATCCAGTTACTTTGAAAGAGCAATGAGACTAACCTAGTAACCTTTAAGTCAACTGCCCCGCCTCAGAACCCTAATTTTGTCATTTGAAAAATGAAAATACTACCTATTTGTGAAAACATCTTGTAAGCTAAAAACTACTTTGTAACTGTGGTACTGCTTGAGATCCAAGGGACAGGCCAGGTGTAAACAAAGGCCCTTCAGTTGGTAGAGGACGGTGCTGCTATGCACTGCCATCACCTTGTTAACACCAAAATTGATGCTTCAATACTATGACGGGGAATTCATATACACAAACATCTAGATGTTCCTATTTTTCCAATAGTGAAAACTCCCCTTAAACACCTATAGCCTATCTGCACTACGGCACAGTTAAATTTATGCTTTCTTCCAAATAAGCAAAGAAGCTAAGTGACAGTTGAGGGAACAGTAACTCTGAATTAAGAGCCTTGTGTATCTCAACTGAAAAGCTCATTTCCTTTAATATTCAAGAGTTTGAAGACATAAGGAGGACAGAACTTTTGTTTCTCTGAGAGACAAGAAGATTCAATGGTAGACTATCATGGATGTTGCTTTCTTTCCAGCTCTTTGTGGAGCAACAGGTTCAATCAGCTCATTCACTTTTTGATATGCCTTTATCCTACTGGCGCTCCAGAGCACACTTTCCCCTGCCAGAAATATCTACCTATATCTATTGGTGGTGTGGAGGGAGGGAGAAGTTTCTCTAAGCATCTTTTAGATACACACAAGATGCAGAGTAGGCATGAGTCTGATATAAAACTTAAAAACTGGCTCTTACATTGGGGGTAAAGTAGATACTGATAATCTAGGCCTATCATTAACTGTCAAATGAAGGAGTTCAGTGGTTCACTGATTTTAGCATGCATCAGAATCACTTGAAAGGCTTGTTAAAACAGACCGCTAGAACCTACCTCCAAGGACTGGTCTAGGTTATCCCTAGGGTTCCTTCCAGTTCTATTATTCAAAATTAATAAGCTATTCTATAATTTAAGATATTAAGACCTTAAACAACAACAAAACCTCCAAAATAAAGGAAGGGGACATCCAAACAATTGGTTCTCTGTATTTATTTTTTAATAATGCTATTAAGTGTTTTATAGTAGAGGAAGTGAGCTTTCATGAAAGAAAACAGATAAGACAATAAGCCACAGAGGCTGTTCTTCTTAATATCAAAAGGAAAAAAGAGAAGCAGTTATTTCTTAGGCTATATCTGAAATCTCAACTAACCTGGTGAGTGATGATGGGAATACTCCTCTCCCATGTTTCTGAACTGTATAAAATCATACTAAAACTGTGTCCCAAATCACTACTACATGTCAATATTATTAAAGTACTGCTTCCAACAACCCTACATGTCAATATTATTAAAGTACTGTTTCCCACAATCCTAACTAAACAATTTTTGCCCAAGTCTTTCATCCATATTAGAAGCTCCAACAACGTTCCCAATCATAATTTCAGAGCTACATGGAATTTAGAGTTACTTAGGAAGTTCAAATTTAACAACAATTAAGAAATAGCATATGGTCCTCCCCAATACACCTGGCAATGGAGCCAAAACATCACCATTCTCTCCTGTAAAGAGCTTGGGGGCTTACATGGCCACATCATGCCACATATCACACTGAGGTCCTCATCTCATACCAGACTGCAGCTGCTGTCCATGCGGCCTCCAACTGCAGAGACTATTTTGTTGAACAAAGAGATGAGCCTGCTCTGGGTATCTCTGTCAGTCTAGGTCTCCCCACAACATGAGGGGCAGTCATTACCATGGTTACTATAGAGCTTTTAGAGCAGTAGCTATTAACCAGGGATGCAGATTAGAATTTTCTGTGAAGCTTCATAGATGGCTAGGCCTCTTTCTAGAGATTCCAATTTACTGGGTCTGGAAGGGCTTGTGCTCTTCTCCAACCTCCTTAAAGATCTTTGAATGAGTCTGGTATATACTATTAGCTAAGAACCAGTGATCTAGAGAAGCACAATAACATTTTCTGTGATGGATAACTATTAAACACTTAAATTATCAAATATGACTCAGGAACTAAATTTTTATTTTTATTTACATTTAATTAATTTAAATTCACATAACTACATGTGGCTAGTGGCTTATTATGTTAGAGCAGTTCTAGGACAATGCTGTTCCCAAATCACTTCCACCACTCCCTGGTCAATAATAGTTTCAAACTTCCTAATACTAAATCCTGCACAGTATTATTACATAGAGCACAGTGTAGTAATTTGATAGACTTGGGTTCAAATCCTACCTCTCTCACCATCCAACCTTGAACACATCAGTTCTTTATATGCACATAACATACTTCACACAGTACCTGGTATTTAAATGTCCAATAAATGGTAGCGATTATCAGTAATGATAAAACAGTGCTTCTACCTGGCTCTAAAGCCCTCTACAATGTGACCCGGTTTTCCACATTTTTTCAGTCTCACTCCAAGATTCCCCACATACTGTCCACACCCAGCTCTATGCAATGGCATCCTGCCCTGCCCTCCTGTCCACAGTGGCTTCTAGTAACAGAAACTTGACCTTTCAAAATGAAGCCACTTCAGCACACTTTGGTCTCTCACATTTCTAAATGCCCTATTGTAAATCCAGTTAGCATCCTAAGATTTAACCCTTAGTTGCAGCTAACTATTCCAATTAACTGGTTGCATTTCTCAAGACTAGCTTCTGGGAAGCCAGAGATCAGGTGTTTTATCTTCAAAGCTCTCCCAAATACCAAAGTACAGAGCTTGGGCTCAGTGACTGTTCAATGTGCAACACTGTCCTCTTCCAAAAAGGGGTAGGAGACACTATGGGGACAAAGCCCAAATCAAACTATCTAGCCATAAAGCCAGGGTCATACCCTAAATCTAACTCTAACACAGGTTATGACTTTGAAGGTAGAAAAAAAGTTGGACTGAAGTGAAAGAGGAGACAGAAGGATAACAATACTCAAGGGAGAACAGGCACACTTTAAGAGTAACCTGGCTGGGCGCAGTGTCTCACATCTGTAATCCCAGCACTTTGGGAGACCAAGGCAGGTGGATTACTTGAGGCCAGGAGTTGGGAGACAAACCTGGCTAACATAGTGAAACCTCACCTCTACTAAAAATACAAAAATTAGCTGGGTGTGGCGGCGCATGCCTGTAGTCTCAGCTACTCGGGAGGCTGAGGTATGAGAATCACTTGAACCTGGGAGGCGGAGAACTGAAGCGAGCTGAGATCACACCACTGCACTCCAGCCTGGGCAGCAGAGCAAGACTGTCTCAAAAACAAACAAACAAACAAAAAACCTCCAAGGCCAGGCGCGGTGACTCAGTCCTGTATTCGCAGCACTGAGGTGGGTGAATCACTTGAGGTCAGGAGTTCCAGACCAGCCTGGCCAACATGGTGAAACCCCGTCTCTACTAAAATACAAAAATTAGCCAGGCGTGGTGGCGCGCGCCTGTTAATCCCAGCTACTCAGCAGGCTGAGGCAGGTGAACCACCTAAACCCAGGAGGCAGAAGCTGCAGCGAGCGGAGATCATGCCACTGCACTCCAGCCTGGGCAACAGAGCGGGACTCTGTCTCCAAAAAAAAGCTGATACCAGGGAGAATTTCAGAACTGCAGGGGCATCCTCATATACACTGCTTAAAAACAAAAGGCTAAGGACAAGTCACATTTTCCTCTCTCACACGGAGGCCTGCACTCCCAATTGAGTACAGCTGTTTACATGAGGGCGATAAAGGGTTCAACGAATGTCCCACCTCAACTTTGGGAAATCTTTGTAGACCAAAAAATAAATGTACATCAAAAAAATTTTTATTCTAAAAATAAAATCAGTATGCTTCCTTTTTCTGGTCATTAGATTTCTGACTCCCTCCCATCACAAAAGGCTTATGATCAACAGAATATGTAGCTTATTTGGCAAACTAAATATGTATTCAGTTCAAACAATCAGATTATTCTGGTCTCATGTAAAAGTTAGACATCTGCTTGAATCAGAAGGGGAGGTCGGCAGGGACCTAACTCACACTTATGACATTTAAAACCATCGTGAAAGATTTGTGATTTGCAGTTATAGATGAAATGCCATCTCCCAATCTCTTGTAACAGAGAAGGGGCCTTAAATCTTCACTGATCAGTTTTATTGGAAAGCAGCAATTTCACACCAGAAAAATCCCTAGATGCAAGATACAAAAGCCAGTATCAGCAGTCTGCAGGCACAAGGCAGGGGATGGAAACACCAAACCCTAGCTGCAAAAAGCCAGAGATTCCACTCTGGGAAAGACAGAGGAAATCCTTTCAATGGGAAACCACAGGAGTAGATTACTGTGATTACACTTCAAAAGCAAAGGCTCTGCCACAGAAACACATAATTGAGAGGAAAATGCTGCCCCTTGATCAGCAAAGTCAGGCCCCCTGCTATATACTCTCCTGAATTCATAAAAAATAAAAATAAAAAAGGAGGAAAGAGCCATAAGAAAACTCCTAATCTCCATCCACCACTTATCTCCTTCCAGATCACTGGCCATGTTATAAACTGCCTGCCAAATGAAATGTATCAAAAGATGCAGTTTAGGGGCATCAAAGGCAAGGACACCTAGCAGCTTGTCCTTCTGAATATATTGAGAACAAACAGCTAGTAGACAGACCCCTTACATAGGGAGTTCCCCTGCTCCAAGCCAACAGACTTACAAGACCCTCCAGACTAATGGGCTACTGGAACCTCTTACAACTTTTTTTTTTTTTTTTTTTGAGACGGAGTCTCTCTCTGTCGCCCAGGCTGGAGTGCAATGGGCGGATCTCAGCTCACTGCAAGCCCCGCCTCCCGGGTTTACGCCATTCTCCTGCCTCAGCCTCCCGAGTAGCTGGGACTACAGGCACCCGCCACCTCGCCCGGCTCGTTTTTTGTATTTTTTTTTTAGTAAAGACGGGGGTTTCACCGTGTTAGCCAGGATGGTCTCGATCTCCTGACCTCATGATCCACCCGTCTCGGCCTCCCAAAGTGCTGGGATT
This sequence comes from Colobus angolensis palliatus, assembly GCF_000951035.1. Classification (NCBI taxonomy): domain Eukaryota; kingdom Metazoa; phylum Chordata; class Mammalia; order Primates; family Cercopithecidae; genus Colobus; species Colobus angolensis. Next base: position 14,455,899 of record NW_012117376.1, read on the forward strand.
ACAGGCTTGAGACCTCTTACAACTTCTTATTGCATCAAGGAAAACCAAAATGACCCTCAAAAACTGCTGAAATTAACAGACTAGACTTTTAAGGTGGACCTGGGCTACATGTCTTATAACCCAAAGTAACCACTTTGTGGAATTCACAGATTAAAATACGCTTCAAATTCTCCATCTGACCACGACCGAGGAGAGAGCAGAGAAGACAGAGCCAAGAACTCAAAACTTCTAAGCAGAGATACACCATTTACAAAAATGTACCACTCCACGTGGCAATGGCACCAGGAAAGAGAAACTTCATAATTTTATTTAAATAAAAGTACAACTGAGGAAAGCTCCAGTTCCAATCCAAGGATATAGAAAGAAGTGACCAGGCAGCAACCCTAAGGAGCTAAATTTAGTACTCAACAGTGCCAAGGGCTAGCAAAAATAAGAACAGAGAGGGTTGGGCCAGGGGCTGCCAAAAAGGTGTCTATCAGAGAGAAGTCTTGACCACCACTCATTTTGTCATCCTACATGCTAACTAGTTGGGTCCAGTGTAAACCTAGAGCTATAACCTTGACTTTTGGATATTTAAATATTATTACTCCTTGTGCTTTCAATTTATTCCTGGCTAGATTTGTTATATGACTTTTAATAATAACAATAAAAAAATGCATCCCTGGCTCTTTAACCAAAAGAACCCCCCCCTAATTGATTCCCACAGTAATTAACCTGCATTTTACCTCAGAGAGCGGTAGTTAAGGAAGTCGGCACTGCTATTTATAACTCATCTCAAATTGAGGGCAGACTGCCTAAAATCTAACACATCCCAGCTGTACTCCTGTTTGAACTGGGGCCAAGGGAATTTTTTAAAGCAATCTTGGCACCGAATGAATGACACCAACAGTATGAGAGCGCGAGTGGTTGTGTTGTGGTGACGTAGCATTGGAGGTGGAATGGAGAGGGGGGCCAGTGTACTGTGATCCCTCTGGTGCATGCCTGCTGCTTGCTGAGTCCCAGTACAGTAAGCTGGGAACCGCCCACTGAGAGCCAAACACAGGAAAAGGCTTTTCCTGTGGAACGCCTTGAAGTGAGAAACACATGGCTAATCTGCATAAACTCGAAGCCACACCGCCCCTGCCAGGAAGGTTAGTGCTCGTAATCTCTGGCCATGAAGCTGGCTGCCTGGGAGGACTTGGACTGGCGCCTGATAACCCAGAAAGAGCCGAGAGAACAGATGGGTAAGGACCCCAGCAGAAAACAGCCCCAGGTCACATGACTCGCCACATGGCCCCGCCAGCACAAACTATTGTCTGGCTTCAGAGCTCCCTATACAAAGGCACCCCGTCCTCCGCTTCCTGTGATTCCAGGGACAGGCGGCAGCTGTTGATCCAGTTCCAGCATGGGACCCTCCCCTGTGATAGGGCATTCCAGGCAGGGACAAGTGTAAAAATTAAGGCCTCTCCCAACCAACAGCTTTCAGCTTCCTGCCAGCTGCACGTGGCTCAGTTAGATCTCAGGAGTAATAATCTCAGGACAGACTAGGCTTCCACCACAAAAACAAAAAAAAAAAAAAAAAAAACAAAAAAAAAAAAAAAAAAAAAAAAAAAAAAAAAAAAAACACCCTATGTACCCTGGCACATAAAATGACCAGCATAAATCATTCTCATTGTCCCTTCTCTCCCCAGCCACAGACATCTGTATCTAATGCCCCTTATCCTGTCTTTTCTCTATCACCTAGTACTTCAGGCCTTCTTTGAAGACTAGTCAAGAATCCCGAGCCCCCAACTGAGGAGAAATTGTCCAGAAACCTGTTTGTCTTAGTTTTACCCCTAAGACCCTGCCTCCTAAAATAAGGAGACTACCTTCATCTTGTTTTAAATAGTGGGGAAATATGACTGTTTATATGACCTAGGACAATAAGAGATTTCTAACCTCCTATATGGCTTCAACAGAGACAACACTAAAGATTTCCTGAAGCCAAGCGGATGATAGGAAAATAAAAAAAATCTCATCAGATTATACCCACACCTGATGCAGGGAATCAAACCCACTCAGTCTAGGATTCTCTTCATTCATAACCTCGGAACCATACCTCAGTTTTCTACTTCACAATTCATTCTATTTCATTCAAGTTCTAAACAAACTGACCATCTGCCTTTGGTGAGAGAGGAATCATCAACAACAAGTTTGAACTACCACTCCCCAAAAAAGTTTTGTTTTTTAAAAATTCTTTCAAGCTTCCATAAATTTCCAAGTGGAATAAAAATTGGCCAAGCGCAGTGACTCACGCATGTAATCCCAACACTTTGGGTGGCCAAGGGGGCAGATCACCTGAGGTCAGGAGTTTGAGACCAGGCTGGCCAACATGGCGAAACCCCGTCTCTACTAAAAGTACAAAAATTAGCCCAGCATGGTGGCACGTGCCTATAATCCCAGCTACTCAAGAGGCTGAGGCAGGAGAATCGCTTGAACCTGGGAGGCAGAGGCTGTAGTTAGCTGAGATTCCACCACTGCACTCCAGCCTGGGCAACAGAGCAAGGCTCTATTTCAAAAACAAAAACAAAAAAAAACAAAAAACCACCACAAAAAATCAGTGAAAATTTCTATCTACCTCATTCTGCTTATAGAAACCATTCTAGAAGATCAGACACATTCCCTTTTGCAGACGTAGCCCATTCCAATGATATCCCCTGAAGCACCAGCCTGATCAAACTTCCAGGAAGGGGCTTGCGACCAGATGTCAAACCAAGAACATCTAGAACGTGATGTAAAACAAGACAAAGGCCTCATTATCTTCTGGGCTTAGCGATATATAGGCTACCATCTCTATCCTTCCAGACCAGAAGATAAGAGAAAACTTACTAAGGTTAGAAAAAGGAGACCAAAAGGGACTCATTGAATCATATAGCAAAACTCCATCAGATTATGAGAACCAACCATAACCACCTCACAGCTGTCTACCAAAAAGAGACATGCCAGAAAAACCACAACCAGGTGACTGATACTTCTTCACTTCTTTGGTGCCAGAAAGAGCCCTTAAAATAAAGCCGCTAGAGCATCAAACTAATGAATTCCAACAAATGGTAAGTACTTCTCTCTTCATCCAGAGCACTTTCATTAGCCACCTTTTCCAGAACAGGTAGCTATCATCATTTCCAGAGAAAATGCTCTTCCTAAAATGAAGATCACTTTTTTCTAAGACCAAACTTAACTAACCAATTTCTCCCTATTTCAAACAAATTACAAAAGCCACTAAAGAAACCAAGTAACTTCTCTGGAAAAAAAATCCTTTTAGGTACTGCTTAAAACCCAGGGTTAGGCCAGGCACAGTGGCTCACACCTGTAATCTTTGGGAGGCTGAGGACAGAGGATCATGAGGTCAGGAGTTCGAGACCAGCCTGACCAATATGGTGAAACCTGGTCTCTACTAAAAATACAAGTATTAACTGGACGTGGTGGCACGTGCCTTATAGTCCCAGCTACTCAGGAGGCTGAGGCAGGAGAATCGCTTGAACCTGGGAGGCAGAGGTCTCAGTAAGCCAAGATCGTGCCAATGCACTCCAGCCTGGGTGACAGAGTAAGACTCCGTCTCAAAAAAACAAAAACAAAAACAAACCAGAGTTATAAAAACAACAGCAAGGCCCCAAGAAAACTATCAAACAAGAACAAAAATGTCATCTCATAAAATTAAACGTCCCCTTCTTTACAACTTTTTATCTCAAAAGACAGCAGTACAACCAGGTGCAAAGAGCAGATAAGCTGAGAGGCAGTAAGCACATCTGGGGTCCAATGCCAGTTCTCAAACCAACTTCCTGAGGGAGTGGTCAAGATGATCAACCAGGTTGAACCTCAACCTCCTCAGCTCCTCAATCCAATTCTACCCTCCAGATTCTTAATTAGTAGGTCTGGGATGGGGGCCAGGCCAGGAATCTTTTTTTTTTTTTTTTTTTTGAGACAGGGTATCTCAATCTATCAACCCAGCTGGAGTGCAGTGATGCAATCATGGCCCACTGCAGGCTCAACGTCCTATCCTGGGTTCAAGTGATCCTCCCACCTCAGCCTCCTGAGCAACTGGGACTATAAGCACATGCCATCATACCCAGTTTTTGTAAAGATGGGGTTTCGCCATGTTCGCAGGGTGTTCTTGAACTCCTAAGCTCAAGTGATCTGCCAGCTTCAGCCTCCCAAAGTGCTAGGATTACAGGCATGAGCCACTGTGCCCGGCCAGGAATCTGTATTTTCAATCTTAAGAGATTCTCGTGTCCAGTCTGGGAGCATTTGGGCTACAGGGCCAAAGGTTAACTGACAATCAAATAAATTAAGATTGTATTTTTTTTTTTTTTTTTTGAGACAGAGTCTTGTTTGCTCTATCGCCCATGCTGGAGTGCAGTGATGCCATCTCAGCTCACTGCAACCTCCACCTGGTTCAAGTGATTCTTCTGCCACGGACACCCTAGTAGCTGGGATTATAGGCCTGTGCCACCACATCTAACTAATTTTTGTATTTTTGGTGAAGACAGGATTTCATCATGTTGGCCAAGCTGGAAAGTTGTACTTTTGTTTTTTGAGACGGAGTCTCATTGTCACCAGGCTGGAGTGCAGTGCACGACCTCAGCTCACTGCAACTTCTGCCTCCCAGGTTCAAGCAATTCTCCTACCTCAACCTCCTGAGTAGCTGGGATTACAGGCGTGCACCACCACGCCCGGCTAATATTTGTATTTTTAGTAGAGACGGGTTTTCACTATGTTGGTCAGGCTGGTCTCAAATACCTGACCTCGTGATCCACCTGACCTCGTGGATCCACCTGCCTCAGCCTCCCAAAGAGCCCGGATTACAGGTGTGAGCCACCACTCCCAGCCCAGTTGTACCTTTTTGAAAAGAAAAAAAAAAGTATAGAGCTTCACACTACTTTGAGCAAATCACTTCATTCCTTGGCACCAGAACTATCTGTAAACAGGGATTAAAAACTTTAACAAAAATATGAGACAGTTCAAATGGTAACTATGTGAAATGCTTGTTATAGTGCCAATCCATCTGCAGCAGAGTATCTCTAGAATTCAGATGTACATTCATTTTCCTTAGCCAAACAATGGTCTGAAGAGGGCAGTGCCTGGCCAGCAGAGAAAAGCCAGAAATGCACCTCAGATTCCCAAATGAGCAGCACTTTCAGTCAAAATCAAGCTTTCCCAAATTTCTATACTCAGTCTCAGATTGTCTGGTTCACCTGGGCAAGTATCACTAACATACTAATGCTTTACTTATTTATCTTGTTTGCTATCTGTATCCTTGACTAGAATATAAATTTCAGGTAGGCAGAGAGAAAGATATGTGTACAAAACAAACATGCTTCCCTATGCCCAAAAGCAGGAAAGGAAAGGGGAATGTAGGAGAAAAAGTGAAACTCTAGTGGCTTGGCAATTCCTATCCGCTTTAATGCTGAACCGAAATGCTCTGGATCTACAGGAGTCCCCCCATTATCCTTGATTTTGCTTTCCAAGGTTTCGGTTACCCACAGTCAACCACAATCTGAAAACATTACATACAATAAGATATTTTGAAAGAGAGAGACCACAATCACATAATTGTTGTATTTTATCATTAGTTATTGTTAATCTCTTACTGCGCTTAATACATCAAACTTTATCATAGGTATCCATGTACGGGAAAAAACAAAAGTACAATCAAATCTTTGTATCCATGGGTTCTGCATCTACGGATTCAGCCAGCCTCAGATCAAAAAAGTAATTAGGCCTATGATGGTTGTGCCTGTACTGAATGTGTACACTTTCTTCTTGTCATTATTCCCTAAATAATATAGCATAACAACTACTTACATAATATCTACATTGTATGAGGTATTATAAGTAATCTAGAGATGATTTAACATATACAGGAGAATGTACATATTAAGAGTTTATATGCAAATGTCATGCAATTTTATATATTCCCCAGATTTCAGTATCCTCAGGGGGTCCTGGAACCAACCCCCTACGGATACTGAGGGGCATCTGCACATACAGGGTCTGGTACTCTCAGGCATCCACTGGGGGTCTTGGAAGATATCCCCACACAGATAAAGGAGGACTACTGTACATGGCCAGTTCTACGCAGTGGCTTAAGAGCTCTGCCCCTACGGTGCCTTCAACTTTTGTCTCTCAGTTTCCTTATCAACAGAACAGATAGTAGTACCACACTTCAGGGTCAAATAAAGTAATAAAGAACAACAAAAAAAAAACAGTCAACTGCGGTGGCTCATGCCTGTAATCCCAACACTTTGGGAGGCAGAGGCGGGCGGATCACCTGAGGTCAGGAGTTTGAGACCAGCCTGGCCAACATGGAGAAACCCCGTCTCTACTAAAAATATAAAAATTAGCCAGGCGTGGTGGTGCATGCTTGTAATCCCAGCTACTTGGGAGGCTGAGGCAGGAGAATTGCTTGAACCTGGGAGGCGGAGGTTGCGTTGAGTTCAAGATTGTGCCATTGCACTCCAACCTGAGCAACAGAGCAAACTCGGTCTCAGAAGAAAAAAAAAAAAATGTTCCTCAAATCAGCTGGGCATCCTCTAGCCTCAAAGCCTTTGTACTCACAGATCCTTCCACTTGGAATACTTTCTTCACCCAGATATTAGTATAGCTCACTTTTATGTCAAATATCACTTGAGTGTGGCCTTCCCTGGTGAACTCATCTAAGATTTTAACCCTGCACATTCCTATACTTGGTCCCTGATTAACTTTTTCTCCCAAGCATGTATCACTAACATACTATATGGTTCACTTATTTATCTTGTTTAATCTATGTGTCCTGTGTGTGTTTAATTCACTGCTGTATCCTCTAGCACCCAGAATGTCAGCCATCATAATCCTACACAAGTGCTAACAATTAAGGTCTGTCCCATACACTTAAGACCAGAAGCCCAAAGTCATCAACTGGAGGTTAACTGACAATCAAATAAATTTAGGTTGTTACTTTTTTAAAAAGAAAAAAAAAGTATAGTTTCACACCACTTTGAGCAAGTCACTTCATCTCTTGGCACCAGAACCATCTGTAAACAGGGGTTAAAAACTGTTTAACAAAGATACAAAACAGTTCAAATGATAAGTATGTGAAATGCTTGTTACAGTGCCAGTTCATAAAGTACACACACAATGGATATTACTTCTCTCTCTTCACCCTCAATAGGAGAAATGGCAAAATGGGGTTGAGAGCAGTTTCAAAATACCTACTTAAAAAACATGAACACACAAGTCAGACACCAAAAGGGTTGGCCAGTCCAAGTTTCAAGCACCACCTACTTTCAGTCTGTTCTCCCAGAGGATTTTGTTCAAAGCTCCTTCCAAGAATCCTGACAGTACAGCCAGTAGTATTCAACCGGGGCAATACCAACCACTGATAAGTGTTTGGAAATAAATGTATGAAAGTGCCTTTTTTGGTTGTCACAGCAACTCTATAGTGCTACTGGCATTTATTATCTGGGGAATAAGATGCCAATGTCCTGCAATATAGCACCACGAAAAGAAGAACCTTGCTGGCTGGGCACAGTGGCTCACCCTGTAATCTCAGCACTTTGGGAGGGCCAGGCAAGCAGATCACCTGAAGTCACGAGTTCGAGACCAGCCTGGCCAACATGGGAAAACCCCGTCTCTACTAAAAATACAAAAATTAGTTAGGTGTGGTGGCGCACGCCTATAATCTCAGCTACTCAGGAGGCTGAGGCAAGAGAATGGTTTGAACCTGGGAGGCAGTGGTTGCAGTGAGCTGAGATCACAAATGCACCTCACCCTGGGTGACAGAGTGAGACTCCATCTCCCCCTCACCAAAAACAAAAACAAAAACAAAAAAATACAGAAGAGCCTTGCTGAGGAACAATGGACTCTAAGCCAGTATGCCTCAATGGATAACTTCCTATAAAACTTGACCCTAGAGGGAAAGGGACTCAGAACTGACCAGTACCCATCCTAAGAGCTCAAGAGTACAAAGCCACCCATCAGACAAGGTGAGTGTAAGTAAAAATTTTAAAAAACAGTTGTGTTGTTCTCCAATGCATTTATTACAACTGTAACCATATAGTTATTTGTACTTATCTGCTTACATATTTTTCCCCACTAGAAAGTACTCCATGGAGGCAGGAATTATGAATCCTATGTTCATAACATACTACTTGATCCACTGTAGAAGCTCAATAAGTGTTGTTTTTGCATTAATGTAAGCAACTAGCTTGTGGCAGATACTCACAGGTTTTTTTCAGTTTTTTTTTTTTTTTTTTTTTTGAGACGGAGTCTCACTCTGTCACCCAGGTTGGAGTGCGGTGGCACGATCTTGGCTCACTGCAACCTTTGCCTCCCAGGTTCAAGGGATTCTCCTGCCTCAGCCTCCTGAGTAGCTGGGATTACAGGCACGTGCCACCACTCCTGGCTAATTTCTGTATTTTTAGTAGAGATAGGGTTTCACCACGTTGGTCAGGCTGGTCTCAAACTCCTGACCTCATGATCCGCCCACCTAAGTCTCCCCAAATACTGGGATTATAGGCGTGAGTCACCGCGCCCAGCCTGATACTCACAGGTTTTTCAAAAAAGATCTCTGCCATATGACTTCTTACATTGGCAAGGCCCAACTATTTTATGGTTTTTTAAAAGACGGGTCTCCCTACATTGCCCAGGCTGGCCTGGAACTCCAAGGCTCATGTGATCTTCCTGCCTCAGCCTCTGGAGCAGCTAAGATTAGAGGCGTGTGCCACTGTCACCAGCAGATTTTATGCTTTAGATTAAACAACATTTCAACAACAGGACTGCGCAACTAAGTGAACTTTAAAAAGTTCTTATCCTAAAAATTCCTGAGAAATGGAAAATATCATCAAAGTCTAGGAAATCTTGATGGTACACAAAGACACATTGGTATACTGCATCCCAGTATATGCTCAAAAATTAGAAACTTGTTCCCCATGTGAGGTGATAAAGATTGAAATCAGATAAAGGTACTTCCTCCCACAGATCGTCCTCTGGTGCTTCTACTAGGAAAAGGACCTTGCCACGGACAGACCACATGCCCAACTGAATACTGCTGTCCTTTTGATGTTTTCTGCCTTACTTATTACCTACCATTAAGTGATATGGTACACGTAAGGGAGGGGCAAGAGTAATCTTACAGAGCTTTACCCAGGAGTGCACATTCCAACTTTTGTTCTATATGCATCTTCTGATCTAGTTTCTAAAATACTCCTCCCTCTTCCATGTTAAACTGATTTGCAGGTAAGTGCTGAATACAAACAAAGTAAATAAAGGTAAAAACTGCCCCTAGCCACAAAACTTCAAAGCCTCATTTTCTTTCTCTAATTTCTCCCATTCTTTTCATTTTATCTACACTGCAAACTTGGGCTGGTCTTTCAGTTACACAAAAAAGATCCTAAATTTCTCTTATACATAATTCTATATCCTGCTATCCTGCCAAAGAAGATATCTGTGACATATCACTGAGCTGTAGGAACTTAATTTACATGCAGTCTTGGATTCTGTTTATCATGCTTCTACATCAATCCAATCAAGTACTGTATTTCGATAAAAATACCAAGAAGCAGCAGCAATGCCACAGTGTTTATTTCATTAATTTCTAGGGCTGCCTTGGACTACTTCCCCAAAATACCAGTCTTTCACGAGGTTCCGCCAAGTCTACTCTGAACTATAGTAGGCACAATTAAATAAGTTAAAGAACGGCCCACGGCATAGTCAACCTTATTAAGATTATAGACGCAGTATGGTGTCTCATGCCTGTCATCCCAACACTTTGAGAGGCAGAGGCAGGCGGATCATGAGGTCAGGAGTTCCAGACCAGCCTGGCCGACATAGTGAAACCCCACCTCTACTAAAAGGACAAAAATTAGCCGGGCATGGTGACACACGCCTGTAGTCCCAGCTACTTGGGAGGCTGGGCTGAGGCAGGAGAATTGGTTGAACGCAGGAAGCGGAGGTTGCGGTGAGCCAAGATTGCGCCACTAAACTGCAGCCTGGGCAACAGAATGAGACTCCATCTCAAAAAAAAAAAAAAAAAAAAGATTATAGATGCATCCAAATCCTCAGGTTTTAAGGTCAGCAATTCCCTGGCTGGAAAACCAGAATACTACAAATTCTCTGGTTCCTTTCAATGTTCCAAAAGTATGCTGGTACACAGCAACCTCATCTACACCACTGTCTATACAACTATACAAGTATGTACAGGAGACCCTGGCTTCATGATTTATCCCAGGAGTGTATAGGGCCATACCAGTTAGCAGTTGTCTTTTCAGAAGCTTATTGTCTCTATTCTTTGCCATCTCTGGCCAGTATAACCAAGTTGGGATGGACAGCTGGCATTCTAAACTAGCCAACATTTAATTCTCTTTTTCCCTACCCCCTTCACAGTCTATGATGCCTCAAAATTTCCCTTTGGTGAATGTGTTTGGCTGGGTGAGCTCAGCTATCTTAATTTAATTTTAACCCAAAATACCATAATGAGACCACATATTGGTCACTTGAGGTTTTATGTTGGAGTTTTAAAGAAGCCAATTCAAAGTGGCACTGGGAAAGCAGAGGATTGAAATCATAAACTGTAAAGAAAAACAATGTTACAAATCTGTCCTAGGCCAACAGAACCCCAAAAACAGATTAAGGAATCTGTCTCCAGACCAAAGGCAATAAAGTGGGAAATGAGAAGAGGTAGAGACGATTTAAGAACTTATTAATCACACATAGACACTTCCTGCCTCTAGTTAGCCAGGCTTTTTCAAGAGAGGAAAGCAGATACTAAGAATCTTCACCAAAATGATGTTAGTCTGAAACTGGTGTATGTTGCACCTCCAGTGTTTTTGAAGACATTTTACCAGCTCTGGTGTGGTAAAGTTACCGGTGTTTCCATGTGCTCCGCATTCTACTAACGCAGAGTTAGACATCAAAGGAGAAAATGAAAAAGGAAAAAAAAAGCCAAGAAAAGAGAAAATAAAAGCTTAAAAGTGATAAAGTTTAAAATACACATGCACAAACACACAAACATAAGATTCCCCACTAAAGTATTCATCTGTACACAGAAATATGAAATCACAGATCAAACTGTAGTTTCCTCCCGGAAACTACTGCCTTCATCGCAGCTGGGTCCCAGTGATCACAGCTACGCTTCTCAGGCAGGAGGGAAAAGAGGCCTGGTAGCAGAATACTTGTTTTTAATGGGAAGGACAGAGAAATCACATAAGGTGTTCAGAAAGTCCAAATGAATTAGAACACTGGTTCTTCATTTGGTCTTCAAACTGTTAATATTTATCACCTGACCACTTCTGTAACTCCCACATCTGTGCCAAGCACAATCCTTATTCATTAAGTTATACAACCAGAGACAGGTCTTGGCTCAAATGTCCACCCCTCAGAGAGTCCTCATTCACTGCAGAAATGAGGTGACTTGTTCAGGAATCTACTTAGAGGTTTATTTTTATTTACTTATTTTTTTGAGACAGGGTCTTGCTCTGTTGCCCAGTCCATACAGTCCAATAGCACAATCAGGTCTCACTGCGGCCTCCAATTAACTCCTGGGCTCAAGTGATCCTCCTGCCTCAGCCTCCCAAGTAGCTGGGACAATAGGTGCATGCCACCAGGTCCAGCTAATTTTTTAAAAAACTTTTTAGCAGAGACAAGGTCTTGCTATGTTGCCGAGGCTGGTCTTGAACTCCTGGGTTCAAGCAATCTTCTCATCTCAACCTCACAAAGTACGGGGATTACAAGTGTGAGCCACTGCTCTCGGCCTACTTAGAGAGTTTATTTACTAAAACTTCGTAAGAGACACAAGGAAAGGAATTCACAGCAAAACTCAGACTGGCCACTGAGCAGTAGGGGGTGAGGGAAAGAGGTCAATAAAGGCCTACTGTGAGACCACCAAATCACCCACGGCCCTATTCTCAGATCAGACAGCCATCACAGGCAAAAGGAACATCATGGCATTTAATTAGTGCTCCAACACTGACCTGTAAATGGCATTTTCAAGAATCACTTTCTTGGAAAAGTGTACTGTATTGGTCATACTTGAAGACCACCACAGTCAAGATCCTTTTTTTTTTTCTATATATAGACAGGGTCTTGCTGTGTCACCTAGGCTGAAGTACAGTGGTGCCATCATGGCTCACTGCAGCCTCAGCCTTCCTTGCTCAAGTGATCCTCCCATCTCAGTCCCCAAGTAGCTGGGACTACAGGCGTGCATCACCATGCCGGGCTAAATTTTTTGTTTTTGTAGAGATAGGGTTTTGCCAAGTTGCTCAGGCTGGTCTCGAACTCCTGGGGTCACACAACCTGCCAAGCTCAGCATCCCAAAGTGCTTGGATTACAGGCATGAGCTACTGTGCCCTGCCAGTCAAGATCTTAAAATACCTTTCCCACATTCATCAAAATCCCAGGACCACAGGGCCAGATTATCTTCACGCCATATTGCCAAAGAACTAAGAGAAAGAGAAATGGAAGGCAGGGAGCCCCCAAGTCCTACAAACAAGCGCAGACATGTTTTGTGACTAGAACTTACAATCACTGCATAGTAAAGATCCATCTGAAAAGTGTTTTCTTTCTTCTGTTACCATCTGAATGTTTATGTAACCCTGAAATTAATATGTTGAAACCCTAACCTCCAACGTTACGGTATTATTAATAGGAGGTGGGGTCTTTGGGAGGTAATTAGGGTTAGATTAACTCATGAGGGTGTGCCCCCATGATGGGCTTAGTTAGTGCCCTTATAAGAGCAAGAGACGGGGGCACTGGCTCACGTCTGTAATCCCAACACTCTGGGAGGCTGAGGTGGACAAATGGCTTGAGGTCAGGAGTTTGAGATTTGCCTGGCCAATATGGTGAAATTTCGTCTCTACTAAAAAAAAATAATAAATAAATAAATATAATTAGCCAGGCGTGGTGGCATGGACCTGTAATCACAGCTACTCGAGAGGCTGAGGCAGAAGAATCGCTTGAACCCAGGAGATGGAGGTTGCAACGAGCTGAGATTGCGCCACTGCACTCCAGCTGGGCGACAAAGCGAGACTGTCTCAAAAAAAAAGAAAGAGGAGCAAGAGACATAAGAGGATAAGAGAGCTCTAATAGGGGTGGCAGACTGGCAAGAGGACATAAGACAGTAAGAGAGCTGCCTACAAGCCAGGAAGATGACTGTCACCAAGAACCAGATCTGCTAGCATTTTGATCTTGGACTTCTCATCCTCCAGGACTTCAAGAAGTAAATGTTTATTGTTTAAACCACCTCCTCTATGGTATTTTGTGAAGCAGTCCAAGCAAACACACTCCCCTAGCCTTAAGCACTTTAACCTTTTCTCCATTCAGTAACACTTTTTTCATAGGAGGGGCACATATACATAAAACATCAGTCTATGGTATAATTTAGAAGCAGCCCCTCAGGTAATTTGGATATACTCTGGCAGCCCAGTTGAGTGTAAATGTATAAATCCAGTAGTTCTCAAACTTCAGTGTTCATCCGAATGGCCTAGAGGACTTGTTAGAACATATTGCCAGAGTTTTGGATTCAGTAGGTCTGGCCAAGGGTTTGCACTTCTAAACAGGACCTGGTAATGCTGATGCTGGTGGCTAGGGACCACACTGAGAACCACTGCACTAATCCACTTCTCAAGCCAGAACAACAGGTGCTGTGTGTGTGTGTGTGTGTGTGTGTTTTATTTTTTTATTTTTTGAGACGGCATCTCACTCTGTCGCCCGGGCTGGAGTGCAATGGCGTGATCTTGGCTCATTGCAACCTCCGCCTCCAGGGTTCAAGCGATTCTCCTGCCTCAGCCTCCCAAGTAGCTGGGACTACAGGTGCCTGCCACCACGCCTACCTAATTTTTATATATTTAATAGAGACGGGGTTTCACCATGTTGGCCAGGATGGTCTCAATCTCTTGGCCTTGTGATGCGCCCGCCTTGGCCTCCCAAAGTGCTGGGATTACAGGCATGAGTCACTGCACCCGGCCTGTGTTTGTGTTTTAAAGCACTGATAAGCCCGGTGCTCACGCCTGTAATCCCAGCATTTGGGAGGCTAAGGTGGGTGGATTACCTGAGGTCAGGAGTTCAAGACCAGGCTGGCCAACATGGTGAAACCCCATCTCTACTAAAAATGCAAAAATTAGCTGGACATGGTGGTGCACGCCTGTAATCCCAGCTACTCAGAGGCTGAGGCAGGAGGACTGCTTGAGCCCAGGAGACGGAGGTTGCAGTGAGCTGAGATCATGCCATTGCATTTTAGCCTGGCTGAAGACCGAGACTCTGTCTCAAAAAAAAGCAAGCAAGCTAGCCCTGATAGCTGGCATAGTGATACGTGCTTGTAGCTCAGCTACTTGGGAGGCTGAGGAAGGAAGACTGCTTGAGACCAGGAGTTTGAGAGTGGGCTATGATTGTGCCTGTGGATAGCCACTGCACTCCACCCTGGGAAACACAGCAAGACCCTGTCTCTAAACAAATTTTAATTAAAAAAAAAAAAGCATTACAATAACTCAGATATAGCTAAAAACGAGGGATAATTTTGAATTCGGTAAAGACCAATGCTAGCTTTAACCACTCAATTCTCTCTCCTGAATTGAGAAGCAGGGCCCAGTGGGAACCTGGGGTCCTGGGTGAGGGGGCACTGTCGAGAACTTCCATGGTAGTGCTGCAATCTTCCTACGTCACCCTTCTGGCCTCCTGGCTGGAGCAGGGTGGTAGCATTCCAGGGGAGCTGGGTGCGGGGAAGGAGAATGTGAGGTAGATTGGTGGATGCATAGGAGGAAGGTGGGAGTAGTGGTGTCAACTCTCTTGGAGGCTTGCTTCTGAAAAGGACAGTTGGAGAGTGGGAGAGATAGTTGTGGGACTGACCAATCAGGAATCACGTTAGAATTGTATTTGATAAACGAATAGTACTTTCACATATCTAATATTTACTACAGCTTCAAGGTAGATATTTTTCCTCATTATATAGTTGAGAATACAGATTCAGAGAAGTTAAGTGATTTGCCTAACGTCATACTGCCATAAGAGAACTTTAAACTTAGGTTTTAGAGATAACTCTGCTATGAAACTTTGTATGTGGCACTAAACTTTATGTGTTCATTTCCCCCAAGTAGCAAATTAAGACGATAATCTGCTTGGCGCGGTGGCTCACGCCTGTAATCCCAGCACTTTGGGAGGCTGAGGTGGGGGGATCACAAGGTCAAGAGATTGAGACCATCCTGGCTAACATGGTAAAACCCCGTCTCTACTAAAAATACAAAAAAATTAGCTGGGCGCGGTGGCAGGCGCCTATAGTCCCAGCTACTCGGGAGGCTGAGGCAGGAGAATGGCGTGAACCCAGGAGGCAGAGCTTGCAGTGAGCCAAGATCACGCTACTGCATTCCAGCCCGGGCGACAGAGCAAGACTTCGTCTCAAAAAAAAGACAATAATCTCAGCCTCTTCAGCAAGTGCTCCAAGTTTCTGGAAAAGTAATATCACTCTGCACATATTTTCATAATTCAGGTCACTTTCACTCAGATCAAAGTGAAAGACTCTGGCTGGGTGTGGTGGCTTGCACCTGTAATCCCAGCACTTTGGGAGGCCAAGGCGGGTGGATCACAAGGTCAGGGGTTCAAGACCGACCTGGCCAACGTAGTGAAACCCC
>NW_012117376.1:14473139-14474871 GCF_000951035.1 Colobus angolensis palliatus
AAAAATACAAAAAATTAGCTGGGTGAGGTGGCGGGCGCCTGTAGTCCCAGCTACTCGGGAGGCTGAGGCAGGAGAATGGCGTGAACCCGGGAGGCAGAGGTTGCAGTAAGCTGAAATCGTGCCACTGCACTGCACTCCAGCCTGGGCGACAGAGCAAGACTCCGTCTCAAAAACAAAGTCAGGATCCTGATGAGGATCTGTGACCCAAGAACAGATAAACTACCTACAGAATTGTTCCCCAAAAGCTTTGTAATATGGTTCTCTTTAGCAGCCTAAATTCCTAAACAAGCAAAATGTTAGAAATCTGGAGACTAAAAGCCGGTTATCCAAACCTAAATTACCAAGAGTTTCACATAACACTGGATCAACCTGTGAACTCCAACACCTTAGGACCAGAACAGAATGTTGTCCAAAAAGCAAGAAAAAAAGACATACATATTTGCCAAAGAAGACACAGTAATAAACCAATTCCCAGCATTTCTGCCCTATTCTCTAAGGACAACAGAAAGCAATAATGTCTACCCCAGATAGGAGAAATCACTGGGCAAGAAGAGCCCAAAGATGTATCTGTTTCCTCTGAAAGGAAGCATCCAACACTATGTGGCCTTTAATCCTCTACCACGTGGCTGAACTCGCACTCTTCTTAAAGTCAAAGTACACAGCAGTTGAGAGTAAACAGCTGGGCCCAAACGCACTCATGCCTGGCAAGCACGTTGTGACCTCAAGGAAAACATGAGGCAAAATAAAAACACCAAGCACAAACCAAATGGGCTTTTAAATGACTGATACCACACCAACTCCCAAGCTCCCCTGGTGCTAGATCTTAAGGGGAAAGAAGGGTTCCTTTAAACAGAGATGCCTATAAACAAGCAAGCTGAAAACGAACAAGTTTGAGAGAGAAAAGCATACAAAAATCTTGGCTGCTGGTGATGAGCCATGGAAAATCATGAATGTGCCAGTGCCAAGGGAGGAGGAAGTCTAATATCTAACTTTGCAGACTTGGGAACATAAAAGCAACAAAGCCATAAGGAAGCCCAAATGCAAAAGAGGAAAAAAAAAAGGCACATGGCACATTTCCTCTTCATATGGGTAGCAATTCATGCAGTGCTTTGGGCCTGCAGAGCACTTAGCTCAGTACCCAAAGCCCCTTAGTATTTATATCAACATAACTTCCTGAAGGGTGACAAAAATCTGTCCTGGATTACTGGGTGATTTCTAATATGTACCATAACCAACACTAAGTCAACATTTTAGGGATCAAATTTCCTACTCTGCAGCATGTTGGAATGCATTCTTGGCGTTAGACTTCTTCCCATTCCAGTCCACCCTCAGAAAATGCAGAAGCCACTGGGAAATAAAGACTCAACCTGTCCCAAGATAATAATCCAGCTATGCACAAGTGACTAACAAAAACAAATAGAAGTTCATTCAGATGTCCCTTCACATTCAGTAAAAAACTAATTTCATCCATTTAAATGGAGAGAAGGGGCAATTTCAGGAAGAACACTTAAGGGTGTTAAGTCAATATTCACCAGAACATGGATTCCTATAAAACCTGGGATCCAGACGGGCGGATCACGAGGTCAGGAGATCGAGACCATCCTGGCTAACACGGTGAAACCCCGTCTCTACTAAAAATACAAAAAATTAGCTGGGTGAGGTGGCGGGCGCCTGTAGTCCCAGCTACTCGGGAGGCTGAGGCAGGAGAATGGCGTAAAACTCGGGAGGCGGA
>NW_012117376.1:14475541-14483434 GCF_000951035.1 Colobus angolensis palliatus
AGGCCAAGGTGGGTGGATCACCTGAGGTTGGGAGTTCAAGATCAGCCTGGCCAACATGATGAAACCCCATCTCTACTAAAAATACAAAACTTAACCTGGCATGGTGGCGGGAGCCTGTAATCCGAGCTACTCAGGAGGCTGAGGCATGAGACTCGCTTGAACCTGGGAGGCAGAGGTTGCAGTGAGCCAAGATTACACCACTGTATTCCAGTCTAGGTGACAGACTGAGACTCCATCTCAAAAAGAAAAAAAAAAAAAGGGCTGCAATATTTTTGTACTGGAGCAGTGTAACCAAGCCTTATCCAGGTAGAAGCATTATAGTGGCCTGGCACTGGACACACCATGCATCTTCAGCTGTTAAGCATTCACTGATCGTCCTTGACCAGGGAAGTGCCAAGGCCCAACCATACATGGACCAGCAGGTAAAGAAACCAAAATCACTATATTCCAGAGGTTCCACAAGGATTAAGCATTGGTGAGCAGCATTTGTTAGCTGCTTGGCCATAGAAATCTAATAAAAAACAATTTTTTTTTTTTTGAGACAAGGTCTTGACTCCACTGCCCAGGCTGGAGTGCACTGGCGTGATCACGGCTTACTACAGCCTCAACCTCCTGGGCTCAAGCGATCCTCCTGCTTCAGCTTTCTGAGTAAGCTGGGACTACAGGTGCATACCACCACATCCAGCAATTTTTGTGTCTTGTAGAGATGGGGTCTCCCTATGTTAACAGCCCAGGCTGGTCCTGGGCTTGGGCAATCCTTCCCCCTTGGCCTCCCAAAGTGCTGGGATTACAGGTGTGAGCTATCGTACCTGGCCAAAAACGGTATTAAAGGCCATTTCTATGAATAAATGGGCAGACTGCGTATATGCATACTTACCTAACCCATCAACCTCAATATAAGGTCTAACACAAGCAACTTGGCTTGAACACAGCTCCCAGCTCTTCAGAAACAGCAGCCTAAGAGTCCTAACAGGTACTTCATGGCTCTTGATTTAAGAAAGGTCAAGTAACTCTGCCAAGACAGAAAAGGTCCAGACTCACCAACAAAGTTGAACCACCATTACTACAGAGCTGTCCAGGGCACACAACTCTGAAGGTGACATGACCTTCCAAATCCAAATTTACTAGAAAAGAGCCCCTAAACTAGCCAAGAACATAGCAGTCTGTACCAAAGACTCGACCCAACCACAGGAACCACTAAGACCCTGGAACCACTCTTTCAGGGAGTTTTATGATTAGAGTCCAAATTCTCAAAGTCATTGGAACACTGAGACAACTACTGGTCTGGAGATGGATGTGCAATGTGGATTCTATCAAGTCCATGGAACTTAAGAATAGCATTATGAAAAGGCAAATTAGTACTTTAACTTTCTTGAATATTTAGCTTCACAAAAAAAGCCTCTGAAAAGCTGTCCCAGGTTAACTCTGCCAAACTGATTGAACCTTTTCCTCTAATGCCTTCAGCTCACATATTTAGTGTGGTCTATATCCATTTATAAAACCTTGCTTTGCAAGTGTTCCAGATGTGTGCACATAGGTATGCTTTCCTAAGAAAACTAAATGCCTCTGATGGAGATATTGTTTCTACCTTTTAAATCTCTTTCTAGTACCTAGCTGGTATAATCACACAGGGCTATTTCCCACCCCTAATGGAATTTCCAGATCTCTCTGACTTAGAAACAATGCTCTCAGCAGTAAGCCTGAAGTTCCTAATACCCTCACCACCAACATACTGGGAAAGGACCATGCAATATTAAGCAACCCATGTCAGTGTCAATCCAAGTTTTTGTGTTTTGTATTAAAACAAGCTGATAGCCTTTGGTAGTAAGTTAGCTGAACCTAAAAATCATGGTCAGGACCATAATTACATTCATATTCCCTGCTACTATATAAACAGCTAAGTCAAAAGGGCACTTCCAGGACTCTGGTCTAAAAAACATTTCTTATAAAGAAAACTGGTGTCAGTCAATGAATCTACTTAAAAAAGACATTCTGAGAAGGCAAATCTGGTCATCTCACAAGGCTACCAAAGAAGAGGACCACAGGCAGACAGCTAAAATATTCATAGATTTTTCTTCTTCCTCCATAAAAACAATGTGTTACTGAAGGAACCCAGATATGTTTTTAATCCTAAAATGGCAATTTCAAAAACAAAGACAGTATCTACTCACACAATCCTTCAAGTAAGATGTAGTGAGTCCCCAAACATTTGGACTTTGTACTGCCCCAGGAACAGGGGGTAAAGGCATGTTAATTTTATCATAAGTGATGCACAGAAGTCCAGTAAAAACTGTATAAATAAACCCAGGCCCTTGGGTAGTGGACTTATAATCCCAAGTACAACAGCAAAACTGAGGATAAAGACGACACTCAATCTGCAGTATCTTTTTTCTCCTTTCTAATATTCCAGAAATGCAAACCCAAGCCAAACATAATCTCACCAAACTACCCTTTAAACCTCAAAGTCTCATAAGCCAAGCGTTTGGGGTAATACTTACCTTACTACTGACACTTAGGATCTTCTTTCCAAACTTCTATTTTCACTATGAAACTGCAATTGACTTTAACAGGATACCACATGCCCTGAACTTAGCATGGAGCCAGGGCCACAGAGGTTTCACTGCCAGGGCAGCATCTTTCCATTTCAATTTTTTTTTTAGATCACTTCTTATCTCCACACTCATTGGCCCCCAGCACTACCCTTTTCCTATCCCCAAGTCTTTTTCCCCAATATTGTTTTACTCCACCACATGAGGAGGCTAGCATTATCTTTGCTTGAAAACTGTTTACTAATTTGCCTGTCAAACATTCTATAGAACCGTTTACATCTTACTACAGAAACCTCCTGGGTACATATTGACAGCTCAGCAAGTATTTACACAAAGCTCTGAAACATTTGGTTCCTTCAGAGATGAAGAAGATGCTGTGTCAAGCAGAGAATTATCAAACACCGTTCCCTCTACCTTTTTCCCTCCTTTATAAAGGAAAGCTCCCTTCCTCTAATATACCTAAATTACACTTCTAAACTGCTAAGCCAGGAAGAGAAAGAATAGAAATTCAGGTGTATTGGAGAAGAGAAAGAATAGCATTTCCAGGACCACGTGCAAAGCACACCATGTAGTTTTTTAAACCACAGCTATGAGAAACAACGAATGCACCTATGAAATTGACCCTGAAACACAGCTTTTCCTCTTCCAATCTCAGGAACTTTTGCTTCTCTCTCAGCAAAACTTACAGGACAAGTCCAAGCACTCAGATTACAACCAACTGCCCAAACCAGACCTAGACCTGCCCAAACACCAGGAGTCTGGAGAGCTTAATGCTCCTCTCTCTCCCTACCCCTTCCCAAAAGCAGCATAATATTAACAGTGAACTTATGAATATCCATTCCTCACCCCAACCCCAAGTGCTAAAGCCTGCTGGGGATCCTGAAGCAACTATTTTTCAAGTCTTGCTTTAATGAAATCTATCTAACTTTCCAATGACTATTTAGTGTTTTAAAACCACCAGCCAGGTGGAATGACTAATGACAAACAGATTAACAGTTTCAAGGCAACAGTCTGGTAGAGCTTTTTCTGTAAAGGTCCACAGACCACAATGGCACCCAACTGTTCAGAGCTTGTTCCTGTGAATCCCAGGAGAAAATAGCTTTGAGTTCCTTCAGCCCAGGGGAAGAAAGATGGTCTCAAGACCCCTGGTTTATGTATAGAAAGCTGCCCTCACAACAAGCCAGCTATGGAAGCACAGATGCGTAGCATCGTAGAGTGAGAAGGTCATGCAGACCAACTTCATTTTATTGATGAGGGAGAAAATGAAAAACAGAGAAAGCAAATGACCTGCCCAGGGTCACACAGCTTAATCTGGAGCTGTATGTGGAACCTAAGCCTCCTCCTTCCTCCTCCTGTTGTGAGTCCTGTGCTCTTTACCACTAATGCAACACACAACTCAAGTTTGCATCAGTAATAACAACTTAAGTGTGCATCAGTAATAATAATGACCAATCTAAACAACAAAAAACTCAGAGATAAAAGTCACAGGAATCAGGACTCCATTCGAGCCCCAGGTATTACAGCTCACTGGCAGAAAAGAACGACTCGGTGCCAATATTATTTGAATACCACATTTTTACCATATTTACAAGCTTCAGTTGCTTCTAGAATTTTGAGAGTTGAAGCCAATCAAAAAAACCTTTTGAGGGGTGCGAAGAGGAAAGGGCCCTGCCCATTACTTTGTTAGCCTATTCCCACGTTTTTAAAAAGTTCACTAACCTCTTTGCAAAGGGCCTCCTGTAGACATTACACCCTACAGGAGTCAATCCAACATATTAATGTTTAATGCAATCCAAGACATCCTGTTTCAGCAGGTGCTGCTTGTCATGGTTACCCATGTCACACACAAAGCAAGGAACCTAAAAAGTCCTCACAGGGCCCAATACACAAGAAGCCAAACTCGGTCCTGGCTGCTTTCTCTGTTCTCACACCACCATCTCAATCCTCATCACCCCAGTTCTCTCATGAACAGTAGAGAAACATGAAACCCCCACAACTAAAGTGCCATCTCAGTGTGGTTTTCCTGGTCCCTCCTACTTGAGAGAGCTCCAAGAGTCCTGTATTTCAGCCAGCCTAGAATTTCTGCCAGTAGGCATTCCCATAATAAATCTAGGATTCCTGTATCTGTTTCCCAGGAGTCAGAAATATCATTTGATATTTCCATAGTAGAAACTAACAACCAAACTTCTACAATCAAATCCAACTTGTTCCTGGACTATTTATTGTATTTTATTTTTTACCTTGGTAAACTGGTACTACTCTCAAAGTATTATTGCTAAACAGCGTTCCAATAAAAGGCCTTAAATCAACTTCATGTGTGTAAGTAACCTAAAACTATGTCATCAGTACCAGGATTCAACACTTGACATACGCTACTTATGAAAAGGAATAAAGTAGAAGTTTGTCTGCTGGGATCTTCCCAGCTCCTGTGAAAAAGACATAGTCACAATACACACACCTAATCTTTATTTCATAAGAGCAGAGTCAAATGAAAACATTATCACCTTAGCTGTGTTAATTAAGTCGCTGCAAAATATTCTTAATCTAAGACTGGGCCAGGGAAAGATGAGGGCAGAACAAGACTTTTTAATTTCAGAATGTTCAAGAGAAAAGCATCATGGTCTGAAAAAACATTCATCCTCAAGTGGCAAAAAGGAATTCAGAACAAAGTCTGAACCTACAACCCTCACCTAGACTACTACCACACACCTAAAGCAGTCCACAAAACTGGAAGCTGCACTGTCTCTCAAACAAGTGAATGCTCACCAGCCCATTCCCTGGGCCTCTGGGGAGTAGGCCACTGAGCTGAAATTAATTAGAAATCTATGTTGTGTGTGTGGGTCTAGTGATAATAAAAGAGATCAGAAAATTCATCCAAAGGCAGCAGACAGGCTTCCAAACAGGGACTGTATCCATTCTCCTATCATCTACACAGAAAGTGTTCCATAATTTAATGACTGAAAAACAGAAACCATTATACCAAAAGAGTTGGCTTTTTCTTTAAAAAGTTTGACTAAATATTTCCAAACCAGCAGAGTTCAGATCAATTTTGCTTTTAAATGAACCCTGACTTACTACCCCAAATGACTTATTCTAATAGTTTTCAAGAAAGGTAAACTTCTCAGCCAAAACCAAACAAAACAAGGGGAATGAGGGGAAAGAGGTTCAGACTATAGGATGACCCAGAGACAAGAGGATGCTGTCTTTTAAGACAAAACTTTTCCTCCAGACACTAGAAAAACAATGTAACATTTCCCTATTTCTTGCCCAGATGCAGAACATCATGGAAGATGTAGAATCCAGGCACAGAGCTCCAAGCCCACCATCTAACACAGCTAATTTCAAAATGCCCAGCTCAAAGAACGAGTAGAAAAGTAGCTCTAGGATGGGCTGGGAATACAGCTAGCAAGTGAACAAAATCTCCTAGCACAAAAGCGCAAGGGGTTTGGGAGGCGATGAATGGAGCTTCCCCCTCTTTGAAAACATGTATGACTCCACAGAATACTCAATATCCCTGACCAAAAGCACTGCTGACAGAGCATGATGAAAATGGAAGAAAAGCAATAAAATAAAACAAGATAAAATAGTATAAAAAGGTACTTAGAAGTTGCAATTTCTAAGCTAATCTGAAGTGTCATTCTAGGTCATATCTTCATGTCTTAGAAGACAAGAAAAAAAGTGGTACATTAAAATGCAAAGGAATAAACTGGCCAGTCTGTGTTTCAAAGCTCTAAAATGACTGATGACAAAACAGAAAACTAGATTTTTTATTATTCCAGGAAAAAACAATTTCACCAAACCAAGCCTTTAGGAGAAAGTCCCTCAGGATCATGAAAGACACCAACTTCCGTTTAAATTAAGCTGCTATTCCAAAGTTCAATTAACAAAAGAAAGTGTTAACAAGATTCAACATGTAAACAAAGAATGAGGCCAGCATTCCATAACACAGAACGCTTGAACCTAATATAAAATTCCTCAGAAAGCTAACAGTTCTTAAAAAAAAAAACAAAAAAACAAAAACAAAAACTGTTTTCTCCCCCACCCATAAAGATCCCACATTTGCCACTCAATAAAAAGCCCAGTAAAATCATTTCAATTCTGCAAAGCAACCAGTGTCAAAATTACTCAAGACAAATGCATCTTCAGAGCCATCAAAGAAGTCATTTATACCATCAGGAAAGTCACAAAACCAAAACAAACAGCAAACCCATTGTAGAGAAAAAACTCAGCTACTGTTCTGACAACACAGAATTCATTTCAGGCTGCATAAAACATAACAAGCAAAATAAATCCAAGGTACAAGCAAAATGCCATTGCCCCCTCTTTTGTTTCGGTCACAATGTAACAAGGGCAGGCTGTCTGAGGCTTTGCTCCTGCTGATACAGTATTGCTACTTAAACCTCCCTCCTCAAGGTCACAGCCAATTTCAGCTCTGGAATAAAAGGCAGATAGTGGCAGCGATGGTTTGGGTTATCACTGGCAGAAAAGCAGAGTGTAAAAGTTTATGAGCTCATCAGGATTGTTGTACCATTACATCAGAGGCAATTATAAATGGCCAAGAGCAGGAGATGGGGAGCCAATCAGATCACAGATAGGATGTCAACCTAAGACCAACTGTCTCCTGGCTTTGACAGAAGGATTTTACCTCCATAATTCAAATCCCAAACCAAAGCAATCTGCACTTACTACTCCAATCACTCAGCTGTTTACCAGCACTTCCAGGGAGAAGCCCAGGCCACTGGGCCGGCGGAGCCTAAGACAGGAGATGGCAAGGGCTGCCGTAGGTGAACCGCAGCCGGCCTCTAGCAGCTCCCAAGCAGTCCCCTGCCCTCCCTCGAGGTCCCCCGAGCTCTAGGGGCCCTCTTTGAAAGCACAGATGGGGGGCGGCCCAGAGGAAGGCCGGGGGACGGAGAGGAGCGGCAGGTGAGCAAAGAAACGTTCATTCAACTTCTGGGCTCCTACCACTGCCTACACTCCTAACCTGAGCCCCCAGCACCCCCTCACTCCCGGCCAGGCCCTTCCCCACACACTCTGCCCCACACCCCCACCAAGACCCCTGGAGTTCGAAGGGACCAGGGGAGAGGAAGAAGAGGAGCAGACACCTCTGGGAAAGCCCGACACAAAGGCTGGAGGAGGAAAGGAGAGGAAGGCAGACAGGCAGCCATTTTAAGAGAGAAGAGCCAGACAATGGCAGCTCCCCAGCAGTGGGGGCCCGGGACTGAGGGGAACCCAAGGCTGTGGCCCGCTCACCGCAGCCGCCACCCACCCCCAGGACCACGCTCGCCCCAGCCCCCTCCCCACTCAGCTGTGTACCTGAGGGGTCCGGGCGAGCGGCTGCCCCCCG
>NW_012117376.1:14483704-14484318 GCF_000951035.1 Colobus angolensis palliatus
CGGCGCCCCCGTCCTGGGGCCCGCCGCCGTAGTCACCCCCGGGGTAGCCCTGGTAGCCCCGGGCCGAGCTGGGCGACGTGAGCAGTTGATTGAGGGTGGGGGTGGCGGTGGGCTGGGGAGTTCCCCCGCCGGCCGCGGAGGGGCCGCCTCCCCCCATGGCCCCGAAGCGCTGCTGAGCGAAGGACGAAGACGACGAAGAGGCGGAGGCGCTGGAGGAGGGAGGCGGCTTGGAGCCGGGAGCCGCCGCCGCGCCGGAGCCCGGAGTGCCACCTCTCGGGGAGCTCAGCGCGTAGGCCGGGGCGGGCGGGGGGTAGGCGCTGCGGTTGGGGTAGTAGGAGTTGTACTGGTGGTTGGGGAAGCCGTGGTCGTGAGAGTTCTGCTGGGGCCCCGCGTAGGGCTCCAGGCCCCCGCCGCCGCCGCTCTGCAGCGCTGCCAGGCCAGGGCTTTGTTGTCCGCCATGTTGTTGGTGGAAGACGGCGGCCGCGGCGGCGGCGACAGCAGACGGGCTCCGGCCGTAGGGTGAGAGTTCTGCTGGGGCCCCGCGTAGGGCTCCAGGCCCCCGCCGCCGCCGCTCTGCAGCGCTGCCAGGCCAGGGCTTTGTTGTCCGCCATGTT
>NW_012117376.1:14485173-14496483 GCF_000951035.1 Colobus angolensis palliatus
GGGCGGGCGAGCAAGCGGTCGGCCGGACTGAGCGGCTAGAGCGCCCCACTCTCCTCCGAGTCCCCCTCACTCCGACACGAGGCTCAGCACTGCCATTTTACCCAGCGCCGTCGCGGCCGCCTGGCAAACCCGGAGTGGAGAGCGGAGCGGGCGCAGGCCGTGGAACGGACTCGCTCCCTACCCCTCACAAAGGAGGAGGGGAGAGAACAAGCCGCGGCGGCGGCAGGCCCTTAGCCGCTTTCGTTAGGCAGCGCCGCCGCCGAAGGCTTCGGAGAAAACCCGGCCCGGAGCCCGCGCATCTCTGGAGCCTGCGCCGCCTCCCTCCCGGCGTCCCTATCCAGGTCTGTCCCCTCCCGGGCGTACCGAGGGGAGCGGGCAGCGTGAACTTTACCCGCAGCTGCAAAATTGGCCAGAGCCCGAGACCGCGGCCGCCTCGGCCCAGCCCTGACCCCCTGGCAGCGGGCCCGGTCCCTTGGCTGCTGCTTAGCACCTCTACAGCACTTTTCGTCTTCAAAGCCTTCTACGGACCCCGCTAGAGACCCAGCCTTTTTACCCTTTGCGAGCCCAAAGGAATGACTGATCATTGTTCAGACGATTCGTTTCCCACTCGCCTGCCCTCATTAGCCGGGCCTCACAAGGCTCTGGGGGCATGAGGTCCGGATTATCCCCATTTTACAGAATTGAAAGAGGATAGGGAACTGCCTGTCACTTAAAGTCAGAGGGCAGAGGAGGGTGACTTTAAAAAGAAGTGGAGTCACCAAAGCTGCCTTCGGTCTACTTGCCTTAAAAAAAAAAAAAAAAAGTCGTGAGCACATTCAACAATGGGATCAGAATATCAAAATGGATTTGAAGTCAAAACTGATCATCTCACCACTGACTTAAAATGGAGGCCACTGAAGTTGCTTTAGGAGCATAGAACAGTTACCCAGCAGGAGAACCTAAACCCCGATTTCACTCCCTCTTAGGAAAACTTAGCCCACAATGACCAGTAGCCCCAGTCTCCAAAGACAGTATCTTCTAAGACTGAAAACCCACAGAAGAGGCTCCAGGGACTGCAGGAACCTGAGTGTTCAAACCATTACAGAAGAGAGATGCAGAAAATGGAAACCATTTTCTCCTTGAAGAAAAGGCACAGTCCAACAAGTCACTTAGAAAATGGATGCTTCTCAGATTTGTTTTCTATCCTGTAGCGTAAAAATTGTCTAAAGTTTACGATTTACATTCTAAGAGACCCCGATTGAGCTGGAGTTAGGTAAAAGGCCAGGTTTATCTGAAAAGATCAAGACACACACAGAAAACTCCAGTGTTGTCCTGATCTACAGGCCCCACCAAATCCCAGCAGCAGCCTTTTCTTCCTCAGGCTGACTTGGAATGTTCTGACATGACAGGCTACGAAAGCCAGAGGGGATTCCAGCTCTTCACCAGACCCAAGGCTGCCTTGGGAAAGGCCCAGGCCAGTGTTCCTAGACACCAGGATCTTTTCCCCCTCAGATTTTGTAAAGGGAGACTTCATGGCCACAGGACCATTAGCTTAGATTATGCAGGACCCCGGAGTGCTGGCCATATCCCTGGTCACTATGAATAATTCCAAAGCCTGAATTCACTTCTCCCCCCAAGAAAACTTAGTGAATCCTACACCGAAAAGGCAAAAACCTTCCTCTTAATGTAACAGTGGTGAAAAAAAAAAAAAAAAATCCCACAGCTTTATTCTTCTCCCCTCCCCCGGCCTCAAGCCAAGAACCAAAGCAGCCTACCAAGAAGATCCAACTGACTGGTATGGGCCAGTGCCCTCTTTTCACTCATAGTCCTCGGGGGCAACAACTCTCCCCGGTGCATTAGGTCCTAGAAACCAAATTATAGGCTGCCTCATAAATAGAGCTTGGCTATTTAATCAACTGCCTCTGAGCTGGCAAACAGTCCTGAGTCCTGCACACAAATGAGGAATTTTTTTTACATGCAATTACCCTGCCATTTTCCTCAGAGCTGGGGTGTAATGGGAAACCTGGAGCCCAGTGAAAATCTGGAAGCTAGAATGGATTTCTCTCCAAAGAAAGCCCTCATCCCCTTTCTTCAAGGGCAGTGAAATATGGAAAGCGCCAAAATCTCCTTCCCTACACGTGGGCACGCTGTTTTGAAAATAGTCACCATTTTTCTCTAGCAATAAGGTAAAGTGTACAAAAATCTATCCACCTGGGTTGGAGGAGATAATGTGGCATTTCTCTTTTTTTTGTTTTTTAATTCACTAGGGTTCTCTTGCACTTCTACCTTTAGAGCCCCACACCACAATCCCAGCTGAGGGAACTTTTTTAGAAACTGGCCCATCAGCTTTCCCTAGGGGCAGTGGCAACGGGAAAGGGGGGGAGGGGAGGAGCTGGGCACGTGGCTGGCCCGAGCAGCAAGACCCCGGTTGGGGGCTGTGGGTCCTCCCTTCGGTGGAGTTTTCTCCCCCACGGCCCCTGCCTTTTAACCCCACACCCAGGCAGCTCAGGAATCCCGGCGCAGATTGGAGAACTAGGACTAGGACAGCGCTACCCTCGCGAAAGCGCCTCGGCCAACAGCCTGATGGCAAATATGGACTGAATCGTTGACATGGAAACCGGACTAAAGTCTCGCTAGCTCTCCCTCACAGGAGAGTTCTTATCGCCGTCCCCGACCGCACGGCACTTAGCAAACGTGGACTGGATCAGCGACCTGGAGTATCAGGCGGAGTTTCTGGGCGCATTAACTCCAGCGGCAGAGCAGCCAATGAAGGGGGCAGGGCTGCCAGGACAAACCGGCTGAAAATGGCAGAGGATGTGCTCCCATTTTATCCGGCTGCACAGTGTGCATGGATTGGGCCCGAGGATAAGGGAACAACCTATTAAAATCCAGAGAGTCAACTGCAAAATGTGGAACCGAGGCCTGGAGGGTTTGCTAGGAGAGGGAAACGTGTGCAGGGAAGACAGCCCTTGCTCTCTCGCAATTTGCTTCCCTAGATGTCTGAAAAACTCAACAAACAAACAGAAGATCGGGCTCGGCTCCTTCCTCCACCCGATCCTTGTGGGAGAAGTCGTTCTAAGCCCAGGGACCCTAGTGAGGGTTTGCTTAGGTTCCTAACTAAGGCATGGAGAATCGTTGGAGCGCCAGGTTGTTGCCCCCACACGTTCCCGCCGCGGCACAGCAGCAGACACCCAGCAGAGCTCTCTCGAGTGCGAACTAGAGCTGCGAGTTTGAGCAAAAGGGCAACTATGTCAGTTGACGGAAGCCAGAAGCAGAGTTCAAAGCCTGGCGTGGATTTCCGTCTGGAGCTGTTTCTTAAAGTTTGTAACTCCGTGTTAAGAAACAGCCCCAGCGGAGGCTTTGCGATCGGTGTGAAAGTCTAGCACTACCATCTGACAGCGAGTTGCAAAACTTTGGGCTGCATATTAAGCGAGGAAAGTGGATTGAAGCGAGAGTCAAGGCAATTCATTATGTTACCGGCTCCCAGACGGGAGCTGTAAAATACGAACTGGATCCACCCACGGAGAAAAATGGAATGAACTTGGAATGGCATTCAACAGCTCTTCGCGGTAAAACTGTGCCTGCCAAGGACCTAGAATCCCAAAGGAGCAAACCAGGAGGCCTCAAACTTGGTGGGCACACAATAAATGCTTTTCTAGATCTTTTCCCCACTTATCTCAAACTCTTAAGCAATTTGGGGTCATTTATATTTCAGAATAATAAGGAACACATTTTGAGAAATGTTAATTTCTGAATAAGACTTTTTTTCCCCAAAGTAGCTGTGAGAAAAAGAGCCTCAGGCGTAAGTCAACCAGCTTATTTTGTCCCAGTATAAAATAAAAATTACCCTCACCCCCACCTTCCCCAAAACTAAAACAAAAAATAAAATAAGTAAAAGTCCAGGCTGGTCTGGCTTGTGGCAGGTTTCAAACAAAAATAACACCCAGGGCCAGTCTAATATGAGGAAAAAGATACCAAGGCTTTCATATTCTCCTAAGTACAGCCTCACTCACCAGTCTCACTGATGAGCTTGCTGACCAGTGAGCTTATTTTTGTGGAAAAGACTGAGTAAAGCTACTACTACTACTACTATGTTTTTAAAAAACAAAAAACAAAAAAACAGGACTGGGGTTTTATAAAACCACTGGGCAGATCAGGAATTTGGATTTCTTATTTCTGCTGAGCTCATTGAAGATTTGTATTCAACAACTAATACAAAAAATACTGTATGAAAAACCTACTTAAAGAAGCTTGAGCCAGGTGCAGTGGCTCAGGCCTGTAATCTCAGCACTTTGGGAAGCTGAGGAGGGCGGATCACAAGGTCAGGAGATCGAGACCATCCTGGCTAACATGGTGAAACCCCGTCTCTATTAAAAATACAAAAACTTAGCCAGGCGTGGTGGCACCCGCCTGTAATCCCAGCTACTCAGGAGGCTGAGGCAGGAGAATTGATTGAACCAAGGAGGCGGAGGTTGCAGTGAGACGAGATCGCACCGCTGCACTCCAGTCTGGGCAACAGAGCGAGACTCCGTCTCAAAAAACAAAAACAAAAACAAAAGCTTGATAGCCACTTCATAGTCAATCAAAAGAGAAACTTAACAATTTTGTACTTGGTACTTATTATACTAAGCTGTTTTTAGATCTGGAAGGCTAAGCACCAACAATATTACAAAGGAAAGGTAAGGTCACCAATCTTAGCACAGAAGGCTATTGCCCAGGAACAGAAAAAATCTGTTATCTTGGACTTCCCATGTTAAACCAATGTAGGCTGCTTTTGTTTTGTTTTGTTCTTTAAAACCAACCTAGGTAAATTTCACACATATAAAATGATTATAAGGGAAGTTTTTGAGAGCTGACAAGAAAATCAGAAGGAAAAATCAAACACTGTATTCTAGGTGGAGATTTCTTTCAGCCCTTGCCTCCATAAAGCTTTCTTACACTGCCATTTTACTGAGTTAGGAAAAAAGAGTCAGTGGGGAAGTTTCTCACAGCAACTCTGGAATGGATCTGGAATGGAGTCTTTTGTTCCAACACAAGTTCTGTAGAAGAGTTGGAAAGAGAAGGAAAAGCAGTGTAAGCACAGACAAAATGGAGGGAGGCAGGCATGCAGTCCTATGAAATAGGATAGGTGGCTAAAAAAGCAAACGTGCTGTCTGTTCTCTGCAAAGCAACCACCTCAAGAGAATCCTCCAGCATGATGATATTGGTTTTTTTTTTGGTATAAGAATCAGAGAAAATCCAAAGAAATCTATTAGGTATAAGACAGGAATTGAGTGGCCCCTAATGAAAAACATTTTTACCAGCTTTAATAGGGTTTAAACCCATCTATCCCTACAGAAAATGCCTATTCCCAAAGATAAAATGGACCAAACAAAAAAGTCAGGCCTGGGAGTGACTACTATACTAGCCGTGTGGCACTCCACTCCAGTGAAATGCACAACTTACCGATGACACCAAGGGAAAGCTGCCAGGAAAATCAGTTTGAGTTTTGGCACTTTTCCACATTATCACTTTCTTCCCTGAAATTTAACAATATCGAAACTGGATTCAGAAGTCACCAGAGGGGTTGGGGGTAGGGACCAGCAGGTTGGTTCTTATTGGCCTACCCTTCCAAAGAGACTACTAGAGACCTATATAGAAGTGTGTTGTTGCTCTTCTAGTCTTGCTGTGGGAGGGACAAAACAGGAGACAATGGAGGAAAAAATCCAGCACACTTCATCAAGCCTATTCAACAAGCCATTTTAAAAACAGTACGGGAGGCCGAGGCTGGCAGATCACTTGAGGTCAGAAGTTCGAGACCAGCCTGGCCAACACAGTGAAACACCGTCTCTACTAAAAGCACAAAAATTAGCTGCACATGGTGGCAGGCACCTGTAATCTGGACTACTCAGGAGGCTGAGGCAGGAGAAAATTGCTTGAACTCGGGAGGCGGAGGTTGCAGTGAGCTGGGATTGCGCCACTGCACTCCAACCTGGGCGACACAGTGAGACTCCTTTCAAAAAAAAAAAAAAAAAACATGACGGAAACACACACACACCTCTACCACAATGTGTATTCATCAATATAACTCATCCACAAACTACAAAAAAAAAAAAAAAAAAACATGACGGAAACACACACACACCTCTACCACAATGTGTATTCATCAATATAACTCATCCACAAACTACACTCAAGAGCACACAGTGCTATGCAACACTAGGCACTATTTTTGCCCCCAACACCAAAACCAGGATGGAGATTACACATCTTTACTAGTCCCTTTCGACTTTGGAACAAAGCCCAAGAGCTCATTGAAGTATTTTTCTTCTAATCGCTCACAACTACTTAAAAATATGGATACTCTATTTAGCCAGGCATGGTGGTGGCGGCAGCTTGTAGCTACTCCGGAGGCTGAGGCAGGAGAATGGCGTGAACCCGGGAGGCGGAGCTTGCAGTGAGCCGAGATAGCGCACTGCACTCGAGCCTGGGCCACGGAGCGGGACTCCATCTCAAAATAAATACATAAATACATAAATAAATAAAATATGGATACTCTGTCGAACAAAAACCCGAGTTTGTGGCCAATGTGTTTGCCCCTTTAGCCCAGATAAAGTTGGAAGTCCAAAGTGTTTAGAAAAGAGGGATTGTAGTTGACTCCACCACACCTACCTTCCAGTTCTTTATGAGGTAGTAGCCAGTGTTTCCAAGGTGAAATCACAGGAGAGTGGAGGTACCACACAGCCTTCAGAAAG
Source organism: Colobus angolensis palliatus (assembly GCF_000951035.1). Taxonomy (NCBI): domain Eukaryota; kingdom Metazoa; phylum Chordata; class Mammalia; order Primates; family Cercopithecidae; genus Colobus; species Colobus angolensis. Next base: position 14,491,887 of record NW_012117376.1, read on the forward strand.
AAAATATTCTCTAGGAAATTCAAGGTCAAGGAGGCTGCAACCTGATTGGCTACTGAGGGTTTTTAGGAGTCCATCATTATTAGTACAATTTGTCACTGATTGTAGAAAGGGTAAGCAGAAACCATTTTATAAGCTTAACCAAGTTCTGTAGACCAAGACCACGGTCTCTACCCTAAATACTCACCTTTCATGATGAAGCAACTTTAACCTATGTACTTGTTCGTCCTCAGCAATCCTTGAGTTGCACATGCTCTTCTGACCCAATTTCCACCAAAATCGGTCTTCTCCTAAGGCTTAGAAATTTTTGTGAGCCTGTTATTCTTTCAACTAGAAATTAACAGTATGACGATTGCTAATAATAACCATTCCAAAGCCATATTTTAAAACTTCATTAAGTACCTTGTTCCTTGATTTAACTACCTCCTGGAATACTTATTAATGCTATAGAAATTACATTTAGTGGCCGGGCGCGGTGGCTCAAGCCTGTAATCCCAGCACTTTGGGAGGCCGAGACGGGTGGATCACGAGGTCAGGTGATCGAGACCATGCTGGTTAACACCGTGAAACCCCGTCTCTACTAAAAAATACAAAAAACTAGCCGGGCGAGGTGGCAGGCGCCTGTAATCCCAGCTACTCGGGAGGCTGAGGCAGGAGAATGGCATGAACCTGGGAGGCGGAGTTTGCAGTGAGCTGAGATCCGGCCACTGCACTCCAGCCTGGGCGACAGAGCCAGACTCCGTCTCAAAAAAAAACAAAAACAAAAACAAAAAAAAAAACATTTAGTGCCAGGCACTGTGGCTTACACCTGTAATCTCAGCACTTTGGGAGGCCAAGGAGGGCGGATCACCTGAGGTCCGGAGTTTGAGACCAGCTCAGTCAACATGGTGAAGCCCTGTCTACTAAAATTAGAAAAATTATCCGGGCATGGTGGCAGCTGCCTGTAATCCCAGCTACTTGGGAGGCTGAGGCAGGACAATTATTTGAACCCCGGAGGCTGAGGTTGCAGTGAGCTGAGATTGTGCCACTGCACCCTAGTGCAAGATTCTGTCTCGGGGGGAAATTACATTTAGTTACTACTTGGCAGTAGAATTTTATTTTATTTTATTTATTTTTTGAGACAGGGTCGCACTCTGTTGCTCAGGCTGGAGTTCAGTGGTGTGACCATGGCTTACTGCAGCCTTGACCTCCCCGGACTCAGGTGATTTTCCTGCCTCAGCCTCCCTAATAGCTGGGACTACAGGCATGTGCCACCACACCCAGTTAATTTTTTAAAATGTTTACGTAGAGACAGAGTTTCACCATATTGCCCAGACTGGTCTGAATTCCTGGGCTCAAGTGATCCTCCCACATCGGCCTCCCAAAGTGCTGGGATTGCAGGCATGAGCCACTGCACCCACCTGGCAGTAGAAATTTCTGAAATTCCACAATAAAATTCATAGGAGAGCCCTGCAATAGCCATAGTGCTAGGACTAAATGCAGTATCAAACAGGAGCAGTCATGCTGTGCTATAACCATTCACTGACATCACCTTTTGACTGCCTGTGAGTGATTCGTATTCTCAGTGATCTGCTAATGTGAAGATTAATTTAGTAGGTTATTCACCATTGCACACCATGCTATAGGACCAACCAAGTCTCCCCCTCACCTCCACCACACGCATGAACACACATACACACAAACCTCTGGCATCATATTTTTGTATGTGATGCCAAAATATGAGAAATATTTAACAGGAAGAACAGGAGAAACGTTTTCTTTCTTTTTTTTTTTTTTTTTGAGATGGAGTTTCACTCTTGTTGCCCAGTCTGGAGTGCAATGGCCCAGTCTCAACTCACCACAACCTCCCGGGTTCAAGCGATTCTCCTACCTCAGCCTCCCAAGTAGCTGGGATTACAGGCATGCGCCACCATGCCCGGCTAATTTTTGTATTTTTAGTAGAGATGGGGTTTCTCCACGTTGGTCAGGCTGGTCTCGAACTCCCGACCTCAGGTGATTCACCCGCCTCGGCCTTCCAAAGTGCTGGGATTACAGGCATGAGCCATCATGCCTGGCCCAGGAGAAACATTTTCTAAACAACTAAAAATATGTAGGGGACCTGGATAATAAGGGAGGTTTGTTTTCTATTTGTTTAAGGTTTTTACTTCTGTATTTTTAACCCTAGAAAACTCTCTCTCTCTCTCTCTGTCTCTCTCTCTCTCTCTCTCTCTCTCTATATATATATATATATATACATACACATACACACATACTTTTTTTTTTAGGGGTCAGAGATGCTGGCCAGGATTAAGGTTATACCAAACATACTCCACACTTTCCACACTGCCATTTTTCAAGCTAAATGAAATAGCAAAAACATGGAGAAGGAATTTACAGGAACGGAGTACTGCAAAGACAGATGAAAACTCTACAGAGGTGTTCTTGGAAGTGAGTGAGGGTAGGAGATGAGGAAAGGAAAGTTAAAGGCTTATGCCCTACTCAGTATTCAAAGCAAGGAGTCTGTAGTTTGAGAGCTAGCTCTACTTTTGAAACAAATGTCTAGACTTTCATTCTAAGTCAGGTTTCCAAATGGCTGTATCCATTTATAAACTGTAATAACCAGGATTTCAAATAGACTCACAAAATCCAGTCATATGCACTATGTCTGCTTAGAAGCATCAGAGCAGAGGGTCCCCTCCAGTAGAGTAGCCATCTCTTCACCATGATATTTTGAAACCAGTTTGCCATTTTCCACTTTTTGGTTTAGGATGTCAATCCTTTCATTCAATTTACTATAATGGGAGATCCTCTTATAATTACTCTGCTATGATATACAACATTGAGTATATACTACCATTGTACCTCCCATAAAGTTGATATCTACTTACAAGGAAAAACATACCTCCAAAATCGTACAAGCCTGTTGGATTCAATATTTGTTTATAAGTTCCTAGCACTCAGATCAAGATCCTTCATTTTGTCCGGTACAGTGGCTACTTAGGAGGCTGAGGTGGGAGTATTGCTTGGGGCCTGGAATCCAAGGCTGCAGTTTGCTATAATTGTGCCTGTGAATAGCCACCACACTCCAGCCTGGGCAACACATGGAGATGTCATCTTTAAAAAAAAAAAAAAACAAGTCAGGCCCAGTGGCTCATGCCTGTAATCCCAGCACGTTGGGAGGCTAAGGTGGGCTGATCACTGGATGTCAGGAGTTCAAGACTAGCCTGGCCGACTAAAAACACAAAAATTAGCTGGGCTTCGTGGCAGGCACCTGTAATCCCAGCTACTTGGGAGGCTGAGGCATGAGAATTGCTTGAACCCGGGAGGCGGAGGTTGCAGTGAGGCGAGATCGCACCACTGCACTCCAGCCAGGGTGATACAGCAAGACTCAGTCTGAAAAAAAACAAAACAACAAAAAAACCCTCACTGTCCAAGAAAGCCCATGAACAAAGAGAAGAAAAACAAGGAAAAACTGAAGACATGGCAACTCCCATTTTATGGGACCTTAAAGTGAATTTGGTGAGTACAAGGAAAATAATGAATTTTGTTTTGTACTTTGAGGTCACGGGCATAATTACCAAAGGTATTAATATCAATATTATTATTACTCTGATACTCAGGTTTACACATTAGTCATTTTTTTCTCGTAGAGAATAAGATAATTAAGTAACTTATCCTCCTCTTCTGCTCTTCCCTTTCCTTCTCGCTCTTATATTTTTTTAATTTTTTCTTTCTTTTTTCTTTTTTGAGACGGAGTTTTGCTCCATCACCCAGGCTGGAGTGCAGTGGCGTGATCTTGGCTCACTGCAGCCTCCACCATGCCCTGCTAATTTTTGTATTTTTAGTAGAGATGGAGTTTCACCATGTTGGCCAGGCTGCTCTGAAACTCCTGACCTCGTGATCCTCCTGCCTTGGCCTCCCAAAGTGCTGGGATTACAGGCATGAGCCACTGTGCTGGGACTTTTTCCCTTTTTTTTTGTTTTCTGTGGGTCACTTAGGCTCTCACACTGCGTGATTATACTTGGACTAAATAGCACAAAAATGTCCACAATGTACAATTTATACCACACCATATGCTCTCAAACTCAGGCTCCTGTACATAACAGTGCTCATGCCAAGGATTCCTGCATGGTTTGAAATCCTGTGCTCCTAAGGCAGCTATGTGGAATCATGAGAGATTTGTTCTACCGATTCAGCTGACTCTGGGTTTAGAATGGTCCTTGGTCTTTGTAACAAGAGAAACATCTGTCCACCAAAATGAATGACTAGGATGCGCCAAATCAAATAATTTCCTTAATTGGACAGATGAGAAAGGAAAGAGCAAGCCCCGCTTAGAGTCCATTTCATTGGAACTCCCCAACAGAATCCTGGTGCTAGATGAGGAAACAGAATAAAGTCTTCCAATCTTTCAATCCTTGCTACTGAAAGACTAGAATTTGATCGTTAGATCAGTGTTTGGTGGGTTTCAAAATTAGTGACCTGGGAAGTCCCAGACTGGCAACCAGCACTTCCTCACTCCATGAAAGTGTGGCTGTCCCTTTCAGGGAGTTCGTTCCTTCAGTTCAGTCTTTTTGAGTGCCTCACCTAGCAGCGACACAAAGCAGAACAGTTACCTGAAGAA
>NW_012117376.1:14503428-14506241 GCF_000951035.1 Colobus angolensis palliatus
CCCGCCTCGGCCTCCCAAAGTGCTGGGATTACAGGCATGAGCCACCGCGCCCGGCAAGAAATCTTAAATATTCAAAGCTGCACTGACTATGTAGACCCCCTTGTTTTATTTTTCAAATTTGAAAATATGTGCTCAACAGAATTCTCTATTTAAAAAAAAAGATTTTAGGCCAGGCGCAGTGACTCACGCCTGTAATCCCAGCACTTTGGGAGGCCAAGGTGGGAGGATTACCTGAGGTCAGGAGTTCAAGACCAAACTGGCCAACATGGCAAAAACCCATCTCTACCAAAACTACAAAAATTAGCTGGGCATGGTGTTGCGCGCCTGTAGTCCCAGCTACTTGGGAGGCTAAGGGAGGAGAATCACTTGAACTCAGGAGGTGGGGGTTGCAGTGAGCCTAGATTGCGCCACTGCACTCCAGCCTGGGCGATACAGCAGGACTCTGTCTCAAAAAAATAAAAAAATTTTTTAAAATGGCATCTCCAAACTCAATTTTCTTTTTCTTTCTTTTTTTTTCTTCTTCTTTTTTTTTTAATTGGCATGGGGTCTCACTCTGTCACCTAGGCTGGAGTGCGGTGGCGTGATCTCAGCTCTACTTCATGGGCTCAGCACCTCTCCCACCTCAGCCACCTAGTAGCTGGTACTACAGGTGTACACCACCACGCCTGGCTAGCTTTCATATTTTTGGTGGAGACGAGTTTTTGCCATGTTGCCCTGGCTGGCCTCAAACTCCTGGGCTCAAGTGAGCCTCCCATTTCAGCCTCCTAGTAGCTGGAACTACAGGTGTACACCACCACGCCTGGCTAATTTTGTATTTTTGGTGGAGACAGGTTTTTGCCATGTTACGCTGGCTAGCATTGAACTCCTGGGCTCAAGCGACCTGCCTGCCTCAGACTCTCAAAGTGCTGGGATTGCAAGTGTAAGCCACCATGCCTGGCCCCAAACCCAGTTGTCTTTTATAGTGTTTGTAAAAGTATTTGTTAACTTTGTGATGTTTACCTTAAACTCTAAACATTTACCAGTTGACAGCATTAGACTCCTCATAATTTAGAAAAGCGAAGAAAACAAATTCTTAAGTTTCTATACTGCTTAGGCATTCATGTGGGTAGTGCTGGGTACACAGTAATAAAAAGTTGTTGGCAAGAGGTCAAATTTATAAAAAGTATATTGAAAAATTATTTTAAAAGGAAAAAGCAAGGTCGGGCATGGTGGCTCACACCTGTAATCCCAGCACTTTGGGAGGCCAAGGTGGGTGGATCACTTGAGTCCAGGAGTTTGAGACCAGCCTGAGCAACATGGTGAAAAAACCCATCTGTATCAAAAATACAAAAATTAGCCAGGCGTGGTGGCATGGGTCTGTAGTCCCAGCTACTTAGGAGGCTGAGGCAGGAGGATCACTTGAGCCCAGGAGGCAAAGGTTGCAGTGAACTGAGATTGCACCACTGCACTCCAGCCTTCCTGGGCAACAGAGTGAGACCTGTCTCAAAAAAATAAAATAAAATAAAAAAATAAAAAAAGGAAGAAGGAGGCTGGGCATGGTGGATCACCCCTGTAATCCCAGCACTTCGGGAGGCTGAGGCGGGTGGATCATCCTGGCCAACATGGTGAAACCCCATCTCTACTAAACATACAAAAATTAGCTAGGCATGGTGATGTGCACCTGTAGTCCTAGCTACTCAGGAGGCTGAGGCAGGAGAATAGCTTGAATCTGGGAGGCAGAGTTTGCAGTGAGCCAAGATCAGGCCATTACACTCCAGCCTGGGCGACAACGCAAGACTCCGTCTCAAAATTAAAAAAAAAAAGAAAGAAAGAAGAAGCACATTTCACTAACACGGTGTGCTAGAAACTTGCCTGTGACAGTATAAGTATATGTCACATTTTGTTCCCTACATTAGGAAAATCAGGGAGATAAGATCAGCCTAAAAGTTGAAAGAATATGAAAACAAAATGAAAGCAAACAAACTGGGCAGCCTCTTGAGTCTGTCTTTATAACACTCAGAGGAGACTAGCCCAAGTATTACATGGGAGGACAAGGTGCCTGGGTGATCACCTGGTGTTCCAGTCTGGGAATCTTCTGGGTCAGAGCACCTCGAAAAGGAAGCCACAGTCCTCACTCCAGCCCAAGCTGTGTGCCAGTGATGTCAAGTCATTTGCAACAGTACAGTACTAGGAATCCTTCTTCCATGGGGAGCTATTGAGGAGCAACTCAGTTCCAAAACAGGGTTTTCTAAATTGCCTCACTCCTCACTCTATAAGCTTCCCAGAGGGCCAGGAATTAGGAGAACTTGCCTAGTGTACCTGTAAAGGAAAAGGAAAACAACAGAGACCGTAAACCACAATGAAGTAACTAAGTGTGAAAGAATTTGTAACAAAAATAAAAATAACTTTTGTTGAATTATTTCAGCTTTACACTTAAAAATCAGAGACCAAAATTCCTTTTTGAATTTCTCTCCTTCTTTCTTTCCTTCCTTCCTTCCTTCTTTCTTTCTTTTTTTTTTGCTTTGTTTTTTGTTTGTTTGTTTGTTTTATTTTGTTTTTGAGACAGAGTCTCACTCTGCTGCCCAGGCTGGAGTGCAATGGCATGATCTTGGCTCACTGCAACCTCCGCCTCCCGGGTTCAAGCGGTCCTCTTGCCTCAGCCCACCAAGTAGCTGGGACTACAGGCATGTGCCACCAACGCCCAGCAAATTTTTTTTTGTATTTTTGGTAGAGACAGGGTTTCACCATGTTGGCCAGGATGGTCTCGATCTCTTGACCTTGTGATACCCCCGCCTCGGCCTCCCAAAGTGCTGGATTACAGGTGTGAGCCACCG
>NW_012117376.1:14507560-14508574 GCF_000951035.1 Colobus angolensis palliatus
TTCAAGACCAGCCTCGCCAACATGGTGAAACGCCATCTCTACTAAAAATACAAAAATTAGCTGGGCGTGGTCATGGGCCCCTGTAATCCCACCTACTTGGGAGGCTCAGGCAGGAGAATCACTTGAACCTGGAAGGTGGAGGTTGCAGTGAGCCAAGATCGTGCCACTGCACTCAAGCCTGGGTAACAGAGCAAGACGCCATCTCAACAAAAGAAAAAAAATTATATTCCCTATAGATATTACTAGAGGTCTAAATGACAGTGATGTCTTCAAATGAATGAAGAAAAAATATCTTAGGGAAGCATCTCTTACACAACCAAAATTTCAAGATTTGGGAGATTTAGAAGATTTAAAAGAAAATATTGAGTAATATAAACATGAAGAGGAAAGTGGGGTAGATCCTTCATCTCACACAAATTTTTCCACAATGATAGAAGCTATCTTGGGCCAGGCATGGTAGCTCATGCCTATAATCTCAGCAATTTGGGAGGCCAAGGCAGGAGGATTGCTTGAGGCCAAGAGTTTGAGACCAGCCTGGGCAACATAGCCAGACTTAATCTCCACAATAAAAAAAAATTCACCAAGCATGGTGGATCATGCCTGCAGAATCAGCTACTGGGGAAGCTGAGGCAGAACTGCTTGAGCCCAGGAGTTTGAGATTACAGTGAGATATGATTGCACCACTGCACTCCAGCCTGAGTGACAGAGCAAGACCCTGTCTCAAATAATGATAATAATAATAGAATCTATCTCACAAGTGACTATTATGTGTGTACTATATAGTCTCTAATATTCAAAAAAATCCAATAAGATAGGCATTATTATTTCCTATATAAGCAAAGAAACTGAGGCTCATATAGATTATGTAATTCAAGGTTACAATACTGGTAAATGATGGAGTCAGGATTCAAACTCAGCTCTCTTATAAATTCTGAATTCTGAGGTTTTCAATAAAAATGTGTAATAAATCCAATAATGTTAGAAATGTACTTTCTCTTTCTTTTTTTTTTTTTT
>NW_012117376.1:14509519-14514341 GCF_000951035.1 Colobus angolensis palliatus
TCTCCTGCCTTAGCCTCCCAAGTAGCTGGGACCACAGGCGCCCACCACCATGCCCAGCTAGTTGTTTGTATTTATAGTGGAGACTGGGCTTCACTGTGTTAGCCAGGATGGTCTCGATCTCCTGACCTTGTGATCCGCCTGCCTCGGCCTCCCAAAGTGCTAGAATTACAGACGTGAGCCACAGTGCCCGGCCAAGAGGCACTGTCTTAAGGATGGGTGGTTTCCTCCCAGTTACTAAGGAGGCTAAGGTGGGAGATCACTTGATTCCAGGAGGTAAAAGCTGCAAAGAGCCTAGAACAACAGAACAAGACCCTGTCTCAAAAAAAAAAAAAGATGGGTGGTTCCATGAAGAGGGATGCCTCTTACCTGGGTTGTGGCCATCCACATTCATAGGACCAGGGAGGGAGGGGAAAGATGGTAAGAATGCACTCACTGGGTCTTATATTACTCTATTACTTTCCTGTCTGATTTTTAGCTAAATGTTCATCAGTCATTTTTTATGACAGCTTTGAAATATAATTACAATTCACCCACCAAATTGTACAATTCAATGGTTTCAGCATATTCAGAGTTATGCAACTATCACCACAATCAATTTTAGAACATCTCATCACCCTGAAAAGAAACTCCATACCCTTTAGCCTCCTCTCCCCATTCTCCCCAGCCTCACGCTCTAGGCAACCATTAATCTACTTTCTGTCTGCCAGGGATGATGGCTCACACCTGTAATCCCAGCACTTTGGGAGGCCGAGGTGGGCAGATCACTTGAAGTCAGGAGTTTGAGACCAACCCGGCCAACATGGTGAAACCCCATCTCTACTGAAAATACAAAAATTAGCCAGGTGTGGTGGCAGACACCTGTAATCTCGATTACTTGGGAGGTTGAGGCAGAAGAATTGCATGAACCCAAGAGGTAGAGGTTGCAATGAGCAGAGATCACACCACTGCACTCCAGCGTGGGTGACAGAGTAAGATTCCATCTCAAAAAAAAAAAAAAATCTACTTTTCATTTCTACAGATTTGTATATTTTGGACATTTTTTACAAATGGAATCATATAATATGCAGTCTTTTGTGACTGGCTTCTTTCACGTGGCATACCGTTTTCAAGTTTCATCCATGTTGTTCACCTGTCTTAATCCTTTCTCATAAGTGGTAGTATTCTTCCAACAGATGTGTAGGTGCCAGACAGCAATGTCACCCTCTCACCCACTCCTCCCAGTGGAGCTCCTGAGTACCGTCGCTTCCCTATGAGAAGCCTTTCTCCTCCCATTACTGACTACCCTAATAAGGAGGACTTTAGCAGAGTTATTTTTTTCCATTTTCTCCCTGGGACTTAGCAGCTCAAGTGCAGCTGGCCCTTGGCCAAGCTTCCTCTCCAAGACACCTGCAGGTGCTACCAGTGCTGCCACCTTATGCCCATTTCTTGAAGTAGTGGACACTGGATCAGGCACTGTCTTCCTCACTGAGAGCCCTGCTCTTTGCTGTGTTCACAATCAAGGTTGTGACTCATGACAGAGTGTGACCAGGAGAGGTCAAGGGTGTGCTGTGTGGGAACTCATGCCTGGTGCCTTCAAACAACCAAGAGGCAGAGAAAGAAGCAAGTGCAAATGCACTTGGAGATCAAGAGGAGCGTGACTTTAAACCTCTCTTTCTGATCCTCTTGGCTGTTTCTTCAGCTTCCACTTCTCTTCCTCTCCTCAGTTCACTTTCATTTCCTTATGTTACTCCTCACAGAATAGGGAACCTACATGTCTCTCGCTGTTCATTTCCACCTGGATTGTTTTCTCTTGTCACATCTAGGGGGTACAGTTTCATACTTAGACATTTGGGTGTGCTTAAGTTACTTCTATAAAAAAGAGTCAGTCTAAACATTCTGCCCTACTGAACGGCAAAACAAGGAAAAGGTTTTCTGTTCTCCAAAAAAATAAAGATGTTCTTCCTGAATAAATGAAGCTACCCAAACTCAAATTTTTAAGAAACATACTTAAATCATCAGTCCCACAAAGAAAAACTAGCATAGTAATGAAAATACTTTCCCTAAATGTTCATGACTGAATCTGGGACCTTATCAAAGTTCATTCTGGGGTACATGGTTCTATTATAGATTATCATGCACTATCCTGAACTCCCTGAATAGCCCATATATCTCCACTCATGCTCTTATTCCTGGGAAAAGCTTTCCAAATTAAGTCTCCAGGTACTTATCTACCTCAGACTGTCATTGCCACTCTATGATATTTATTCGAGAAATGTTTGAATACTACCATATGCTAGCCTTGTGCTGTACACAAGACAAACAAGGTTCCAGCTCCCATGGGGTTTAACTTCTAGGTAGGGAAATGTAACAGTAGACTGCAGCCCTAAGACCTGTGGTGTGATTGGCTGAGTCCCTCAGTGTATCTTGATGAGTCCTGCTACCCCTAAGTAAAACAGGCAAGAAACACCTTGCTGTCTTAGACAGCAAAGAAGAAAAGCAGATGGGCTGCGTGTGGTGACTCACACCTGTAATCCCAGCACTTTGGGAGGCCGAGGCAGGCTAATCATTTGAGATTAGGAGTTTGAGACCAGCCTTGCCGAAATGTTGAAATCCCTCAATTAAAAAACTGGAGGTGGTGGCGGGCGCCTGTAATCCCAGCTACTGGGAAGGCTGAGGCAGGATAATCACTTGAACCTGGGAAGTGGAGGTTGCAGTGAGCTGAGATCATGCCACTCCACTCAAGCCTGGGCAACAGTGAGACTCAGTCTCAAAAAATACAAACAAAACAAAACAAAACAAAAAAACAGAAGAAAAGCAGATGGATTGAGGTGATCTTGGCTGATAGCCTTACAGAATCTTCTGCCTTCATCTTACTTTGACCTTCCAATAACTCCCTGAGAGCCTCAGAAGTGTCCCAAAGTGATAACCGTACCATTAATAGATTTCATAACCTTATGAAATTCTTAAACTCTTAAACTATAGCATATATATATGCTATAGTTCTAAGCAATGCCATATATATGTGCTATAGTTCTAAACAATTTCTAAGCAATGCATATATATATATATAAAGCATGAGCCATAGAATTGTTTTCATATATAATTTTTGTTAATTTATATAGTTTGATATTATTTAACAGTATAAACATTACATTGTGGGTTGGTTTGTATGATCATTCCTTAATCCTTGAGAACTCAGAACAAAGTATTACATGCCTTTCCTATTTTCTACTCATTTTGTCTTCTGAGGGGCTGGGCATATCAATGGGATCTTGTTAAACTTTTACTGTTAATCAGCTTGTAGGGAAATGCATTATTTATTCTCTCTTGCTTGGGGGTCAAAGCAGCCAACCAGATCTAAAGGGACATTTAGAAGACCTGTCAATGTAAACAGGTGTGTATTTACTCTGACTTTGCTATAAGGCTTCATTTATCTGACACCTTTGGATAATGTGAAAAACATGAATACATTTTCTAAATAATTAAAACGAATCCCTTTCAGTACAAGATGTTTTAAAATATGCCTTAAATGAAAAATTATTTTAAATAAAATAGATCCCTGCCTTCTTGAAATGTATAGCAAATATAATTTAAACTCTTCTTATTTTCTTGGTCATTGTTAGCATTCAGCACGAAACTCTAAAGTACTGCATCTCTGAGAAATATTAAAATATGCTATGCTTTTTGCCCTACCCAAAATAATCCAAGGCTAGTGTGATTTTGAGTTCTTTTGTGTCCTTCCAATAATGTTCTTTCTGTTTTATCCATTCCTTTGCTAAGATATTAGATAATACCTCTTGCTACTTCCTGGGGGCCTGGCTTTAGCAATTCTCTTCCTAATCTGTGTGCTAGGAAACTAGGTGGCAAAATTTATTAGCGTTGTGTGTAAAGTAAGAGCAAATAGGCTTTGAATCTGACAGTCTTTCCTAGAAGTGAATAGTATTAGCTTTTCAAGCAGTTCATTTTTTAGTAGTAGTCTCAATTTCCCTACTGATACCCTAGATTGTTGGATAAATTACCTTCTATAGAAAATTGAGACGTTAACATAGTCCTTTTCTTTTTGTTATTGTTGTCTTTTTTGAGACAGGGTTTCATTTCTGTCAGCCAGGCTGGAGTGCAATGGCACGATCTCAACTCACTGCAACCTCCACCTCCTGGACACAGGCGATCCTCCTGCCTCAGCCTCCCGAGTAACTGGGACTACAGTTGTGTGCCACCACACCCGGCTAATTTTTTCTATTTTTTGTAGAGACGAGGTTTTGCCATGTTGGCCAGGCTGGTCTCCAACTCCTGCCCTCAAGTGATCCAGCCACCTTGGCCTCCCACAGTGCTGGGATTACAGGCGTGAGCCACTGTGCCTGGCCAACATAGTATTTTTTTTTTTGCTGATATAGTTTAGCTAGATATAACTTTTTCCACCAACCTTCTCCTTTGATTGGATGGGTGCGGTGGCTCATGCCTGTAATCCCAACACTTTGGGAGGCCAAGCAGTGTGATTACCTTGAGCCCAGGAGTTCCAAACCAGCCTGGGCAACATGGCAAAACCTTGTCTCTACAAAAATACAAAAATAACCTGGGCATAGCGGGTGTGGTGGCATGCACCTGTAGTCCCAGCTACTTGGGAGGCTGATGCATAAGAATCGCTTGAGCCTGGGAGGCGCAGGTTGCAGTGAGCTGATGCAGTGAGCATGCCACTGTACTCCAGCCTGGGTGACAGAGTGACTCTGTTCCCAAAAAAAGTTCTTTGTTTCTATTCTTTTTAGTTTCTACTAATTTCTGATTTCAGACCATTAGTCCTTTCATTTTTTTTTTTTTTTTGAGGCGGAGTCTCGCTCTGTCGCCC
>NW_012117376.1:14515954-14517418 GCF_000951035.1 Colobus angolensis palliatus
CAAAAAAAAAAAAAAAAAAACACAAAAATTATCCGGGCACGGTGACACACGTCTGTAGTCCCAGCTACTTAGGAGGCTGAGGCAGGAGAATGGCCTGAACCCAGGAGGCAGACGTTGTGGTGAGCCGAGATTGAGCCACTGCACTCCAGCCTGGGCAACAGAGCGAGACTCCATCTCAAAAATAAAATAAAAGAAAATTAAATTAAATAAATAAATAAAACCAACATAACAAAAACCAATGTACCCGGTGGGGTGTAGTGGCTCATGCCTGTAATCCCAGCATGTTGAAGGGTAAAGGTGGGAGGATCACTAGAGCCAGGGAGTTTAAGAACAGCCTGGGCAATACAGTGAGACCCTGTCCCTACAAAAAAAAAAAAAAAAAAGGAGCTTAAAAAATTAGCTCAGTGTGGTGGCGTCAGCTAGGGGGAGGATTGCTTGAGCCCAGGAGTCAGAGATTGCAGTGAGCCGAGATCTTGCCACTGCCCTCCTGCCTGGGCGACAGAGAGATCCTGCCTCAAACAAACCCCCAAACCCAATGTACCCAATTTTTAAAATGTAACATCATTTAAAATTGAGTGTCCAGCCAGGTGCAGTGGCTCACGCCTATAACCCTAGCACTTTGGGAGGCCAAGGCAGGCGGATCACTTGAGTTCGGGAGTTTGAAACCAGCCTGGCCAACATGGTGAGACCCCATCTCTACTAAAAATATGTATATTTTTTTGAGACAGAGTTTTGCTCTTGTTGCCCAGGCTGGAGTGCAATGGAGCGATCTCGGCTCACTGCAGCCTCTGCCTCCCGGGTTCAAGCGATTCTCCTGCCTCGGCCTCCCAAGTAGCTGGGATTACAGGCATGTGCCACCACGCCTGGTTAATTTTGTATTTTTACTAGGGACGGGGTTTCTCCATGTTGGTCAGGCTGGTCTCAAACTCCCGACCTCAGGTGATCTGCCTGCTTTGGACTCTCAAAGTGTTGGGATTACAGGCATGAACCACTGCCTGGTCAGCTCATCCTTTCTTCAGGCCCTCCGCCCCATCAAAGTTGGAGCCAAAACTCAGTTGTGGTCAAAACTCAGTTAACTAAAAGTTTACAAACGGTAATAATTCATCATGCAAAGATTTGTTTTGGGGCTTTGTGTGAGGAGGAGAGGAGTGGGGATGTGGGCCGTGAGCTGTGCTACCATCTTGATGCTGTGTCTTGTGTTTTCTTGTCAGTGTCTTTTTGCTTCAGGTCCTGTAGTTGTAAGCTGCAGTGATGGAGAGTGGGGTTAACCTAGTGCAGTTTTTACTTCAGTAAATGACTCCTCTCTAGGATGTTACTAATATATCTCTTTATACCTTTTCTCATGCTGCACCTCTTTCAGATGTGCTCCTATGGTGTCCCCCTGTCTCATCTTAAATATCACCCCTTTAGGAAACAATCTCTAACTCCTCTAAACCTGGGGTCAGCAATTTTTTTTTTTTTTTT
>NW_012117376.1:14521853-14522769 GCF_000951035.1 Colobus angolensis palliatus
AAAAAAAAAAAAAAAAAGACAAACAGGTTGAGAATTTCCTATTGGAAATGCTTGAGACCAGAAATGTTTCAGGTTTTGGAATTTTTAAACATGAAATTAACTTATGTTTCATATACACCTTATAGCCTGAAGCAAATTTTATTTTTCCCTTGGGGATGCTGTATGTTGTATACCTGCATTTTGACTGTAACCCATCGAATAAGGTCAGGTATGAAATTTTCCACTTGTAGTGTCATGTCAGTGCTCAAAAAGTTTCACATTTTGGAGAATTTCAGATTTCGGAATTTCGGATTAGGAATGTTCAACCTTTAATAAAAAGTGTTGGCTGGGCATGGTGGCTCGCACTATAATCCCAGTACTTTGGGAGGCTAAAGCGGTACGATCACTTGAGCTCAGGAGTTCCAGACCAGCCTGGACAACATAGGGAGACCCCATCTCTACAAAAACAAGTTTTAAAAAAGTCAGATGTGGTGGCGCACACCTGTGGTCCCAGATACTCAAGAGGCTGAGGTGGGAGGATCATTTCAGCCAGGAAGTTTTAGGCTACAAGGAGCTGTGATCACACCACTGCACTCCAGCCTGTCTCAAAAACAAAAACAAAATGAAGAAACCCCACGAACAATCAAGAAAGATGTGTTGATGAAGATGTGGAGAATTTGGAACCCTTGTACATTGTTGATAGTAATGTAACATGGTGCAGCATTTTGGAAAACAGTTTGGCAATACCCTAAAAAGTTAAAAGCAGAGTTACATTATGACCCACCAATTCCACTTCCAGGTATTTCTACAAAAATAAAAACATGTATCCACAGAAAAAATGTGTATGCAAAAAGTTGTACATAAATGTTCACAGCAGTGTTATTTATAAACAATCTAAATGTTCATCAACTATCAAATAGAGGCATTGAAAGTAGGC
>NW_012117376.1:14522819-14523082 GCF_000951035.1 Colobus angolensis palliatus
TCATCAACTATCAAATAGAGGCATTGAAAGTAGGCCGGGCGTGGTGGCTCATGCCTGTAATCCCAGCATTTTGGGAGGCCGAGGCGGGCAGATCACCTGAGGTCAGGAGTTCAAGACCAGCCTGGTCAACATGGCAAAACCCCGTCTCAACTAAAAATACAAAAATTAGCTGGGTGTGGTGTCGCATACCTGTAATCCCAGCTACTTGGGCGACTGAGGCAGGAGAATAGCAGAGGTTGCAGTGAGCCGAGATTGCGCCACTG
>NW_012117376.1:14523635-14526705 GCF_000951035.1 Colobus angolensis palliatus
AAATCCAGAATAGACCCATAGAGACAAAGTGAATTTGGTTCTACAGGATGGGGAGTGACTAATGGGCAGGGTATTTCTTTTGGGGATGATGAAAATGTTCTAAAATGTGGTGATAGTTGCACATAGGAATATATTAAAATTACTACATTGTACCCATTAGCCAGGTGTGGTGGCTCTCACCTGTGATCCCAGTTACTCAGAAGGCTGAGGTGAGACAATCACTTGAGGCCAGGAATTCAAGACCAGCCTAGGTAACAGAGTAAGAGCCTGTGTCTTTAAAAGAAAACTGTAGGCTGGGCGCGGTGGGTCACACCTGTAATCCCAGCACTTTGGGAGGCTGAGGCAGGCAGATCACTTGAGCTTGGGGGTTTGAAACCAGCCTGGGCAATGTGGCAAAACCCTCATTTTGACAAAAAATTAAAAAATTAGCCAGGTGTGGTGGTGTATGCCTGTCGTCCCAGCTACTCAGGAGGCCTGAGGTAGGAAGATGGCTTGAGCCTGGGAGGAGGAGGTTGCAGTGAGTCGAGATTGTGCCACTGCACTCCAGCCTGGTCTACAGGGCAAGACTCTGTCTCAAAAAATAAAACTGTACACTCTAAATGAGTGAATTTCATGGTATGTGAATTATTTCCCAATGAAGAAACATTTAAAAAACAAGATACGTACAAAAATATAGTCAGATACAATGAATAAGATCTAGTATTTGATAGCACAACAGGGTGACTATAGTTAGCAATAATTTGTTGTCCATTTTAGAATAACTGAGGGAGGCCAGACACGGTGGCTCACGCCTCTAATACCAGCACTTTGGGAGGCTGAGGCAGATGGATCACCTGAGGTCAGGAGTTTGAGACCAGCCTGGCCAACATAGTGAAACCCTGTCTTTAGTAAACTTACAAAAATTAGCCGGGCATGGTTGTGGGTGTCCGTAATCCCAGCTACACAGGAGGCTGAGGCAGGAGGATTGCTTGATCCCGGAAAGTGGAGATTGAGTAGAGGCGAGATCACACCATTGCATTCCAGCCTGGGTAACAAGAGCAAAACTCCATCTCAAAAAAATAAAACCCAAACAAAAAGAATAACTGAGGGAATACAATTGTAATGTTCATAACACAAAGAAATGATGAGTGCTTAAGGTTATAGATACCCCATTTACTGTGATGTGATCATTACACATTGTTTGCCTGTATCAAAATATCTCATGTACCCCATAAATATGTACATCTACTATATATCCATAAAAATTAAATATTAAAACATTAAAAATATATTAAGGTGTGGTGGCACACGCCTGTAATCCTAGCATTCTGGGAGGCTGAGGACGGTGGATTGTCTGTGCTCAGGAGTTCAAGACCAGCCTGGGCAACATGGCGAAACTCTGTCTCTACTAAAAATACAAAAAATTGGCCGGGTGCGGTGGCTCAAGCCTGTAATCCCAGCACTTTGGGAGGCCAAGACGGGCGGATCACGAGGTCAGGAGATCGAGACCATCCTGGCTAACACGGTGAAACCCCGTCTCTACTAAAAATACAAAAACTAGCCGAGCGAGGTGGCGGGCGCCTGTAGTCCCAGCTACTCCGGAGGCTGAGGCAGGAGAATGGTGTAAACCCGGGAGGCGGAGCTTGCAGTGAGCTGAGATCTGGCCACTGCACTCCAGTTCGGGCGACAGAGCGAGACTCCGCCTCAAAAAAAAAAAATACAAAAAATTAGCCAGGCATGGTGGCGCATGCATGTAATCCCAGCTACTCTGGAGACTGACACAGGAAAATCGCTTGAACCTGGGAGGTGGAGGTTGCAGTGAGCTAAGATCGCATCACTGAGCTTCAGCTGGGGTGACAGAGGAGACTCTGTCTCAAAAATAAACAAACAAAAATGTCTTAAAAACTGTATATATATATATATTTTAAACAAAACAGGCCGGGCACGGTGGCTCACGCCTATAATACCAGCGCTTTAGGAGGCTGAGGTGGACGGATCATCTGAAGTCAGGAGTTCAAGACCAGCCTGGCCAACATGGTGAAGTCCTATCTCTACTAAAAATACAAAAATTAGCTGGGCGTGGTGGCAGGTGCCGTAATCCCAGCTACTCGGGAGGTTGAGGCAGGAGAATCATTTGAACCCAGGAGGTGGAGGTTGCAGTGAGCTGAGATTGCGCCACTGCACTCCAGCCTGGGGGACAAAGTGAGACTCCGTCTCAAAAAAAAATTTTTTTAATTGCATAGCAATGACTTGAGGAGCAGAGACATAAAACTCTAGAAGTTGCTTATTCTACATTTCCATTTGGGATTCGATTCTAAATGTATCTGATGCCAAAGGATGTATGTTCTTTTTTCTTTTTTGGGGGGGCGGGGGGCCGTACCCAGCCCAAACAGGTATGTTCTTAATGATGCTACTATACTGTCTCCTAAAGATTACTTCCCCAGGTTAGATTCCCAGATGTAGAATTACAAGACAAAGGATATGAACAATTTTCTGGAACAGCTGAATGAAGTCCATGCATCTATCTGGGCTTGCCATGTACATGGCCCCCTTCTAGATAAAGTGGGATACTGTTCTTGATCAAGTGCGATGACTCATACAACCTGTTTTGAATGAAACAAACCCAGCTGTCACAGCTGATTAACCAGTAGCTTAAACATAAGTCAAAGGCCACTATATGCAAGCTACCTACTGCCACTGAGGCAATAGGATTTTTGAACTACTAGTTCAAAAAATAACTGTTCAAAAGCAGCACTCGATATCAAGTAATGGCAAATCAATCCGATCAAATTCTCTCTTTAGGGACATATAATATAAATGCCAAGCGAACAAAGAGAAGACAAATAACTCAATCTCAAGTTGTTGAGCTTTTGGCATCTGTGTGGTAAGTGTAGAAAATGAATTATTTGGCCAGGCACGGTGGCTCACTCCTGTAATCCCAGCACTTTGTGAGGCTGAGGTGGGCAGATCACGAGGTCAGGAGATCAAGACCATCTGGCCAACATGACGAAACCCTGTCTCTGTTAAAAATACAAAAATTAGCTGAGTGTGGTGGCACATGCCTGTAACCCCAGCTACTCGGGAGGCTGAG
>NW_012117376.1:14528425-14533221 GCF_000951035.1 Colobus angolensis palliatus
TTTTGAGACGGAGTCTCGCTTTGTCGCCCAGGCTGGAGCGCAGTGGCATGATCTCTGCTCACTGCAAGCTCCGCCTTCTGGCTTCACACCATTCTCCTGCCTCAGCCTCCAAGTAGCTGGGACTACAGGCGCGCACCACCACGCCCGGCTACTTTTTTGTAATTTTAATAGAGATGGAGTTTCACCGTGTTAGCCAGGATGGTCTCAATCTCCTGACCTCGTGATCCGCCCACCTCGGCCTCCCAAAGTGCTGGGATTACAGGTGTGAGCCACAGCACCTGGCCATGAATTTGCCTTTTATGTCATTGGGAAAACATAGGCAAGCAGATAGGAACTTTGTCATCCTCTCACCACCAAATCCCCCAACCTACCTGCATCAGAATCCATATCCTGTCTTCTCTCCTGTGACAAGGGGAGAAGTGAGGCTGTTCCAAAGCCCATCATCCCATTTGGGCTCTGTTTCCCATCCCCTCTAGCCTAGTCATGGACTTTGCAGCTGAAAATTTCCCAAGTCTCTCCTGATTCATCAATTTCTTCCTTTTTATTGAAAACATACAATCATGCTCTAGTTTCTCTTTCCCAATACTTAAAAAACTCTTCTGGGAAATTAAGGGGAAAAAAGCAACTTTCGAGTGGAGGTGGTTTTTAAAGTATGACACAAAGCTTGGATAAATTCAACTATACAAGAATAAAAAATTTCTGCAGGAAAAAAAAAATCACCATTAACAAAACGAAAAGACACTTGCAACTCACATCACAGAGGGATAATGTGGTCTACGCACATACCACCCTGAACGCACCCGATCTCATCTGATCTCGGAAGCTAAGCAGTGTCGGGCCGGTTAGTACTTGGATGGGAGACAGAAGGACACTGTGCCTAATATATTATGAGCTCCCATAGGCTGGGCTCAGTGGCTCACACCTGCAATCCCAGCACTTTGAGAGGCCAAGGTGAGCGGATCGCTTGAGCTCAGGAGCTGGAGACCAGCAATGTGGTGAAACCCTGTCTCTACAAAACACACATACACACACCCACACAAATTAGCTGGGCACGGTGGCACGTGCTTGTAGTCCCAGCTACTCTGGAGGCTGAGGTGGGAGGATTGCTTGAGCCCTGCAGGCAGAGGTTGCAGTGAGCTGAGATCACACAACTGCACTACAGCCTGGCCAAAGAGCTCCTACAAATCAATAAGAAAAAGACCAACAATTCATTAGAAAAATGAGCGAAGGGGCCAGGTGTGGTGGCTCATGCCTGTAATCCTAGCACTTCGGGAGGCCAAGGAGGGTGGATTACTTGAGGCCAGGAGTTCGAGACCAGCCTGGCCAATATGGTAAAATCCCATCTCTACTAAAAACACAAAAATTAGCCAGGCATGGTGGCGCACACCTATTAATTCCACCTACTTGAGAGGCTGAGGCAGGAGAATTGCTTGAACCTGGGAGGCAGAGGTTGCAGTGAACCGAGATCATGCCACTGCACTCCAGTCTGGGCAACAGAGCAAGACTCTGTCAAAAAAAAAAGCAAAAGCAAAGAAAAATGAGCAAAGGGTAGGAAGAGACAATTCAAAGAAAAAGGAAAACAAATAGCTTTTAAAATTTTGGAAATATGTTCAACTTCACTCAAAAGAAATTATAATTAAATAAGTACACCAAAAGATCACTTATCAGATTGGCAAAGATAAAAAATTGAGGCCGGGCATGGTGGCTCACGCTTGTAATCCCAGCACTTTGGGAGGCCGAGGTGGGCAGATCACAAGGTCAGGAGATCGAGACCATCCTGGCTAACACAGTGAAACCCCATCTCTACTAAAAATACAAAAAATTAGCCAGCCATGGTGGCGGGCACCTGTAGTCCCTACTTCTTGGGAGGCTGAGGCAGGA
The DNA here is from genome assembly GCF_000951035.1 of Colobus angolensis palliatus. Lineage (NCBI taxonomy): Eukaryota > Metazoa > Chordata > Mammalia > Primates > Cercopithecidae > Colobus > Colobus angolensis. The sequence goes on from NW_012117376.1 coordinate 14,530,307, forward strand.
GAATGGCGTGAACCCGGGAGGCGGAGCTTGCAGTGAGCTGAGATGGCACAACTGCGCTCCAGGCTGGGTGAGAGTGCGAAACTCCATCTCAGAAAAAAGATAAAAAATTGATAACACACTGTACAGGGAAGCAGGCCTTCTCATCATTGCTGGTGGGAGAGGTATTGGTACAAATTCCATAGAAGCATTTTTTTTTTTATTTTTTGGGGGGATGTGATCTTGCTCTGTCACCCAGGCTGGAGTGCAATGGCACAATCTTGGATTACTGCAACCTCCAATCTCTCAGGTTTGAGAGATTCTCCCTACCTCAGCCTCCCTAGTAGCTGGCACTACAGGTGCATGCCACCATGCCCAGCTAATTTTTGTATTTTTTGGTAGAGACAGAGTTTCACCATTTTGGCTAGGCTGTTCTCAAACTCCTGACCCCAGGTGATCCACCAAAGTGTTGGGATTACAGGCGTGAGCCACGCACCTGGCCCCATAGAAGCATTTTGGCACCATATCTATCAAAGTCACAAATGTACTTACCCTTTGACTCGGCAATTCTTCTAAGTAATTTTATCTTACAAATACATTGCCACGTATATGAAATACTCTATGTAACATATTATTCATTGCAGCTTTACTTGTAATAGCAAAAGATTGGAAACAACCTAAATATTCATCAATAGGAGTCACTAAGGGATTGAATAAATAAATTAAGGTGTAACAACACAATGGAGCCATAAATAAAGCAATTCAGAGAATCAGCGAAGCAGAAAAAAAAAAAAGAAAAGACTTCAAAAAAACAAAAAGAAAGTGAAAGACCTTTATATATAAACATATGGAACAATCTCCAAGATAGATTGACAAGTAGAAAAGCAAGGGATAGAAACAGTGTGTACAATGAGTTGCCATTTGTGTATTTGTTTAGAAAGAAGGAAGGTAGAAGAACACACACACACACACACACACACACACACACGATTGCTAGTATATACAGAGAATATTTCCAGAAGGATTCATAAGAGCCTAGAAATGTTGAATTTAGGGAAAAAAACACTGTGGCTGAAGGAAAGGTGTGGCAGTGAGACTTTTCACTTTATACCCTTTGGTATCTTTAAAATTTTGTACCATGTAATATAATCTATTCAAAGACTTGTTTTTGGCTGGGCATGGTGGCTCATGCATGTAATCCCAACACTTTGGGAGGCCAAGGCAGGCAGATCGCTTGAGCCCAAGAACTGGATACAAGCATGGGCAACATGGTGAAACCCTGTCTCTATAAAAAATTTAACAATTAGCGGATCATGGTGGTGTGCACCTGTAGTCCCAGCTACTTGGGAGGCTGAGGTGGGAGGATTGCTTGAGTCCCAGAAGTTGAGGTTCCAGTGAACTGTGATCATGCCACTGCACTCCAACCTGAGCAACAGAGTGAGGCCCTGTGTCTAAATAAATAAATAACAAAACAAAAACAGTATTCAACCCTGTTGACTACTCTCTCCTTGAAAAAAAAAAGAAATTTCTTTTTTTTCTTTCATTTTTTAGAAACAATGTCTCACTCTATCACCCAGGCTGGAGTGCAGTGGTGCAATTCACTACAATGTCAAGCTCCTGGGCTCAACCCATCCTCCCACCTCAGCCTCCCAAGTAGCTGGGACTACAGGTGCATGCCCACCATCCCTGGCTACTTTTTATTTTTATTTCCTTTGTAGAAATAGGGTTTTGCCACGTTGCCTAGGCTGGTCTCTAACTCCTGAGCTCGAGCAATCCTCCTTCCTCAGCCACCCAAAGTGCTGGGATTACAGGCATGAGCCACTGCACCCAGCCAAAATAATTTCCTTCCCACCTTCTAGGGCACCATTCTTCTGGTGTTCTTCTTGCCTCCTTGGCCACCCTCAATCATCTTGGTTGGATCCTCCTCTTCCTTGACCTAACTTCTGAAAATTCACTCTGCTTTTCGCTCTTTTCTACTCTATCCATAGTTTGCCCTAGGTGATTCTATCCAGCCCCATACTTTAAATACCGTCTATCTTCCATTGACTACCTAATTATAATCCAGCCTTACCTCTCTTCCTTGAGCTCCTAGTCTCATATATTATACACATGACGAATCACTGACATATCTAGTAGACATCTCAAACTACTTAATATATCTAAAACAGAACCTTTGATTTTTCTTCCTGGAACCTCTATCTCAGTCTTCTCCAGCTCAGTAAAAGGCTCTTCTGAATATTCAAAGTTGCTTGAGTCCAGATCCTAGGAATCACCTTCAATGCTTCTTTAATACTTATATCAAATCATCAATCATCAGCAAGTTCGTTCAGTTTACTTTAAAAATATAGCTTAAATCCATTCACTTCTTTTTTTTTTTTTTTTTTTTTTTTTGAGATGGGAGTCTCGCTCTGTTGCCTAGGCTAGAGTGCAGTGGTGCAATCTCAGCTCACTGCAACCTCCACCTCCTGGGTTCAAGCGTTTACCCTACCTCAGCCTCCCAAGTAGCTGAGATTACAGGCATACTCCACCATGCCCAACTAATTTTTGCATTTTTGGTAGAGACGAGGTTTCACCATGTTGGCCACTCCTGACCGCAAGTGATCCACTCACCTCGGCCTCCCAAAATGTTGGGATTACAGGCATGAGGCACTGCGCCTGGCAACTCACTTCTTATGTCTACAACTTTCTAGCCTGAAGCACCATTATCTTTCTAGTGTGGTACTCATCTTTCTGCTATTATTGGTAATTTAATGTTTCTACCTCCCTAAATAGACACTGAACCTATCAAAAGGAGAGCACATGTCTCAGTTATCTAGTTATAATACAGTGCTTAGTATGTTATACCCTACATAATAATAAATATTTAATAAATTTTTGCTTAATAAATAAATACATGATTGGAGGAATAAATGAGTGATCTGACATTTTCTTGCAGTTCA
>NW_012117376.1:14542226-14543344 GCF_000951035.1 Colobus angolensis palliatus
TTTAGACGGAGATTCACTCTTGTTGCCCAGGCTGGAATGCAATGGCTCGATCTCGGCTCACTGCAACTTCTGCCTCCTAGGTTCAAGAGATTCTCTTGCCTCAGCCTCCCAAGTAGCTGGGATCACAGGCATGCGCCACCATGCCTGGCTAATTTTTTGTATTTTTAGTAGAGATGGGGTTTCACCACATTGGTCAGGCTGGTCTCAAACTCCTGACCTCAAGTGATCCACACCCCTCGGCCTCCCAAAGTGCTGGGATTACAGGCGTGACCCATCACGCCTGGCCAGTTTTAACCCTTTTTGATTGTACAATTCAGAGACAACCATCACCATTATCCATCTCCAGAACATTTTTGTCACTGAAACTTAAACTCTATACTCATTAAACAATAATTCTTCTGGCCGGCTGTGGTGGCTCATGCCTGTATTCCCAGCACTTTGAGAGGTTGAGGCAGAAGGATTGTTTGAAACCAGGAGTTTGAGATCAGCCTGGGAAACTGGGCAAAATCTCCTCTCTACTAAAAATACAAAAAAAAACCAAAATTGGGCATGGTGGTGCATGCCTATAGTCCCAGCTACCTGGGAAGCTGAGGTGGGAGGATCACCTGAACTGAACCTGGGAGGTCGAGGCTGCAGTGAGCTGTGATCACATCACTGCAGTCCAGCCTGGACAACAGAGTGAGACTTTGTCTCAGAAAAAAATAAAAACTGAAACTACTAATTCCCTTACCCCCAGCCCCTGGTAACTACTATTCTGTCTTTTATCTCTATGAATCTGACAATTCTAGGTACCTCACGTGAGTAGAATCATGTGTTTTTCCTTTTGCATCTGGCTTATTTCACTTCGTATAATGTTTTCAAGGTTCATCATATTGTAACATGTATCAAATTTTCATTTCTTTTTTATTTTTATTTATTTATATGACTATTATTATTTTTGGGATGGAGTCTCGCTCTATTGTGAAGCTGGAGTGCAATGATATGATCTTGGCTTACTACAACTGCTGTCTCCCAGGTTCAAGCAATTCTTCTGCCTCAGCCTCCCAAGTAACCGGGACTACGGGTGCACACGTGCGTGTGCCACCACGCCCGGCTAATTTTTGTATTTTTAGTAGAGA
>NW_012117376.1:14544659-14547650 GCF_000951035.1 Colobus angolensis palliatus
GGAGGCTGAGGCAGGAGAATGGCGTGAACCCGGGAGGCGGAGCTTGCAGTGAGCTGAGGTCCGGCCACTGCACTCCAGCCCGGGCGACAGAGCAAGACTCCGTCTCAAAAAATAAAAATTAAAAATTAAAAATTAAAAAAAGGCTATGAAATTGGTATACAAATATCCGTTCAGGGTCCTGCTGTCACTTCTTTGGGCTACAATATACCCCAAAATGGAAGTGCTGGATCATATGATATTAGGTTGGTGCAAAAATGATTGCGGTTTTTGCCATTGAAAGGAATGGCAAAAACTGCAATTATTTTTGCACCAACCTAAATATGTTTAATGTTTGAGGAATCACCAAGCTGTTTTCTAGAATGCTGCACTATCTTACATTCCCATTAGTAATGTATGAAGGTTTCAATTTCTCCATATCCTTACCAATACTTATTATTACCTGTTTTTTTTTAATTAGCATCATTCTAGTGGATGTGAAGTGATATCTCATTGTGGTTTTGATTTGTATTTCCCTAACATTTACTGATGTTTAGCATCATTCATGTATCTTAATGGCTATCTGTATAGCTTCTTTGGAGAAATATCTATTCAAATCCTTCGTCCATTTTTTTAGTTGGGTTTATTTTTTGGTCAGTGAGTTCTAGGAGTTCATCATGTATTCTGGATATCATCAATCTTTTATCGCATATATGATACACAAATATTTTCTCCCATTCTGTGGGCTGCCTTTTTACTCTGTTGACAGTGTTCTTTGATGCACACAAGTTTTAAATTTTGATATAGTCCAATTCATTTTTTTCTTTTCCTTTTTAAAAAATTTGTTTATAAACAGGGTCTCGTTCTGTTGCCCAGGCTGGAGTGGTACAGTGGTGCAATCATAGCTAATTGTAACCTCGAACTTCTGCATACAGGTGACCCTCCCTCCTCAGCCTCTCAAGTAGCTAGAACTGCAGGCATACTCAGAGATGGGATCTGGCTATCTTGTCCAAGTGATCTCAAACTCCTGGCCTCAAGTGATCCTTCTGCCTTGGCCTCCCAAAGCACTCAGATTACAGGGATGAGCCCCATGCCCCAATCCTCAATTTATCTACTTTTTCCTTTTGTTGCCTGTGCTTTTGGTGTCATGTTTAAGAAATCATTGCCAAATCCAATGTCATGAAGCTTTTCTCCTGTTTTCTTCTGAGAGTTTTCTAATTTTAACTATGACATTAGATCTTTGACCCATTTTGAGTTAATTTTGTATTCAATGTAAAGTAAGAGTCTTTTGCATGTGGATATCCAATTTTACCAATATCATTTGTCAAAAAGACTGTTCTTTCCCCCACTAAATGATTTTTTTTTTTTTTTTGAGACAAGGGTCTCCCTCTGGTGCCCAGGCTAGAGTGCAGTGGCACGATCATGGCTCACTGCAGCCTTGACCTCCCAAGCTCAAGAGATCCTCCCATCTCAGCCTCTTGAATAGCTGAGACTACAGACGTGTGCCACCAGGCACAGCTAATTTTTGTATTTTTTGTAGAGATGAGATCTCGTCATGTTTGGTCGTGAACTCCTAGGCTCAGCTTCCCAAAGTGCTGGGATTACAGGCATGAGCCACTGTGCCCAACCCCATTAAATGATCTTGATACCCTTGTTGAAAATCATTTAATCATATACTTGAGAGTTTATTTCTGGGCTCTCTATTCTAGTCCATTGGTCACATCTGTCTTTATGCAGAATAGACTTGTAAAGATACCATTTTAAACTATTTGGGTTATCAAATCATTCAGTACTGGAAAAAATGTAGGGAGATGAGAATATTCTCACACACTGCTGGGGGAAATAAAAATTGCTATCTCCTTCTGGAAAGTATTGTGGCAGTATCTTTAAAAATGTAACACATAATTTTAATGCAGCAATTTCACTTCTGGGAATCTTTTCTATAGATATTAAAACACCAAGGGAGGGAGGGGAGGCAAAAAAAAATTAAACATCAATACATAAGAATATGCATATAAATATATTTATTGTGGCATCCTTTTTTTTTTCTTTTCTGAGACAAGGTCTCACTCTGTTGCTTAAGCTGGAGGGTAGTGGCACCATCATAGCTCATTGTAGCCCTTTTTTTTTTTTTTAGATACAGGATCTTGCTCTGTTGCCCAGGCTGGTCTTGAACTTCTGGCCTCAAGCAATTCCTCCTGCGTCAGACTCCCAAAGTGCTAAGATTGCAGGTGTGAGCCAGTATGCTCATCTTCTTGTGGCATCCTTTGTAGTGGGAAGAGGCTGAACTGGAAAATAGTCAAGTACCTACTCTCTCCATCTTTCTTTCCCTGCAGTCACATGCATTTTAATCTCTGTTTCTTTTTGTATTTCTTCCTGAACTTATAGATGGACCAACAATACTAGTAGTCTGATTCTGTTTGATCTTTACAAATGTCAGTGCTCACTACTGTCTCAAGCTAGAATTTCTATTTTGTTCACTTATAAATCTACTATTAATATATTGGGGGTTTTTTTATTTCTATTTTTATTTTTAGAGAAGGAGTTTTGCTCTTGTTGCCCAGGCTGGAGTGCAATGGCGTGATCTCGACTCACTGCAACCTCTGCCTCCCAGGATCAAGTGATTCTCCTGCCTCAGCCTCACAAGTAGCTGGGATTACAGGCACCTGCCACCATGCCCGGCTAATTTTTTGTATTTTTAGTAGAGTTGGAGTTTCAACATGTTGGCCAGGCTGGTCTTGAACTCCTGACTTCAGATGATCCACCTGCCTTGGCCTCCCAAAGCACTGGGATTACAGGCATGAGCCACCATGCCCAGCCAATGTATTCCTTTTTAATTTCAGTTTTTATAATTCCAGTTCTCTGCCAAATCTTTCAAGTTTGGCTTTGATCTCCTTAAACATAATACACAGAGTTGTTTATAGTCTGTATCTGGTCATTGCAGAATATAGAATCCCTAGGCTGGGCACGGTGGCTCAAGCCTGTAATCCCAGCACTTTGGGAGGCCGAGACGGG
>NW_012117376.1:14548430-14550954 GCF_000951035.1 Colobus angolensis palliatus
AAGGAAGGAAGGGAAAAAAAGGAATGAAGAGAAAGAAAATTACAGAAACAATTGAGGCCTGGGATGATGTTATTTTTTCTCCAAAGTGGATTTTGGTCTTACTCTTGCCACTAGCAATTAGGGGCAACTTAATATAAGTTCAGGCCTTGAGATTTTTCTCGGCCACTTAGATCATTTGAAGTCAGTCTGCAGTCTACATGAGAGTTACTTTACTTGTGCTCCCTTACACCTACAATGCAGGATTTTAAAGTTCTAGGCCAAATCCGAGGGTGATATAGAAGGGTTGCCACCCTTTATTAGTCCTGGACTCCAACTTTTGTCCCCATGGGCTCTTAAAGCTGCTGAAAATACATCTTAGCTTTCTAATTACTTGTTCTGCATCAGCAAATGTCTCAGACAAAGCATCAAGTGCTAGGCTCCTCACTTCAAACCCCTTAGCAATCCAAAATCTTGGCCCAGTTAATTCCTCACTATTTTGTTAGTTATGATATACTTTCAGAGGATGCATTCTACTTTTCATCCAGCTTGATTAGCTGTATGCAGTAGGAAGGCTGGCTAAAATTACATTGTATGCCATTAACAACAAGGAAAGTCTATACAGTTTACTTTATTCCTGAATGATAAAAATCTCATTAGCTCTAGTCAAGGGCCCATTCCTGATTTTGTGGCCAGGAGTACAGAGCCATTCAATATATAGGATATCCACTATGTATTGGCTTTGGGAAGGGCAGGTTGCTAGGAAGAGGATGTAAGTACAGGAGAAATGACTGGCATCTCTAATATGCCATATTACATTCTCTTCTCTAAATATACCCTCCTATATCATATTCCAGTGCTTTTTCATGTTATCCCCTCAGTCAGAATTTCTTCCCATTCTGTTCACAAGGTTCACCAGCCTATTCCTTTTTGAAGACTTAGCTCAAGTATTGCAACTTCATCTCAAAAACTAATAGGCTGGGCACAGTGGCTCACACCCGTAATCCCCGCACTTTGGGAGGTTGAGGCAGGCAGAACACTTGAGGTCAGGAGTTCGAGACCAGCCTGACCAACGTGATGAAACTCCATCTCTACTAAAAATACAAAAATTAGCTGGGCATGGTGGCAAGTGCCTATAATCCCAGCTACTGGGGAGGCTGAGGCAGGAGAATTGCTTGAACCCAGGAGGCGGTGGTTGCAGTGAGCCAAGAATGTGCCACTGCACTCCAGTCTGTGTAACAGAGTGACACTCCATTGCAAAAAACAACAACAAAAAACAAACAAACAAAAAACAGACACCTCTGCATCTGTATGCCCTTTGTAACTTGCATAAAGCTCTTCATAGCAATTATTTTATCCTTCAGGATGGGAATTAGTTTTTCACCTATGTGACCTGAGATTTTGCCAGGCACACTCAACAAATATTTGGTGAATTAATAAATGAATGAATGAGAGGGAAGAACACTAGATTAGTTTTATGAGACAATTTCCAAGTTTCTTTAGATCTTATGTTCCATGATTCTATGAAATTCGAGCTCCAAAAAATAACTTAATTCACTGGTTTGTCATTCACTGGAACTTAACACTTACAAAAAATGTTTCCTCTTCCTTCTAATAATAAATAAACAGGTATGTAGGCTTGACACGGTGGCTCAGTCCTGTAATCCCAGCACTCTGGGAGGCCGAGGCGGCTGGATCACCTGAGGTCAGGAGTTCGAGACCAGCCTGGCCAAAGATGGTGAAACCTTGTCTCTACTAAAAATACAAAAATTAGTCAGGTGTGGTGGTGGCTGTCTGTAATCCCAGCTACTGGGGAGGCTGAGGCAGGAGAATTGCTTGAACCCAAGAGTCAGAGGTTGCGGTGAGCTGAGATCATGCCATTGCACTCCAGCCTGGGCGACAGAGCAAGGCTCCATCTCAAAAATAAATAAAATAAAATAAAATTAACAGGTATGTTTTGAGAAAGAATAGACGATTAAATCTTTTTTTTTTTTTTTTTTGAGATGGGAGTCTCGCTCTGTTGCCTAGGCTAGAGTGCAGTGGTGCAATCTCAGCTCACTGCAACCTCCACCTCCTGGGTTCAAGCGTTTACCCTACCTCAGCCTCCCAAGTAGCTGAGATTACAGGCATACTCCACCATGCCCAACTAATTTTTGCATTTTTGGTAGAGACGAGGTTTCACCATGTTGGCCACTCCTGACCGCAAGTGATCCACTCACCTCGGCCTCCCAAAATGTTGGGATTACAGGCATGAGGCACTGCGCCTGGCAACTCACTTCTTATGTCTACAACTTTCTAGCCTGAAGCACCATTATCTTTCTAGTGTGGTACTCATCTTTCTGCTATTATTGGTAATTTAATGTTTCTACCTCCCTAAATAGACACTGAACCTATCAAAAGGAGAGCACATGTCTCAGTTATCTAGTTATAATACAGTGCTTAGTATGTTATACCCTACATAATAATAAATATTTAATAAATTTTTGCTTAATAAATAAATACATGATTGGAGGAATAAATGAGTGATCTGACATTTTCTTGCAGTTCA
>NW_012117376.1:14551004-14556339 GCF_000951035.1 Colobus angolensis palliatus
CCTTCTTTCTTTTTTTCTCTTTCTTTCTTTTTTTTTTTTTTTGTGACAAAGTTTTGCTCTGTCATCCAGGCTGGAATTCAGTGGTGTGATCTTGGCTCACTGCAACTTCCGTCACCGGGCTTAAGCGATTCTCCTGTCTCAGCTTCTTGAGTAGCTGGGACTACAGGTGTGTGCCACCACTGCCGGCTAAATTTTGTATATTTAGTAGAGACAGGGTTCACCATGTTGGCCCGGCTGGTCTTGAACTCCTGGCCTCAGGTGATCCGCCTGCCTTGGCATCACAAAGTGCTGGGATTACAGGCATGAGCTACGGCACCCAGCCCTCCTTCTAACTTTCTATATTTTCTTCCATACAATAGCATTTATTATTTTTATTTTTATGTTTTTTGAGATGAAGTCTCTCTCTTTTCCCCCAGGCTGGAGTGCAATGGCGTGATCTCGGCTCATTGAAATCTCTTCCTCTTGGGCTCAAGCAATTCTCCTGCCTCAGCCTCTCGAGTAGCTGGGATTACATGCCCAGCTTATTTTTTTATTTTTAGTAGATAGGAGTTTCACCATGTTGGCCAGGCTGGTCTTGAACTCCTGGCCTCAAGTGATCTGCCCACCTCGGCCTTCCAGAGTGCTGGGATTACAGGCGTGAGCCACCACGCCCGGCCTATTTTTTGTTGTTGTTGTTTTTTGAGACAGAGTCTTGCTCTGTTGCCCAGACAGGAGTGCAGTAGCGTGATGTCAGCTCACTGCAACCTCTGACTACTGGGTTCAAGTGATTCTCCTGTCTCAGCCTCCCCAGTGCCTTGTTTTACGGGCACCCACCACTACATCTGCCTAATTTTTGTATTTTTTGTAGGGATGGGGTTTCACCATGTTGGCCAGGCTGGTCTCGAACTCCTGACCTCAAATAATCCACCCAACTCAGTCCCCCAAAGTGCTAGAATTACAGGCATGAGCCACTGCGCCCGGCCTAAAGAACATTTATTAATCACACTACTGGTAAAGTGCTACAAAAGAAACACACAACTTTTTATCTACACAGTTCTATAATTTATATGAAAATCAGGGACCTTGAACATACATCAAGTTTAATAAGGAATCAAAGCAATTGCTAACAAATTCAGAGCATTCCTCTGGGACCCCTTCAACCAGTTCTAACAGTTGCACTCCAAGGGAGAGATGGCAAAATGTTGTGATTACCAAGGAGCCACCTTTGAGAAAGATTAAGAGGGCAGTGTGGCCAGATAGGCCATCAGCAATACAGTTCATCAGAATAAGGGAAAGAGAATGCATCTGTTTAACCATATTCCCAAAAAAATAGAGACTGGAAAGAAAAACAGAGAGAAAGTCAATAGTGGTGGCAGCTCTTTCAGGGGGAACGAAAAGAAGAGATGAAGTGTGACTGTACAAAGCTGGAAAGATGCAAGAAAAAATTGCTATCAAGTAGTTGCTTCAGCTCTTTTCTTTTCTTCATATTTCTACTGCCTGATTTGCTTTCTCGGGTGTCAAATGTGAGGGTTCCCCGAGCCCAGCTCCAAGCAGTGTCCGGCAGATCCTTCCCCGCCCAAGGGTCCCGGACGTGGAGGTTTCAGATGAGGCACTGGCTGGAGCTCTGGAAGTCAGGCAGAAGCCACCCTGAAGCTGGGGGTCTCAAGTCTGCCTTTGGGGACAGAAAATACATTCACTTTGGCAGGATTGTTTTTTCGCTTTTGGATGAGGTCAGAGTCTGAGTCCTCCCGGCTCTCCTTGTCTTGCAATGTGCTCTGCAGATTGTGGTGGCATTTCTGCAACTCCCGGAACCTGAAGACAGACAGATCAGAGTGCTCTTCTGAGGCAGGAACCCCAGAGGTTCTCCCGGGGCAGAGGCAGGGCGCCCCACCCTCCAGGGTACCTCTCACAACATCGGTAATATCAGCAGCATCTGAGAGCAATGCCATGGCACATGTCCTGGCCCGTGCATGATGGTCCTGTTGTTGGTTGCTGTCTAGTTGCTTCAACTTTAATGTAAATATGTCCACTGTCTCTAGAGAAGCAACAGTAACCTAAAACTAAAGGAGAAACAAAAGAAAAAGAATAATACAACTTTACCCAAAGAATAAATCACAAAGTGGATTTCCTTTTTTCCTTAAACATGCTTATTTAGCAATAGTGAGAAACTTCCAGTGTTCCAAAAGTACTCATTTAAACCATTTCTTTAATCCTTTGAAAGGCTTCTTTTTCACTAGTTGCTGCCCTTATATCCCAGAAACATTAGTGACAATGTAGCTTTAATATAATTTCTCAAGGTCTGCATGGGAATTTTCAGTGTATTGTGTTCAAGAAACGCACCTGCTCCAACCCAATATTTGCAACGAACTATGGAAATGATCCCTGAGGCCAGGTGCGGTGGCTCACAGCAGTTTGGGAGGCTGAGGTGGGCAGATCACTTGAGGTCAGGAGTTCGAGACTAGCCTGGCCAGCATGGTGAAACCCCATCTCTACAAAAAATACAAAAATGAGCTGGGCATGGTGGTGGGCACCTGTAATCTCAGCTACTCAGGAGGCTGAGACATGAGAATCACTTGAACCTGGGAGGTGGAGGTTGCAGTGAGCCAAGATCACGCCACTGCACTCCAGTCCAGCCTGGGCAATAGAGCAAGACTCAGTCTCAAAAAAAAAAAAAAAAGAAGAAATGATCTTTGAAAGTACATCTTCAAACCAGTATTTGTATTTTTGTACACAGAAAAAAAGTTTTGAAGCTTGGGGGCGGGTTAAAAAAAAGTAAAAATAGACCAATACACCTTTTTTTTTTTTTTTCTGAGACAGGGTCTTGCTCTGTCATCCAGGTTGAAGTGCAGTGGTGTGATCTTAGCTCACTGCAGCCTCAACTTCCTGGGCTCAAGCAATCCATTAATCTCCGATTTCTGAATAGCTGGAACTACGGGCACACACCACCACGCCCAGCTAATTTTTCTAGTTTTTGAACAGACAGGGTCTCATTATGTTGTCCAAATGGCAATACATTTTTCTTTTTTTTTTTTTTTTTTGGAACTTGCTTCGTCACCCAGGCTGGAGTGCAGTGGTGCGATCTTGGCTCACGGCAACCTCCACCTCCCTGGTTCAAACAATTCTCCTGCATCAGCCTCCTGAGTAGCTGGGATTACAGGCGCACACCACCATGCCTGGCTAATTTTTTTTTTTTGTATTTTTAATAGAGACGGGATTTCGCCATGTTGGCCAGATTAGTCTTGAACTCCTGACCTCAGGCAATCTACCCGCCTTGGCCTCCCACAGTGCTAGGATTACAGGTGAGAGCCACCACGCCCGGACTACAATACATTTTTAAAGGCCTGTTTGGCAAATGTTTGGTAGATGAACAAATGACTACAGTGAAGAATTGGGAGGGATATCCGGAACAGAGCAAGTGGCTGATTATCCTTTGAGCACACTCTTTTTTTTTTTTTTTTTGAGACAGGGTCTTACATTGTCACCCAGGATGGAGTGTAGTGGCACAATCTCGGCTCACTGTAGCCTTGATCTCCCAAGTTCAGGTGATCCTCTGCCTCAGCCTGCCCCCTATGAGCTGGGACTACAGGTGTGAGCCACCACACCCGGTTAATTTTTTCTTTCTTTCTATTTTTTTGAGACAGAGTCTTGCTCTGTTACCTAGGCTGGAGTGCAATGGCACGATCTCAGCTCACTGCAACCTCCGTCCCCCAGGTTCAAGGGATGCTCATGCCTCAGCCTCCTAAGTAGCTGGGACTATAGTCATGTGCCACCACACCTAGCTAATTTTTGTATTTTTAGTAGAGATGGGGTTTTGTCATGTTGGCCAGGCTGGTCTTGAACTTCTGGCCTCAAGTGATCTGCCCACCTTGGCCTCCCAAAGTGCTGGGATTACCCTACCGGCCAAATTTTTGTACTTTTTGTAGAGATGAGATTTCACTATATTCCCCAGGCTGGTCTTGAACTCTGGAATTCAAGCATCCCAAAGTGCTCGGGTTACAGGTGTGAATCACTGAGGCTGGCCTGAGCACATTTCTTATTGAACGAGTGGCCACTTATATAATATTTTTGCCAAAAATATTTACCTTTAATTATAAAGAAATAATCAGATCATTCTGTAGTTCATAAGCATGATGATTGGGTATTCACATGGATGTGTGAAATGTGCCATCCACAAACATTGTTATGATGTTAGCACATTACCCGTCTGACATGAAAAAAAGAAAAAAGGGCCAGGCACAGTGGCTCACGCCTCCCAGCACTTTGGGAGGCTGAGGCGGGTGGATCACGAGGTCAGGAGTTCGAAATCAGCCTGGCCAACATGGTGAAACCCTGTCTCTACTAAAAATACAAAAATTAGCTGGGCGTGATGGTGGGTGCCTGTAATCCCAGCTACTTGAGAGGTTGAGGCAGGAGAATTGCTTGAACCTGGGAGGCGGAGGTTGCAGTGAGCCGAGATCGCACCACTGCACTCCAGCCTGGGCAACACAGTGAGACTCTGTCTCAAAATAAATAAATAAATAATAAATAAATAAATAAAAGAAAAGAAAAAGAAAAAAATGATAATCAGATTAATCCAAATTAAGACCTTGCCTCTCCAAAAGTGGCAATGTCATGAAAAACAAAAAAGGTGGAGTGAATTGTTCAAGAATAAAGGAAACAAGAGACCTGAGGAGTAAATGCAATGCTGAATTTTTTTTAAGCTATAGAGTCAAGTTTGAGGACAATTGGGAACATCTGAATATGGATTATATAGTAGATACTAAAATTGTATCTGCATTAAATTTATTAAGGATGACAATCGTAGTTATGTAGGTGTACTCAGCTGAATGGTGCCCGCCTTCAAAAGATATGCCAATGTTCTAATCCCCAGGACATATGAATGCTATTTAGAAAATGGATCTTCATATGTATAATTAAGGATCTTGAGATGAGATCATCCTGGATTATCTGGGTGGTCTCTAATTCCAATGACAAGTACCCTTATAAGAGATACAGAAAAGAGAGAAGAGGAAGAGGCAATGTGACCACAGAGGCAGAAACTGGAGTGACGTGCCCACAAGTCAAGGGATACTGATGGCCACCAAACCTGGAAGAGTCAAATAACAGATTGTCCCTTAGAGTCTCCAGGGGGAGCGCAACCCTGCTGATACCTCGCTTTTGGACTTCTGGCCTCCAGAACTGTGAGAGAACACATTTCTGTTGTTTTAAGTCACCAAGTTTGTGGTAAGTTGATATGGCAGCTCTAGGAAGCTAATACAGTAGGAGAATATATTTTCTTTTAAGCAATACATGCTAAAATATTTAGCATATTAAGGAAAGTGTCATGATTTCTACAACTTGCAACTTACTTTTGAAA
>NW_012117376.1:14557044-14558495 GCF_000951035.1 Colobus angolensis palliatus
GGCATGGTGGCACATGCCTGTAATTCCAGCTACTTGGGAGGCTGAGGCATGCGAATCACTTGAACCCAGGAGACAGAGGTTGCAGTGAACCAATATCGTGCCACTGTACTCCAGCCTGGGCGACTCACTGGGACTCTGCCTCAAAAATAAATAAATAAAATAAAGTGTACAATCCAGTGGTTTTGAGTATATTCACACCACTATCTAATTCCAGAACATTCTTTCACCCCCAAAGGAAACCCTCTACTCATTAGCAGTCATGCCCTAAACCCTATTCCTTTAGCCTCTGGTGATCACTAATCTACTTTGTGCATATTTTATATAAAATAAATCACGTAATTTGTGGCCTGTTGTGACTGGCTTCTTTCACTTAGCATAATGTTTTCAGTTCCATGCATGTTATAGCAGGTATCAGTATTTCACTCCTTTTTATTGCTGAATAATATTCCATTTTGTGGCTATGTCACATTTTGTTTAGCCTTCAGTTGATGGACACTAGAATTGTTTCCACTTTTTGGCTATTATGAATTCGATGCTATGGAGAGCTGAGCGACCAAGGCTGAGAGCAAGATGCCAGTGGTTGCAGGTCCCTAGGGACAGTCCCAGTCAGGCTGCTTTAACTGCCTGGAGATGGGCTTTGATAATGGGTTGCACAGTGGCCATGGTGGCCAGGGTGCTCCTCAGCACCTTTTGTCTCAGGATTGGGATGCAGGATCAGGAGGTGATGGGTGGCATTGGGAAAACCATGATGCAGAGTAGAGGCACCTTTGATACATTCATGACGATGGGGATGGGCTAACGATACTAACCATGGTTGCCCATGACGTCTACATCTTCCCATCAATCCCAGTCTATGTACTGTAATAAAACAAAGTCTTTTAGTTAAAAAATGGACACGCAAAAAATATAGATGCCATGAACATTCATGTACAAGTTTTTGTGTGAATGTTAATTTATACAGAAATTTTCATTAGTGTACTAATCAAGGCATTAATACAGAAGTAGTTGAATGTGGTCAGCATCATGTAGTGGATTTTTGTTGGTTTCGACTGCCCAGCAGTCTTTCTCTTTCTTCTGATTAACAGGATCCATATTCTCTCATGTGTAACCACATAAGGAAGCTGACTCCACTCCTACATCCAGGGGTAACTTGGCTTAAGCCTAGCACATGGTTATCCCAGTAGACATTGACTAGATCAGTGATGAACAGGTGACCTTAATTCAGGTCAATGAGATATAAAAAGACCTTTGCTGGGGCTTCTGGAAAGGATACTTTATTGTTATTCTGAAGGAGTTTCCTTGAGAGATATTATCTTCCTATTAGAGGTGAAGAAAACACAGATAGCCCTCCTAGAAGCTGCTGTAACCATCCTGACATAACAAAAGAACAAATTTAGGCACCAGGTGCGGTGGCTCATGCCTGTAATCCCAGCTACTTGAGAGGTTGAGGC
>NW_012117376.1:14562121-14563604 GCF_000951035.1 Colobus angolensis palliatus
AAAATACATATATATATATATATACACACACACACATATGTAGCCTGCAGCCTGTAATCCCAGCTACTTGGGAGGCCGAGGTGGGAGAATTTCCTAAGCCCAGGAATTCTAGATCAGCTTGGGCAACATAGCAAGACTCTGTCTCAAAAATACATATATACAATTGTTGTCCATATCCAGTTGTGGATTCTAGGCAGCTTCTTGACTAAGTCAAGTTCATCAGCTAAGCTCTTCAGTCAAGAAGAAATCGAAAAGGGTAGTCATCAACAGTGAATCACTCTTTAAAGTTTATCAGTTAGGCTCTTTTTCTGGCATCCTAGAACAAATTCAACAAATAGAAGATAACTATTCATAAAGTAAGCTAAAGTGAACATTTAAAAAATGCATTGCCCACTGTATTTATAGGGAACATCTGCAAAAATAGAGTCATGAGTAATGAGCAAAAGTAATGAGATTCCTTTATATTTGATAAGGGACTTTGTAATGCATTTGTCACATCTCAGCATCACCATGTACTATGAATGCACCCTGAAATACTACATCTCAGCTCTAGATATCTAACAGGAACAACTGATAGTTGGAGAGAACTCTGCAAGTTTGTAGGTGATCAAATTAGAGAAAAAAAGAGTTGTTACTTCCTCAAGACAAAATCATTGAGTCTCTAAAACCCATTTACAATTACTGATGATAGCTCCATTTACCCCAGATAAAGAGGTCTCTCTTAGGCTGGGCACGGTGGTTCACACCTGTAATCTCAGCACTTTGGGAGGCTGAGACAGGTGGATCACCTGAGATCAGGAGTTCAAGACCAGCCTGGCTAACTTGGTGAAACCCCATCTTTACTAAAAATACAAAAATACAAAAAATAGCCAGGCGTGGTGGCAGGTGCCTGTAATCCCAGCTACTTGGGAGGCTACGGCAGGAGAATTGCTGGAACCCGGAAGGCAGAGGTTGCAGTGAGCTGAGACTGCGCAATTGCACTCCAGCCTGGTCGACAAGAAAGAAAAAGAGGTCTTTCTTGTCTACTTCTTCCAAACCAGGGCTATGAATAACAGGGTGATTAAAGCTTGAAAAGAAAATAGACCAGAGATACTCACGTACATACCTATCATCTTCTGCTCTCCAAAGAAAATTGTACAACTTTGCCATGAATAGCTTTCGACAAAGGCTGAGTTTACACATAAAAAGGTGAAAGGGCCGGGCAGTGGCTCATGCCTGTAATTCTAGCACTTTGGGAGGCCGAAGCAGGAGGATCACCTGAGGTCAGGAGATAGAGACCATCCTGGCTAACACAGTGAAACCCCGTCTCTACTAAAAATACAAAAAATTAGCTGGGCGTGGTGGTACATGCCTGTAATCCCAGGTACTTCAAAGGCTGAGGCAGGAGAAACACTTGAACCTGGGAGGTGGAGGTTGCGGTGAGCTGAGATTGCACCACTGCTCTCCAACCTGGGCGACAGAGCAAGACTCTGTCTCAAAAAAA
>NW_012117376.1:14564884-14567118 GCF_000951035.1 Colobus angolensis palliatus
GAGTCTCACTCTGTTGTCCAGGCTGGAGTGCAGTAGCACAACCACAGTTCACTGCAGCCTCAACCTCAGGTGATCCTCTCACCTCAGCCTTTTGAGTAGCTGGAATTGTAGGCAGCTGCCACTACACTTGGCTAATAAATATATATATATATTTTAACTTCTTGTAGAGATGGAGTTTCGCCATGTTGCCCAGGCTGGTCTCAAACTCCTGGGCTCAAGCAGTCCACCTGCTTCAGCCTCCCAAAGTGCTAGGATTACAGGCATCAGCCACTACGCCTGGCCACCATCTTGGTTTTTGTGGGGTTTGGCTGGCTTCTTTACCATGTCCTATTTTATCAGCAAGCTCTTTGTGACCTGTATCTTGTGCCGACCTCCTATCTCATCCTATGACTAAGAATGCCTAGCCTCCTGGGAATGCAGCCCAGTAGGTCTCAGCCTTATTTTACCCAGCCCCTATTCAAGATAAAGTCACTCTGGTTCAAACGCCTCTGACATGTTTCTCCTCTCCCTTTTACAAGGGGACTCTTAATCCTAAGGGTTTCAGAGGGACAAAAATCCATCTTCCGTAACTTCTTCAGGCTACACAGGGACAATGATATTCCTGCCTAACTACTAGGGTCTCTCGTATTTAGGGTAGAGAGGAGCTCAGTCAGGAAGCATCAGTATAGTAAGGACCATTCCTAACTATGAATTTCGACAAAAGGTGATATCTGGAAAATTAATAAGGATTCAATCTAAGAAAATATTGAGGGGGAGGAGAGGTCGGAGAAAAAAAAGAAAAAAGAAAACCTTGAGTAAGCTTATCCTGCATTCCTACACAAAGGGTGCAACAGCAATATATTCTACAACAGTAAAGTAAAATAAGTAAAATTATTCCAAGTAAACTAAATAAAAAGGCTTTCCATTAACTGGGCAATTGTTGGAACCAAGCTAATATAGAATCACTAGCTGATTCCAGTACGTGTCCAGAATTAGAATGCTGATCCAGATTTTTACACTATCCATTCCTCTTGTTTCCTCTGAGCTGCAGTCAGAGATCACTGGTTGACTGGCAGGAATAACCAGGGTTGGTATAAGTTGCGGAAAAAAAAACCCTCAAAAACAACTGATGAGACTAGACTCTAATAACAGGTGTACCATAGTTCGTAAAATGTAATTTTTCTCTCATTTGCAAATTGGCTTTGATGGAACTTTGTTCCATGAGAAATCTCAGGTAAGACTTTTTTTTTTTTTTTTTTGAGACAGAGTTTCACTCTTGTTGCCCAGGCTGGAGTACAATGGTGCAATCTCGGCGCACCGAAACCTCCACCTCCCGGGTTCAAGTGATTCTCCTGCCTCGGTCTTTCAAGTAGCTAGGATTACAGGCATGTGCCACCATGCCTGGCTAATTTTTTCGTATTTTTAGTAGAAACGGGGTTTCACCATATTAGCCAGGATGGTCTCCATCTCCCGACCTCGGGTGATCCGCCTGCCTCAGCCTCCCAAAGTGCTGGGATTATAGGCATGAGCCACCGTGCCTGGCAAGATAAGACTTTTTAAAGCCTTAAGCTCAGCCATGGGTTTGCGCCATCAAATACCTATATGAGTAAGGTAAATTCCTCTCCTCTTGAGGTACCAAGATAACTTGGGATTCCTAGGCCTGTCAGAAAGTGACGTTCTTTACTTACCATAGGTCAGGAACCCTGTAACCCTGTACAGGGCCTGTGTAGACAAGGTATGAGAACATTTTTTTCCCATGGGTTTTTGTTTTTGTTTTTGTTTTTGAGACAGAGTCTTTCTCTGTTGCCCAGGCTGGAGTGCAGTGGCATGATCCTGGCTCACTGCAACCTTCGTGGCCCTGGTTCAGGCAAATCCCCTCCCTTAGCCTCCTTAGTAGCTGGGATTACAGGCACGCGCCACCATACTCGGCTAATTTTTGTAGTTTTAGTAGAGGCGGAGTTTCACAATGTTGGCCAGCCTGGTCTTGAACTCCTGACTTCAGGTGATCTGCTCACCTCAGCCTCCCAAAGTGTTGGGATTACAGGCGTGAGCCACCATGCCCAGGCCCCAAAGGGTTTTTATTGGCTCTATAAGACAACTTCAGTTCCTTAAAAGAGTCTGTCTGTACCTGAAAGCATGCCATTCCAGTCAAAGCCTTGATAAAATAACCAGTATCTCCAATTGTGTTCTGTTACAATAGACAGATTCTTTTTTTCTTTTTACTTTTTCTTTTCTTTTTCTTTTTTTTTTTTTTT
>NW_012117376.1:14567324-14569843 GCF_000951035.1 Colobus angolensis palliatus
GCCCAGCTAATTTTTGTATTTTTAGTAGAGATGGAGTTTCACCATGTTTGCGAGGCTTGTCTCTAACTCCTGACCTCAGGTGATCCACCTGCCTCAGCCTCCCAAAGTGCTGGGATTACAGGCATGAGTCACCATGCCCAGCCAACAGACAGATTCTTATTGCACTTATGCAAATAACTATATTGCCATAAGTAAGAATACTCACAAACAGTTTCCAAAGTTTGGAGAAACCAGGTAGAAAGGAAGATGCTCCTAATTTTATTTGTAGGAGTATACTTTAAAAACAATTCAGTTGACTGAGAATAAAAGAACTTTTTTTCTTCAGAAAAATAAGATCCAAGAAGAGAAAAAAACATACAAACCTTTTAATATATGCATAGTTGGGATATCTACTTTTAATTAAGGTGACTTTTACCTGAATCTCTTATTACCAGACTGTAGCTAGGCCAAACAGCCTATATTTCTGGCTTTTGAACTTTACTAAAGGTAACGTCCCAGGTGCTGAGAGAAGAAAAACTTCAAGATGGGGAGTCAGAAGTTGTACATAGAGGTGAAGGAAATCAACAAGTGGCAAAGGTCACACAAATATCAACCAGAAAGTATTCATTCTCTAGGCTGAAAATTGAACCCAGGGTGCCATTGTGAAAAGCCAAAACCTTAGCTACTAAGCTACAGCATTAGACAGTTTCCATTGCTCTTCCCAGACGGAGCCTAGAGCAGTCAATTTTGAGCTTGCAAAGGCTTTTAACTACTCAAGATAATTTTTAGAGCGAACCTATGACAAAATTCCTGTCCTCTGGATGGTGCAAACCAAGAGAAAGTACCACCACATGGTTACAAGGTCAAGTTCCCAAGGACATAAAACAAGACAAGAGGGAAATTTTATCCAGTTTTTGTTTCAGGGACCTCCAACAAAATTTGTAACTGACCAGTTTGCCAGGCTGGCTTGAATAGCGGACTTATGAGGTCCTAAGTCCATGTTCTACTCTAAGGTACTCCTTTTTATGACAGAACAATACAGAAAGACAAATTCATAGCACAAAGCACACCAGATTTGCTATAGCTTAAGACTAGCTTCATGAATCCTTTTTTTCATTAATCAAAAACTTGCAGAGGAGACAATGATTTTTACTGTTCCCACAATCAGTTTGCACAGAGAAAGAGAGGCCAGAAGTCTGATTGGTAAGAAACTCTTACCCTTTTGCCAGCATGCCAAATTTCTGGGGATCCCTTTTCCTTTTTTTCTTTTTCTTTTGTGAGATGGAGTCTCGCTCTGTCACCCAGGCTAGAGTGCAGTGGCACAGTCTCGGCTCACTGCAACCTCCACCTCCTGGGTTCAAGCAATTCTCCTGCCTCAGCCTCCCAAATAGCTGGGATTACAGGTGCATGCCACCAAGCCCAGCTAATTTTTGTACATTTGTAGAGACAGGGTTTCATCATGTTGACCAGGCTGGTCTTGAACTCCTGACTTCAACTTGAACCACCACTCCCGGCGGAGTTCCCTTTTCCTGAGTGGCCCTAGCAACCCTGCTTGCTGCACCATAGCCCTGGGGGCCTAGCCACAATACAAAGGAAAATCATCGCTGGGCACAGTGGCTCACACCTATAATGCCAGCACTTTGGGAGGCCGAGGCGGGCGGATCACAAGGTCAGGATTTCCAGACCAGCCTGGCCAACCTAGTGAAACCCCGCCTGTATTAAAAATACAAAAATTAGCCGGGCATGGTGGCACATGCCTGTAGTCCCAGCTGCTTGGGAGGCTGAGGCAGGAGAATTGCTTGAATGCGGGAGGCAGAAGTTGTGGTGAGCTCAGATCGCGCCACTGCACTGTAGCCTGGGCAACAGAGTGAGCCTCTGTCTCAAAAAAAAAAAAAAAGAAAGAAAGAAAATCATCGTTTTCCATTTCATGGAACCATAGGGAAAAGCCTCTCAATTTTGCAAGATGCCACTCAACTAGCTGCATGGCGGAACCAAATTAACATTTCCCATTCCAGCCAAAGCAAAATACTTGTCACAAAATATAGACATTAGCCATTCCCCTTAGTGGCCAACATGTAACTGGCAAGGCTCAAACTTGCCTCCAGTTGGGCCCTGTCATCTTTGATCCACTCAGTATGGGGTGGAATGACCTCCAACCAGGAATTTCAACATGTGGTCTCTGGGCAAGAAGGAAGAATGGACAGTTATCCTGAGTACAGAAAAGATAGAAAAGGGAAAGGAGACAGAGAGAAAGAGAAGCATTGCCTGCAGTGGAGTGGGGAAGGCTAGGAGCTAGGGAGGCCAGAGAACGACCCATCCATTGCAACCACACTGAATCAAAAGCTCAGGTGGCTGCTTGTGAGTCAGGAAGGGATTTTTTTTTTTTCTAGCAGTCCCATCAGGAGATCCTCTCCCTTTGGGGAGGAAAAAGGCTCCCCATATCCCGTGATTCTATACTTGCCTAATCCTGTCACCCACAGCCATCAGCAAAGATTGCAAGGCAGATTAATCCAAAAAGAATGGTGATTAACATCCCATAG
>NW_012117376.1:14574253-14575299 GCF_000951035.1 Colobus angolensis palliatus
AGGCTCCCAGGTGGTGAACACTAATGTAAGCCAAGATGGAAATTTGGAAGAATCTGAAGCCTAGCAATAATCTCACAGTGATTGTCAGGATAGAAGAACAGCCAAGGTAGGAAAAGAAAACTGAGAAGTTGGAGAATCAAGAGCAGGTGACTCTTGAGCCGTCTTTAAGTACTTCTGCTAATGAAGTAAGAGAAGATAAAATATACCACTACCTCATAATACGATTACTGCCATTAGGTTGAACCATATGAAATTGTTGATATTCGATTGCTATGAAAATGACAATTTCATATGGTCCAACTGAATATTTTACATTATCTCATTTGGAGACAAGGAGTGCTAACACTGACGACAATTAGCAATTAGCCGATTTATGTGGAAAATGATAAATTTGATTTCTTAATTTTTTGACAAAGCTGATATTAGTTAACCACTAAAACTATTAAGTTCTATTATTGTTATTAGATTAAACCCTTTAAGAATATAATTTTGATGCAACCATAAAAAGGAACACGATCCTGTCTTTTGCGGGAACATGGATGGAGGTGGAGGCTATTATCCTTAGCAAACTAATGCAGGAACAGAAAACCACACACTGCATATTCTCACTTACAAGTGGGAGCTAAATGATGAGAACTTATGAACATGAAAAAGGAAACAAGAGATACTGGGGTCTATTTGATGATGGAGGGTGGAGGGTGGAGGGTGCGAGAAGGAACAGGAGCAGAAAAGATAACTATTGGGTACTGAGTTTAAGCAGAAAAGATAACTGTTGGGTACTGGTTTCATCCTGGGTGATGAAATAATCTGTACAACAAACCCCCATGATATGAGTTTACCTATGTAACTGATACTTACATGTATCCTCAAATCTAAAATAAAAGTTTAAAAAAAAGAATATAATTCTGAGATGCTATATACTCTTTTTTTCAGTATATTATGCCTTAGTTTTCTACCAATTAAAGAAACTGAGCCATAGAATCACAGAAATGAAAACCATGCAATTAACTTTTTATTATTTTATTTATTTATTTATTTATTTATTT
>NW_012117376.1:14575794-14579857 GCF_000951035.1 Colobus angolensis palliatus
TTGGCCAGGCTGGTCTTGAACGCCTGACCTCAAGTGATCCACCTGCCTCGGCCTTCCAAAGTGCTGGGATTACAGACATAAGCCACTGCACCCGGCCAATTATATTTACAGTAGATAATATTTATGAGACCTTGAAATGCAGTGGCTTACAGAAAGAAGTTTAAACAATAATACATCATTCTGTGGGAGAGGGAATACAAATAATTCCATATAAAAGAAACAAACCATAGGCAGGAAAAGGCTGGCAATAAGAAAGGCATTGAGCCTACAAAAGGAAAAGGATATTCCAAACTCCACAGCTCAAAAACTTCAAACTGATCTTTGCCTAATCATGAAGGAACTGAAAGAAGCATTTAGTTACGTTACTCTGGTTCCCTAGTAAAAGGAACTAGCTCTAAGGAACTAAAAAGCTAAAAAAGAGAAGTAAAAAGGGGTGGCTCAACTTTTGCCATCCAAACAAACACCAAAGGATTCAGTTGGTGTTGTAAAAGGAGGACTAACTTCTGGAGATCTGGGTTTTGGCCCTAACTCTGCCACTAAATTGTTGTGTGACCTTCAGCAAATCTTCGTCTTTCAAAATCTGAATTTTCACCTCTTCAAAATGAAGATGTGGAACACATGATCTAAAACAATATAATTTCCAACTTACAGAAAAATTTCAAAAACAGTACAAGAAACTCCCAGAAGTCCTTTATCCAAATTCATAAATTACATTTTGCTCCATTTGCTTTATTATTCTCTCTTTACATACATAGTTATAAATATACGCACATTTTTTCCTGAAACATTTGAGATATATTGAAGACTCATTACCCCTGAGTGTATTTCTTTTTTGGGGGGGGACAGGAGTCTCGCTCTGTTACCCCAGGCTGGAGTGCAGTGGCGCAAGCTCGGCTCACTGCAAACTCCGCCTCCCGGGTTCACGCCATTCTCCTGCCTCAGCCTCCCGAGTAGCTGGGACTACAGGTGCCCGTCACCACGCCCAGCTAATTTTCTGTATTTTTAGTAGAGACGGGGTTTCACCATGTTAGCCAGGATGGTCTCAATTTCCTGACCTCGTGATCCACCCGCCTCGGCCTCCCAAAGTGCTGGGATTACAGGTGTGAGCCACATTGCCTGGCGGAGTGTATTTCTTAAGAACAAGGTCATTGTCTTATGTTACCACAGTATAGATATAAAAATCAGGACATTTAACATTGATGCAATACTATTATCTAATTCATAGTCCATACTAAATTTTGTTAATTGTCCTAAAAATATTATTATTTTGATAGAGACAGAGTCTTGTTTTGTTGCCCAGCTGGAATGCAATGGCTCAATCATAGCTCACTGCAACTTCAAACTCCTGGGCTCAAGCAATCCTCTTGCTTCCCAAGTAGCTAGTACTACAGGCATGTGCCACCATATCAGGCTAATTTATAAAATTTTTTGTAGAGACTAGGTCTCACTATATTGCCTAGGCTGGTCTCCAATTCCTGGCCTTGAGAGAGCCTCCTGCCTCGGCCTCCCAAAGTGCTGGGGTTATAGGCATGAGCCCTAAAAATATAATCGTATTTTTTTTCCTGGTCTGGAATCAAATCCAAGATCACATACTGCCTTTAGCTGTCACGTCTCTTTTGTCTACCTTAACCTATACTAGGTCCTCAGTCTTTTCTTTCTGTTTTCTGACCTTGACATTTGTGAACAGTACAGGCCAGTTATTCTATAAAAGGCCCTCAATTTGGGTGGGTCTGAGATTTTCCGTGATTAGATTCAGCTTGTGCATTTTAGGCAGGGTTACCATTGAAGCAATGTTGTGTCCTCAGTGCTTCTTATTAGGAGGGACATGGAAGTCAGTTGGTCCTAATATCAGTGATGTTAGGTTTCATGACTTGGTTAAAGCAGTGGTAATGAGGTTCCTCCACTATTTTCCCTTTGTAACTATTAAGTAACTTATGGACAGATACTTTCCTATGTAAATAACCCTCTCCTTATCAAACTGTCACCCACTAGTTTTGGCATCCACGCATAAGCTTCTTACCCCATCATTCTATTTATATTTACTAGCTGTCATCCTATTGTAAGGAAAACCTTGCCCTTTCCCTACATTTATATTATTATTCACCTAGAGGCTGATGAGAAAGGAAATGTCTGAATTCCATTATGATAAAGCTAACAATTGCTATCAATTTTTCCATAGGTGTTGGTCTACAATGTGATTTTCCCTCAAGAAATTAAATAGTGCCACTGTTCTCCAGTTCAGTAATACGTAAACCACAGCATTTTGACTGTAAAGTCCATGGGCCACTGTTGTAGGTTATTAGTATCAATACAGTAATATACAAGAGTTCTGAAAAGTAACCTTAGATTTAATAAGAGGTAACACATTTTCACATGTAATTTTTTCATTTTACTTAAGAAAGACAATGTTCTTGGGGTTCTTCCAATTTAAGTTCTGAATTTAAATATTAGAAATAAAATAGGATTGAAAACCTAGTTACATTATCTTATAGCACCAACCCCATAAGAGGCATCGGCTTGCAGACCAGGATGTAACAATGAGGTTGAAGTTGCATGGAACTCTGGACACACAGGCAGGAGCTTGGCAGAAATATTTTAAAGGAGCTGAAAGAAACTAAAGCTTATAAGGTCACATCAGAAAGGTAAATTTGAAAAACATTAAACTTCACCTCTAGGTGAAGTTTAAGTGCAACGCTTTCTAAATTAGTCAAAAGGTACTTAGGTTTCAGTTACATGTTCAATCACTTGACTGTAAAGTGGTTTTCTTTCTTTATTTAATTTTTTTTTTTTTTTTTTGAGATGGAGTCTCGCCCTGTTGCCCAGGCTGGAGTGCAGTGAGTGGCGTGATCTCGGCTCACTGCAACCTCCAACTCCCAGGTTCAAGCAATTCTCCTGCTTAAGCCTCTCGAGTAGCTAGGATTACAGGCACGCCCCACCATGCACAGCCAATTTTTTGTATTTTTAGTAGAGATGGGGTTTCACCATGCTGGCCAGGCTGGTCTCAAACTCCTGACCTCAAGTGATCCTCCCGCCTCAGCTTCCCAAAGTACTGGGATTACAGGAATAAGCCACCACACCTGGCCCTTTATTTAATTATTTGTTTGTTTGTTTTTTGTTTTTGAGACTGAGTTCTGCTCTTGTTGCCCAGGCTGGAGTGCAATGGCGCGATCTCGGCTCACTGCAACCTCTGCCTCTCAAGTTCAAGTGATTCTCCTGTCTCAGCCTCCCGAGTAACTGGGATTACAGGTATGCGCCATGACACCCAGCTAATTTTGTATTTTTTGTAGGGCTAATTTTGTATTTTTAGTAGAAACGGGGTTCTCCATGCTGGTCAGGCTGGTCTTGAACTCTTGACCTCAGACGATCCACCTGCCTCAACCTCCAAAAGTGCTGGGATTACAGGCGTGAGCCATGCCTGGCCTCTTTATTTAATTTTTATAGAGACAGGGTCTCACGCTGTTGCCCAGAGTGGAGTGCAGTGGTGTGATCATAGCTCACTGCAGCCTCCAACTCCTAGGTGCAAGCAATTCCCAGGCCTCAGCCTCCAAAGTAGCTAGGACTATAAGCGAGCACCACCACACCCAGCTGATTTTATTTATTTTTATTTTTTGTAGAGACAGGGTCTTGCTATGTTGCCGAGGCTAATCTCAAACTCCTGGGCTCAAGTGACCACCCCCCAACCTTGGCCTCGCCAAGTGGGATTACAGGCATGAACCACTATGCCTGGTCTGTAAAGTGGTTTCCTTTGAGGGGTGAATGGATAAGAGCTTGGGGTCTGCCAGGCACTGTGGCTTGTGCCTATAATCCCAGCACTTTGAGAAGCCAAGGCAGGTGGATCACATGAGGTCAGGAGTTCGAGACCAGTCTGGCTAACATGGTGAAAACCATCTGTACTAAAAATACAAAAAAATTAGCTGGGCGTGGTGGCAGGTGCCTGTAGTCCCAGCTACTAGGGAGGCCGAGGCAAGAGAATGGTGTGAACCCAGGAGGCAGAGCTTGCAGTGAGCGGAGATCACGCCACTGCACTCCAACCTGGGCGACAGAGCAAGACTCTGCCTCAAAA
>NW_012117376.1:14582122-14583895 GCF_000951035.1 Colobus angolensis palliatus
TAGCTGGGACTACAGGCGCCCGCCACCACGCCCGGCTAATTTTTTTCCTGTATTTTCAGTAGAGACGGGGTTTCACCGTGTTAGCCAGGATGGTCTTGATCTTCTGACCTCGTGATCCGCCCGCCTCGGCCTCCCAAAGTCCTGGGATTACAGGCGTGAGCCGCCGCACCCTGTCAGGAAAAGGTATCTTTTAAAACCAAAATGGTAGTTTGGTTTTCTTGAGGGGTCACGTTTCATGAAAATGTTTTCAAACCCGAAGGAACAGTGTTGAGCTGGGACAGAGAATAGGATAATTACAAAATCTAAGAATAAGCATTACACGTCGTGTTTAAAAATGACTTTACGTTTAACAAATAACCTGTCTCACGTCTAAAACCCCATACGCCAGCTAAAACCTCTCACTGGCCCTTCTTCTAACGTAAGTCATCGTTACACAGTTGATTGGGGATGTAAATTATTTCTATGGGTTTTGCTAACTGAGCTGGTGGTGTTTGGTCAGAAAGCTTGAGGGTCCCAAGAGGAAAGGTTTAGGCACTGGTTTTCCTAAGGTTGCTTAAATTAGAGAAAGTCGAAGGTTTATCCTTCCAGCGGCAGTTACTGTGCTGGATTTCGGGAACTCGAGGAGCCTTTAGGGGTCAGCCCGTCAGAGCCGTGGCCCTTCATTTCCCCATCTGTAAAATGGGGCAGGCGGCTGCTGAGGAAGGCAGGAATACAGGATCATAACCCAAAGCCCCGCCAACGAGGGAGCAGCCATCCAGCAAGGGCAAGGAGGCGGCGGGGCGGAGAGAAGCGAGAACAAGGCAGTTTGCAGGAAGTGCTTCAGGGTTGGGAGGGGAGACTGAGGGCGGAGGCGGGAATGTGAAAGCTGAGCTCTAGCTGCGGAGTTTGTACCGAAGCTCAGGAAAGGCGGGGCGAAAAAACTGGGGTGAAGGGGTTAGTCAGTGGATGGGCAAGACGGGCCGCCTCTCCCGAAAAGAGAGAGCTGGATGCGGGGAAGGCTCTGAGGTGGCGGCTGAGGAACGTGGGGGGAAGGGGGAGGCGAAGGCGCTCAGGAAAGGGGCGGGAAGCGCGCGCCCACCGCACGCATGCGCGCGCCCAGCACCTCTAGCCCGCAGACCCGTGCTTCTGACCGCGCGCTCAGCGCCGACGGTGCGGACGCTAAAACGGCAGCAGTGCGGCCCTCCTCGCCCCGCCGGGATCCGAGAGGCCTGCAGCGCGTCCCTCGAGGTGGCGGGCGGGCTCCTGTCTCCTCGGCAGGGATTTAGGAAGCCGGGGACGGAAACACGTTGTTCTCTTTTGCTTTTTTCGTTCCCCTCCCCCACGAAGACTAGGGCAGGAGGTCCTGGGCGTGTCGGAATGAGTCCGCTCCGGGTTTTCCCGCCCACTTCAACTCCGTGAGCCCTTCGACCGCGCGGCGCTTCACTCCACCGGGCGCGTCTGAGCCCTCCGCCGGAACTCATTACGCCTCCCCCACACATCCTTCTGCAGGAATGGAACTGGGCGCTCAGACCTCACTACCTGAGATCCTTCTGGCTGGGCCGCCACCCCTTATTTCTTCGGGGTTCCAACTCCGACAGCCCCTCGCAACTAGAATTCCCTTCTAACAAGGTCGCTCTGGGGGACTACTTGATGTCTCCGTGCGCTCGGTGGTGCGGCCTCGCTCTGAGCTCTTCCTGGAAACTCCCGCCTCGGGGAGCCAGGAGAGCCGGGCCGGGGGGAGGGGTACGGAGGGGACGCACACGCCCCCTGTCCCGGGGGAGGGCTCCGCGTCCC
>NW_012117376.1:14584162-14595719 GCF_000951035.1 Colobus angolensis palliatus
AGAACAACGGGTTCCCGCTGCTGCCCCCTGCCGCCCACAGTGCTCTGCGCCCCTACCGGGCTCCGAGAGGGGCGTCGGGGGCGCCGCAGCCGCCGGGGCCGTGGGAACCAGAGCTGAGAGACACAAGAACTGACCGGTTTCCTGTCAGAAAACTTCCAGTTACTTTAGAGAAGCCCGTTGGGCCAACTTGTCCCAGCCTGCGTGGGCCACATTTCACTCGCTTAGTGACCTCCCTTCTACTTTAAAACAACGGGGAGTCATCTTGGGGGAAGCGGTCGGTTGGTAAAACGAAGAGCAACACCATGCTGCTCTGCTCTGAGCCAAATGAAATTAAAGTACTGATTGTGGAGAATTTTTAAAGGGCTACCAACAGAAGGAACTCGGATTTTTCGAGTGACAGCTTTTCCCCCGTCTGTACACCAAGATTTAAGTCGGGAGAGTTTTTTACAGCAGTACATTCGCTTGTAAGCGTACTTGAGTTTGTGATTTTTAAAAACCTCATGAACTTTTCAAAAGAGAGGCGTTTGTTTCTGAATCCAACAGGAAAAACACGAATTCGAAAGAGCCTGAAAAAGTTCAATTAGAATAGCAGCCACATTTCAACATTTCCCAGATTTTGCAATATTAAACTGTGAGGGTTTGTGCCAAATTTTAAGGCAAGAATTCTTACTGCCAAATTACAAATTTCTCGAAATGAGGGGTGATCAACCAAATTGCTGCCAGACCCCATAAGCAGGCACTAACAGCACTGCTATAATTACACCTTATTATCTCCCTCGCAGCCTTATTTGATCCACTGCCGGATAAAATTTTCATGCCGGGTGTCACTAGCTGGCCTTTTTCTGAGGCTGAACAATCACACACCTCCCATGGCTCAGATCGTCCAAGGAACCCAATAACCCGTCGTCCTGTATTCTGTAGTCCATCTCTTCCTCAAATGCAACTCAATCAGCTAGGATATGTTCACTCCACCGTCCCTTGGGACTGAAAAATGAAAATGAAAACAAACTTACCAGAATCACAGGAAAATTGCTACTTTGAGGAAAAAGGTTTAGGCCAAGAAACCAAATTTGTTGTTTAACTTGAGCCCCCTAAGGGGATTTAGCATAGTGGGCTGAATGCGGTTAAACCAGCTTAATCACTTTCTTTGTTATGGGCTCTTTGCATTTATTTAATGTGTTTTAACACGATTTGACACAACCTCAACTAATTTCTTCAGTGTTAGTGTAGCATCTATATTGTAGATCATACAACATAACCAAACATAAGTTTCTGTGGAACCCGTGACATTTTGTAGACTTCTGTACGATATGACGAAGACTTAAAAGGTGGGTTTTATTGGAGGCGGGCAGGGATGGAAGGAGGTCGTGTTTTCATGTTTTTTATTTTAATCCGAAGATTTAAAAAGCACAAAATATTAGCCACGTAGACCACTTAACTCTTCTGTTAGATCAGGTAGGATCCACAGCTACACATTTTTGTCTGAATTTTTTTTTTCAGTAGGAAGAAAAGGAAGAGATCATGCTGGATCTCATCTCCTGATAGATTATGATTCTTCTCTCATTTACTCTCCCTCTTAAATAACAGTTCTACCCTGCTCTTAACCAGCCCCAGATTGAGGGGCATTCATCCACAAATGACTTTTGAAGCCTTTTTCTGAATGTCTACTTCCTTATAAAGCCAAAACCTCAATACCAACGCTTCAAGAAACCAGGATTGCAAAGATGCAGGCAGAAAACCCAAGTGCCTGAAAGAAATAATTTTTCTGTTCTACCTTTAAATTATCTTACATGCAGGAACAATAATAATAGCTGTGAGCCAGACATTGTTTGTTCTAAGCCCTTTATGAGAATTAACTCCTCAAATCGCTTGAGCCCAATAGTTCGAGACTAGTCCGGGCAACACAGACCTTGTCTCGACTAAAAATAAAAAGTTGCCGGGCGCGGTGGCTCAGGCATGTGATCCCAGCACTTTGGGAGGCCGAGGCGGGTGGATCACGAGGTCAGGAGATCGAGACCATCCTGGCTAACACGGTGAAACCCCATCTCCACTAAAAATACAAAAATTAGCCGGGCGTGGTGGCAGGCGTCTGTAGTCCCAGTTACTCGGGAGGCTGAGACAAGAATGGCGTGAACCTGGGAGGTGGAGGTTGCAGTGAGCCGAGATCATGCCACTGCACTCCAGCCTGGGCGACAGTGAGACTCTGACTCAAAAAATAAATAAATAAATAAATAATTATTTCAGTTAGCCCAAACAGGGCTAAAAAGTGAGTACAATTGAATTGTTGCCACTATATTACAGATAGTACATGGAAACACAGGGAAGTAAGCTGGCCCAAAAACACCTAGCCTGGAAGCAGCAAAGCTAGGATTTGAACCCAGACTGTTTCCATTATGTTTTCCACATCACCCAAGCGGTTTATAAGTTTAAATGTCCATAGAGTGATGAGTATCATTAATTTACCAGCTTTTGCATTTAGAGTATCTTCTATGTGACTAAGTCCTGGGCCATATTTTTTTCCTTTGGCTCTCTGGTAAAGTGAAATATGTGGAGATCTACTTAGGAAAAGCATTCCCAAATCAGATTACTCTCTTGGAAGCTAGCCTCAGACTGTCAGGATATGCATTGTAAGTGTTAACCAGGACAAACACACCCAACCTCACTGGTTAATAATGTTTCAAGCTGGGCACAGTGGCTTACGCCTATAATCCCGGCGCTTTGGAAGGCTGAGGCTCTTGGGTCGCTTGAAGCCAGGAGTTTGACACCGGCCTGGCCAACATGGTGAAACCCCATCTCTACTAAAAATAAAAAAATTAGCCAGGTGTGGTGTCATGTACCTGTAGTCCCAGCTACTTGGGAGGCTGAGGCATGAGAATTAAGCTTGGGTCTGGGAGGCGGAGGTTTCATTGAGCCGAGATGGTGCCACTGCACTCCAGCCTGGGTGACAGAGTGAGACTGTCTCAAAAAAGGCAAAGTGTTTCAGAACACGCCTGCCTTACATTATGAAAAAGCAAGACAGTTTTTCTGACTTGGATTCTCTGATGTTGGAAAGGTAGAAACCAGGAGGTAAAGTGGGATGAGAGAAGGCAATGGAAGGAAGCTGAGAGAAAATAAGTGTAACATATTTGCACATGGAGAGATCAGTACCACACTGCAAAGAATGAGGATCAAGGTCATGCAGAAGAGAAGTGTGTGGGTGTGTTATGACAGAACTAGAAGAGGAGCATAAACATGAAAATCAAGTACATGGCAAGGGGAGGTGGTGGCGAGTCAGGTTGGTGGTTTTCTTCAAATAAGTGATGGTATTAGAAGATGAGACCAAAAGGAAAAAAATTCATTCAAATTTTAGCCTGGATTAATAGAAATATAGCATCTGGAACATGGAAAGAGGCTCAATTTATTCTGTATTGGACCACACGTAAGCAATATGTTCTCTTTTAAAAGGATGTAATAGAACAACCAACCGAGATGGTGAGGGAACTTCTTCACAAACCCTGGCTTATGAAGAAGACTTGAAAATTCTTGAGTGATCAAAGACCATCTTGAAACACCTAATGGACTATTACATACAAAGAAATTAGACTTGTCTTGGAAGGCCCCAAGGTTCCAGAACTAAGAGATAGGAACTTCAGAAACATATATTTTAGCTCAGAATATGGAAGAAGTCATGTAAATATGAAATAGGCTGCCTTAGAATGTAACAAGCTACACATCACTCAATGGAGGCATTCAAAGTGTGAATTGTCACTGTCATATAATGTTTAAGGTGCCTTTCATCCTTATTCTGTGTTTCACTTGGACATTGTAAAAAGGGGGAAAATAATATAACCTACCTCATTAGGTTGTTGAAAACACCTAGCACTCTCCAAAAGTCAGCTGATAACATTCTTGAAGTTCTAAGTTTCAATATTTCTAAATTTATTAGTGGGCAATTATCCTGTGTTTATAGATCACTTCTCAGACATTATCAATATTATTCTGAATGGTGGTTTTGGTATCACTCAGCATCCTTGGGATATTCTTGTGTACCTAAAACTTACTTAGTAGTGTCCAGGGAGCAATATTGTGACTTCTACACCACCACAATCTTAAAAATTGAATTGTGGGCTGGGCACGGTGGCTCAAGCCTGTAATCCCAGCACTTTGGGAGGCCGAGGCAGGCAGGAGATCACGAGGTCAGGAGATCGAGACCATCCTGGCTAACACGGTGAAACCCCGTCTATACTAAAAATACAAAAAAATCTAGCTGGGCGTGGTGGCGGGTGCCTGTAGTCCCAGCTGCTCGGGAGGCGGAGGCAGGAGATTGGCGTGAGGCCGGGAGGCGGAGGTTGCGGTGAGCCGAGATCGCGCCACTGCACTCCAGCCTGGGCGACAGAGCGAGACTCCGTCTCAAAAAAAAAAAAAAAAAATTGAATTGTGGGCAGGCGCAGCAGCTCATGCCTGTAATCTCAGCACTTTGGGAGGCCAAGGTGGGCAGATCACTTGAGTCCGGGAGTTCAAGACAAGCCTGGCCAACATGACAAAACCCCATCTCTACTAAAAATACAAAAAAATTAGCCAGGTGTGGTGGTGGGCACCTGTAGTCCCAGCTATTCGGGAGGCTGAGGCACAGGAATCGCTTGAACCTGGGAGGTGGATATTGCAGTAAGCGGAGATCAAGGAAGAGTCTGTCTCAAAAAAAAAAAAAAAAAATCGAATTGTAACACCACACTGCAATTCCAGAGGCCAACAACATGTTAAAATAATGTGGACGGAGCACAGTGGGTCATGCCTGTAATCCCAGCACTTTGGGAGGCCAAGATGGGTAGATCACGAGGTCAGGAGTTGGAGACCAGCCTGGCCAACATGGTTAAACCCTGCCTCTGCTAAAAATACAAAAATTAGCAGGGCATGGTGACGTGTGCCTGTAGTCCCAGCCACTCGGTAGCCTGAGGCAGGAGAATTGCTCGAACCCAGGAGGCGGAGGTTGCAGTGAGCCGAGATCGCATCACTGCACTCCAGCTTGGGCGACAGAGTAAGACTTTGTCTCAAAAAAAAGAAAAGATAATGAAAAAAGATAAGGTGAAGTGACCAAGAATCGCTTGAACTGAGGAGGCGGAGGTTGCAGTGAGCCAAGATTGTGCCACCACACTCCAGCCTGGACAACAGAGTGAGTCTCTCTCTCTCTCTCTCAAAAATAAAAAATATAACATTAAATAATCAGATAACGTGAAGTGAGTGGCTATAGGAAGGGTGAGGAAAATAATCAAATCTGGCAGACTGAGAGAAGCAGTGCAGCTTTGCGTGCATGCTTGAAAAGCAGTAGCAACTGAGGTCAGCCTTATAATTCACATACAAAAATCAGATGAGATGACTCATTTTGAGCAAAAAGTGTCATGAAGCCCATGAAACCAACTGGAAAAGCTGGGTACTGGGAGACAAAGACAAGCCAACCAATGAGCTGTTACCTGTTCACCCTGGGAAACTGGTTCTGTAAAAACTGTTATTTTTATGGAAAATAAGGCTGACCTCAGCAGCATCTTTAGACAAAAAGAAGACACCCATGACTGTTAAAAGAAACAATGAAGTTGTCTTAACAATCAGAACCAAATTCTTGGTTCCTCCAATCCAAAAGGGAAAATTGGGAGGAGGCAGTATGGCTCTGTAGTCAGACAAACCTGAGACTAGAATCCCACCTCTGCCTCTGCTAAGTGACTAGAGCAACTGGTTTTTACCACTCCAAGCCTCAGTTTTGTCATCTGTAAATGGAATAATAACACAAAGCACATTGCAAGGATTATTTGATACTTCATTTTTATTTGTATTTTTTTGAGACAGAGTCTTGCTCTGTCTCACAGTCTGGAGTGCAGTAGCCTGATCTCAGCTCACTACAATGTCCACCTCCTGGGTTCAAGTGATTCTCCTGCCTCAGCCTCCCAAGTAGCTAGGACTACAGGCATCCACCACCACTCCCGGCTAATTTTGGTATTTCTTTTAGTAGAGACGGGGTTTTGCCATATTGGCCAGGCTGGTCTCGAACTCCTGACCTTGTAGTCTGCCCGCCTTGGCCTCCCAAAGTGCTGGGATTACAGGCGTGAGCCACCGCCCCCGACTTGATACTTTAAATGTAAAGCATACTTAGTACAGTTCCTGACATGTAGAGCCCAAGGTTATCAGAATAAAGTTTTATTGGGAGGAAAGGGGAAGAAAATGTGACCGTGTTAGTGTTTGTGATACAGACTCTGCCATGTGGAGATAGTGACATTATACAAAGGAAATGCCGTCCTCCTATCTTAGGTGATCACTAAAGGGCCTAACTAAAGCTTAGAATTTCCATAACTTGTGGGAGAATGCCAGCTGAAATGGAATGGCAAGTGTCCTTGCTTCAAATGCAAGGTAAATGATTTCCCTTCTTTCTCCTTTGGTTCTGTTTTTCTCTTCATGCTTTAATCATTTTGACACCAAGCTGTACAAAAGTAATTTGAAATTAACATGTCTGACACTTGGTAGCTAGCAGAACCTGATTCTGAACCCTGCCCCCTCTCCAGGGCAGCCAGAAGTCATCTTTCATTGGTGGCTGGTCCTGCAGCAGCTGATGAAGGGCCCAGGAAAATACATCCAACAATTAATTTGCTAATTTAGTTTTCTATTTAATCTGAAACCAGAAAATCCTCAATCACCCGGAAGCTTGGCTTTCTGGCTTGAGCATTGACTTCTGAAACTTCTTGTTTAGTGAGCAAAGAAATAGAAGAGAAAGGGAAAAAGCCTAACTACTTAGGTACATATCATTACCCCCTGTGCCTGTGTATCTTCAAAATGTTTTTCTGTAGGATCATAGTTCACAATTTCTTTTTCTTCTTCTTTTTCTTTCTTTTTTTTTTTTTGGTTAGAGACAGAGTCTGTGTTTCCCAGGCTGGAGTGCGGTGGTGCAGTCACAGCTCACTGCAGCCTCAATCTCCCAGGCTCAGACAATCCTCCCACTTCAGCTCCTTGAGTAGCTGGGACCACAGGTGCACACCACAATGCCAGGCTAATGTAAAAATTATTTGTAGGCTGTGTGCGGTGACTCGTGCCTGTAATCCCAGCACTTTGGGAGGCCGAGGCGTGTGGATCACCTGCGGTGGGGAGTTCAAGACCAGCCTGACCAACATGGAGAAACCTCGTGTCTACTAAAAATACAAAATTAGCCAGGTATGGTGGCGCATGCCTCTAATCCCAGCTACTTGGGAGGCTAAGGCAGGAGAATTGCTTGAACCCGGGAGGCGGAAGTTGCGGTGAGCTGAGATTGCATCATTGCACTCCAGCCTGGGCAACAAGGGCGAAACTCTGTCTCAAAAATAGTAATAAATAAAAAATTAAATTATTTGTAGAGATGGGGTCTCCCTGTGTTGCCTAGGCTGGTCTTGAACTCCTAGACTCAAGTGAGCCTCCTGCCTTGGCCTCCCAAAGTGCTGAGATTACAGGTGTAAGCCACTGTGCCCAGCGTTTTTTTGGGGGGTCAGGGGAGATCGGGGGGTGTGAGGTACAGGGTCTTGCTCTATTGCCCAAGCTGGTCTCAAAGACTTGGCCTCAAGTGATTCTCCTGCCTTGGTCTCCCAAAGTGCTGGGATTACAGGGGTGAGGTACTGTGCCCAGCCCCACGAGTTATTTTACCAGGAGAATTGGAAGCAATACCTTCATATTCAGTGTAGGTAAGTGCTTTGTGAGCTATGGGGAATTTCCAGACCAATATATGTTTAAGATTTAGAAAACTACTTTAGGGTTTTGGGCAGACCCAGATAAGTTTCTAACATTTGAAGTATTGCTCTAAGTTGTGAAGCAGCTTTTTCACTTCCCTAGAAACTTTTCCACTGATTTCAATAGGAAGGGGCAAAGGAGATTTGTATCAGAGATTGAAGAGGTTTGTATTTGAGACTTGGCCCAGAAGACAGACAACAGTTATCCTATGACAGGTCCCTCTGATAAGTTTTCCCTTACTGTCTTACTGGAGAGTACCTCAATTATTAAGAGGAAAAAGGGGGTAGACCTTTTTTTTTTTTTTTTAGAGATGGGGTCTTACTCTGTCACCCATGCTGGAGTGCAGTGTCACAATCTCAGCCCACTGCAACCTTCACCTCCTGGGTTCAAGTGATTCTCCTGCCTCAGCTTCCCAAGTAGCTGGGACTACAGGTATGTGCTACTACGTCCAGCTAATTTTTGTATTTTTAGTAGAGATGGGGTTTCACTATATGTTGGCCAGACTGGTCTTGAACTCCGACCTCAGGTGATCCACCCTCCTCAGCCTCCCAAAGTGCTGGGATTACAGGTGTGAGCCACCGTGCTTGGCCCGCTTAACTCTTTTTTTCTTTCTTTCTTTCCCTTCTTTCTTTCTTTTTGTTGAGATGGAGTCTCATTCTCTCACCCAGGCTGGAGTGCAGTGGCATGATCTCGGTTCACTGCAACCACCACCTCCCGGGTTCAAGCGATTCTCCTGCCTCAGCCTCCTGAGTAGCTGGGATTACAGGCATGCACCAGCACACCTGGATAATTTTTGTACTTTTAGTAGAGATGGGGTTTCGCCATGTTGACCAGACTGGTCTTGAATTCCTGACCTCGAGCAATCCACCCACCTCGGCCTCCCAAAGTGCTGGGATTATAGGCATGAGCCACTGTGCCTGGCCGGTCCACTTAACTCTTAAGTGTGTACCAAAACCCATGCCCTTTCTACCACTCAGAATGTATTTTACCCAGTTGGTGATTTGATTTTCCTATTTTCCCATCTCAGTCACGTTAAGCTTTTTTGCCTGACTTCCAAAACCTTGTATATTCTATCCCAACCCTACTTATCAATCACTGTTTCTAACTCTTCATCAAAGTATATATTCTAATTTGGCAAAACTGAGTGTCCTGAGAACATGCCCCTATGTTTCTGCCTCCGAACCTTTGTTCATTTCCCTACTGATTTTCCTCCACATGCTTCTCTCTCCTTTATTCAAATCCTATCTGAACCTTGAGGCCCACCAGGGTCTTATTTCCTCAACTCAGTCTTCCCCACCACTAATTTCTCCCTTCCTGTCTACATATCAGTAGCATTATATAATGTACCAAATTATTGACCACTCTAGTGAAAATCATATTCAGTTATTTCATATCTCAGGTCTAACTTTCCAAATAAACTATATAAAGTCCCTAGAGTCAGGTATTTCTTGGGTATCCCTCGCAGTGATTCCTCACTGGCCATTCATGATAATCACTGGATGCTTATTTAAAAAATAAATGATCAGGTTGTATCCTCCCAGAGATTTTGTTTTGTTAGAACTAAGATGGGCTAAGGCATCTGTATTTTTTGCATGCACTCAGGTACCTAACTAATCCCCTGATAGGAGTTGGGGAATCACTGCTCATAGCACTTGCCATAGAAGACACTCAACTTGAGTACAAACATTTGGGTGTAAACTACATATACAGTATATACTTATTTATACTACATGGTGACCTCATAAGTGGGCACTCTACAAGTAAGTCTACACTTTAGGGCACAAGTTGGAAGGCAGATAATCTGGTTCACTCTCTGTGGCACCGGTTTGGTCTGTTGGAAACGGAAACAGAATCTCCTCTACGTCTGTGATCTCTTGGTAATTACAATTGCAGAGTAGAAGAGGTTGATAGAATTGTAGCTAATTAAAAACAGTTTCCTATTCTCAATCAATTGCAGTCTATAGCATTTGTTTGTGGAGTGATATTTAGGGGGAAGGAGACTTTGGTGTGGGGAAAAAGCTGGTCAAATTCTGCCCCAGGCGTTACAAAATTGGTAAAATGAATCTTCCTGCCCACTCCTCACCTCATATCCTAAATCCAGCTCAAGTGTTAAATGAAGAAGGATTAAGCTGTGATTCCCCTCCTGGGGTACTTGTGTTATAGAGGGAATCCTCTGAAAGTGAGAAGAGAGGATTATCTTAATGACCCCCAATCTTACTTGACAAGCAGACTGCCCAGAGCCCAAGATTTGGGAGTGCATTCTCTTACAAGATGACCCCCTGGACACCACTCTGCTTCTTCCTGTAGTTTACAATTCTAAGTAAAATAAACAGTGACTTAAAAAGTTTCCATTATTCTCAGAGCTGAGCAATTTAGATGTGGACATGCTGGTCTGCTATGGGTATTGTTAGAAGAAACATTTGAGTTGCAAAGTCCCATCACTGTTTTGCTGAAATGCCATATTGTGGATTTTCCATATTCTCACACTATTAGATTCAAAGAGAAAACTCATGAGTGTTCTTTATATTCCTTCAGCAAATATTGAGTGCCTATTATGTCTCAAGTATTGTCCTATATGCTAGGGATAAAACAATGAACAAAATTCGTGGAGGTTACATTATGGGAGAGGTGGCGAAGGGGTGATGAGAGAGATATAGAAACAAAATAATGATAGATGTTAAATGATAAGTGCTGTGGAGAAAAAATAAGCAGAGAATGGGAAATGAGTGTTGGGGGAAGGTTTAAATTTTAAACTGAATGGGCAGGGAAGATCTCACTGAGAAGGTGACACTACAGTGAAGACTTAAAGAAGGTGAGGAAGCAAACAAACTACACACATATCTGGGAAAACAAAATTCCTAACTGGTTTAATACTTCACAGATCCTAGGTTAAGACTTTTAATTTGTTAATTTGAACCTAATTCTAGCACCATTGCTAAATGCATAATTTCCCCTTTGAAAGCTATTCAGTCATCAAAAATGTAAAGTCCCATAAGTCTTAGTTGAGAATTTCATATTAAAAAGTAAATGTTGACCGGGCACAGTGGCTCACGCCTGTAATCCCAGCACTTTGGGAGGCCGAGGTGGGCAGATCACCTGAGGTCAGGAGGTCGAGACCAGCCTGGCCAATATGGTGAAACCGCGACTCTACTAAAAATACAAAAAAATTAATAACAAATTTTTTTTTATTCAAGATGGAGTCTCACTCTGTAGTCCAAGCTGAAGTGCAGTGGCGCGATCTCGGCTCACCGCAACATCCGCCTCTGAGGCTCAAGCGATTCTCGTGCCTCAGCCTCCTGAGTAGCTGGGACTGCAGGCATGTGTCACCATTCCCAGCTAATTTTTTGTATTTTAGTAGAGACAGGGTTTCACCATGTTG
Organism: Colobus angolensis palliatus; assembly: GCF_000951035.1. Classification (NCBI taxonomy): domain Eukaryota; kingdom Metazoa; phylum Chordata; class Mammalia; order Primates; family Cercopithecidae; genus Colobus; species Colobus angolensis. Next base: position 14,595,258 of record NW_012117376.1, read on the forward strand.
CCCAGGGTGGTCTCAAACCCCCAAGCTCAGGCGATCCACCCAATTTGACCTCCCAAAGTGCTGGGATTACAGGCATGAGTTACTGTGCCCGGCCAATTTTTTTTTTTTCTGAAAGCCAAGTAGTACTACCACAGTAACTTTGAGGAGCAGAAGTCTACCCAGGTGCAAAAAAAAAAAAAACAAAAAACAAAAACAAATAAAATCGTTGTGACTTTCAGATGAAAGATTCTCATTTCTGTTAATTACTTCAACTAAAAAAGCAGTCACAAGAAAAATTAGACATTGAATTTTTTTTTTGAAGCAGGATCTCACTCTGTCGCCCAGGCTGGAGTGCAGTGGTATGATCACAGCTTGCTGCAGCCTCCCCAGCTTAAGCGATCCTCCCACCTTGGCTTCTCAAAGTGCTGGGACTACAGGCTTGGGCCACCATGTCCAGCTATTTGTGGTTTTTTTTTTTTTTTT
>NW_012117376.1:14596804-14597536 GCF_000951035.1 Colobus angolensis palliatus
TCAAAAAAAAAAAAAAAAACAACTCAGGTTTTTTTACTTCAAATCCCGTGTCTCTTCTATCATAGTTGCCTTTTCAGTTGCCAAATTAGGAAAACAACTACACCACAGTATTTACTTACAGAATTTAAGCCACCTCTAGATGCCCTATGAAACCACATCTGCCTTATATAAAAAAGAAATATCAACAGTGTATTGGAAAAGCTAGTTGTAAAGTTAAAACCAAAATGACAGACAGGTGGCACCAGTTTCTAAGGCATATGTCTTAAAGGCTGGAAGTCTAACTCACAACAGAAATATTAACCCTTTCTACCACTGGGCTCTGGTACAAGGAATGCTTTCCACCTTGGGCAGAGTAGATGTTGAGAAGCAGTACAATGTTCCATTTATCAATGCCTGAACCAGGAGCAAAAGGAGATATAGATAAAGAACTGGTGCTTTTTTCTTTCTTAAATTTGGTGCTTTTTTTTTTTTAGACGGAGATTCACTCTTATCACCCAAGCTGGAGTGCAATGGCAGGATCTCGGCTCACTGCAACCTCTGCCTCCTGGGTTCAAGTGATTCTCCTGCCTCAGTCTCCCGAGTTGATGGGATTACAGGCGTGCAACACCACACCCGACTAATTTTTGTATTTTTAGTAGAGATGGAGTTTCACCATGTTGGCCAGGCTGGTCTTGAACTCCTGACCTCTGGTGATCTGCCTGCCTTGGCCTCCCAAAGTGCTGGGATTACAGG
>NW_012117376.1:14598234-14600751 GCF_000951035.1 Colobus angolensis palliatus
TTAGCCCCCAGAGTAGCGGGAACTATTGGCGCCAGCCGCCACGCCCAGCTAATTTTTTGTATTTTAAGTAGAGGTGGGGTTTCACCATGTTGGCCAGGTTGGTCTCAAACTCCTGGCCTCAAGTGATCCGCTTTCCTCGTCCTCCCAAAGTGCTGGGTTTATAGGCGTGAACCACTGTGCCCAGCCTACAATTTTTTTTTTTTTAATTAGTTGAGTGTGGTGGCATGTGCCTATAGTCCCAGCAATTCAGGAGGCTGAGGTGGGAGGATCGCTTGAACCTGGGAAGTCAAGGCTATAGTGAACTGTGACATGATCTCTGATCTCACTTCTGCACTTCAGCCTTAGTGACGGAGCAAGACCCTGTCAAAAAAAAAAAGAAAAAAGAAAGAAAGAAAGAGAGGGGAGGAGAGGGGAGAGGAGGGGTTGGGTTGGGTTGCCAGGTTCTATCTGTTACCAGCCGAACACAAAAAGAAGCTCAATGTGACTGATAGGTTGGAGAGGTAGGTGAGGCCACTCCATACAGGACTTTCTTGGACCTCAGAGGAGTTTGTATTTTATTCTAAATACAGTGGGAAGTCATTAGAGAATGATAAGTTAACAAAGAGAGAATTGAGAAGATCCTAGAGCCACAATATTTCAAAAGGTTTCTTACTGATGAAGAAACTGATGCTCAGAGAGGTTCAGTGACTTGCCCAAGATTACACAATCCAGAAACCGTGGAATTAAGATTTAGTCTGTCACAGCTTCTGATTCAAGGACTCTGTTCTTTCCACTATTATCTAATAGTTGCCTGGGCCAAAAGCTTCACAATATTCTTGACTCCTGTCTATTTCTCTTATATTCCTCATCATATCCATCAGCAAATCCTGCCACCTCTACCTCCAAAATATGACCACTTGTCACCACCTGCACTGCTACCACCACCCTGACCCAAGCCACCATTATTTCTTGCTTTGATTCCTGCAGTTGCCTCCTAACTGGTCTCCCTGCTTCAGCTCTTGCGCCCCCACCTTCTATTTTCTACACAGCAGCCATAATAATCCTTTAAAAACATAAATCATATTTACAACTTATGTACCCATAAATTTTTTTAGAGGCTGAGTGTGGTGGCCTATGCCTGTCACTCCAGTGTTTTGGGAGGTCAAGGCAGGAGGATCACTTGAGGCCAGGAGTTTGAGACCAGCCCGGGCAACATAGTGAAACCCAATATCTTCCAAAAAAGTTAAAAATTAGCTGGGCATAGTGGTTCACACCTGTAGTCCTAGCTACTTAGGAGGCTGAGGCAGGAGGATCACTTGAGCCTAGGAGTTCAAGGCTGCAGTGAGCTATGACTGCATCATTACACTCCAGCCTGGGTGACCCCGTTGTAAAAAAATTAAATAATTTTATGTCATATCATAAAACATAAGTATTTCCCCTACTAAAAACCCTCCAGTGACTTCTCATCTCACTCAGAATAAAAAACAGAGGTCGAGCACAATGGCTCACACCTGTAATCCCAGCACTTTGGGAGGCCAAGGCAGGCAGATCACTTGAGCCCAGGAGTTCAAGGCCAGCCTGGTCAACATGGTGAAACCCTGTCTATACTAAAAATATGAAAGTTAGCTGGGTGTGATGGTGCACACCTGTAATCCCAGCTACTCGGGAGGCTGAGGCAGGAGAATCGCCTGAACCTGGGAGGTGGAGGTTGTAATGAGCCGAGACTGTGCCACTGCACTCCAGCCAGCCTGGGCAAAAGAGCGAGAGTCTAAGACAAAACAAAACAAAATAAACAACGACCCTACAATGATTTACAAGGCCTTACAAGTCTGCCCTCTCCACTCCCACTTTCCTGACCTCTCTTACATCTTTCCCTTGGCTTATTCTATTTAGCTACACTGGTCTCCTTCAACAAGGAAACTCCTGTGTCAGGACCTGTGCATTTGCTCTGCCCTCTGCTTGGCAGCTCCTCCCCCTCATGTTTGTATGGCTTGTTCTCCCTCTTCTTTTATGTCTCAGCTCAAATCACCTCATCAGTGAGTTTTTTCTGTCTACCTTTTGTAAACTAAAAAATTATGGTTTGGGTCTGCCCAAATTTCTATCTCCCTTAACACTGCTTTATGATTCTCAATACCCTCATTATCATTTAATACACTGTAGGTTTACTTATCTATTATTTTGATCCTTCCCATTAGAATGTAAGTTGCATGAGAATAAGAACTTTATATTATTTTCTGTTCTTAGAACAATGTTTTCCGTTCCAATAACACTGCCTGGCACATAGTAGGTGAATAGAGGCAGTTGACTAAAGAATAGGACCAATGTTTTCAATTACTGAATTAACAGAAAGACAAAGTCATTCTTCTGAGGATGGGAAAGCATGTTGTATACTAGGAAGTGGTATACAAAGTTTATTTATTCCAGTTGGTTCTTGGTTTCTAAGCCTTAAGATCCTCTTTGAAAACCTTTACTAAATAGAGTAGACTTGGCCGGGCGCGGTGGCTCAAGCCTGTAATCCCAGCACTTTGGGAGGCCGAG
>NW_012117376.1:14601251-14604280 GCF_000951035.1 Colobus angolensis palliatus
AAAAAAAAAAAAAATAGAGTAGACTTAAATGATCTTGGATGCAGTGCTGACTCTTGGTAGGCCACCAAATACATAACTGGGTGTCAGGAAACGCAGTCTTGTCATCTTTCTCAGGTTCACTGGCAAAGCTAGCAAGGACCTCTTGCTCTTTTCTTAGGCATCCTTGCATGCCTTTGGCTTTTTTAGAGTTTTTTATTCTGGGGAATGGGAGTGATGGTTGATGCCCTGTCTGTAGTTGGGATTCTGTACAGGGAAAGTCATTCAATTAAATCAAGCAGTATTGAATTCCTAATTGACACAAATGAGACAGACAGACAGCTGGAGGAGTGGGGGAGGGACAGAGAGCAGGTGCCCTGAATAATGGACAAAGAAGAGAGGCAGAATATAAATTGAAGCTAATGGTGAAGAAGCTCACTGTGACTCTCAATTTTGTGCCACAAGAAAAGTAAACTTTGACACAGCTTGTTTTACACAGAGCGGAAAGGATCCAGTGGTGTCTTTGCCAAGGATGAGGCAACAGGTTCCAAATCTTGTGGCATTTTGGCTGCCCTGAAAAAAGTTTGCCTCTTTTCAGGTACCGTCATTTGTGAGAATCACTCTTAGTAAAGTCCTCATTCTGTGTTTTTTCCAAAACAAACTTATCAGGTAGTGTTTGAATGAAAGAAACTGCTTTGAAAATTCTGTTTGTCAAACAAAGGGATTCTTAACACATAAGTTAGGAAGGTGAAGGGAAGGATGTTTCTAGATCTTCAAATGCCAGATATCGGGGGCATTCCTGCAGAGAAGGCATGTATCTTGTCAACTCCAGAATTTTCTCTGAGAATGTTGGGGGCTTTTTTCCTCTCAATCCCCTCTTGATCAGAGCTTTGACTCCCCAGCTCAGACAGTTCTTCTCTGTAGCCATGGGAATTGCTCCCATAATTAGCAGTTCTCCTGCCTGGAACACAGACAAGTAAATGTTCAAACCTGGCAGCCGATCCTGGGAAGGAGAGCTGATTAAATCTTTCCTGTTGAGAGGCACCTTTTTGATTTGAATGTGACACCTACATCCCCCACCTCGGGTTTGTCTGGGGGAGGCAGTTTCGTCCATATCTTCATAACTGAAGATCCTGGTATTTTAAAGACACATTTAATCTTAAAAGGAGCCCACTGGTTTTCCAAGTTAAGCAACTTAGGGAAAAGCCTAGGCTTTTTTCCTCTCTCCTGGCCCCTTCTCCACTAAACACCACCCTGTGTTTGGTATGATGAAAGCTCCTGCTACACAGGTATCATCAAATGCCAGAGACTTTGAGAAATAAAAGGAGTTCAGAACACCACTAAGTACACATAAGTATTAACTACAAATGGAGGAGTGAAAGACCAGGCAAACTATTTCTTTAGAAATTTTAGTAAGACGGGCTGGAACCATCAAGCCCCAAAGTGAATACTCGGTGATATGCCATTCCAGGAAAGCTTTCTACAGGCGGAGGTGTATTCTTACCTGGATGTAGCTAGGATTATGTACTACCATTCAAACACTTTTGGGAGAGACAATATCCATTTTCTTATTGACATCAAGGCAGCCTTTTAAGTTTATCCAGATTTATTTTGGTTAGTGCAATAAAAAGTAAGGTTGGAGAATTATGTTTAACAAAAATAAAGTCATTGTATGCTTAAAGTTTCCCACTGAAAGCTGCTTTTAAAGCAGTTTGCGGCTCCTCAGCTCCAGTCACCTCAGCAATACTTGCATTCAGTCAGATTGGCTGTGAACAAAGCAAATTTGCTTCACACACGACAGCCCTAAACCTCCACTCTCAGGACAGAAGTCTTCCTTAGCAATGTTTTCTATATGGCTCTGGTTAAGGGCCATTCACTTACCTCTAACCTCTTTCTCCTGGGAGACAAAGGCACCTTTGGGCTGAAGTGACACAGGAGAGTTAGAATCAGATTTGTTATCGACATTGCAGCCTTCAATTTCAGTAAGAGGCTAAATATGTCTATTCCAGCTACAGGAAGGCAACCTTTATAACCCCTGGAGCACTTGGCCAATTATGCACCTGCAAATATACCATACAGGACATTTCAGGTTCCTAGGCACTTTGAAAACCGATACTTAAACAGTCTCAAGGGATCCTATCGCCCACCTCGAATAATAGAATAATAGCTGCTTTGGAATCTGTTATTGGCACCAGAAAAAGAAAGAGTCCTCTGAAGTCATTCTAAAGCCATTTTTATTGTGCATTTTCAAACAAAGAACCTCACCAAAAGAACTTCTGTTACAAAATCAGGGTAGAAAGTCAAACTCATCTAAGAGTCAATTACCCTGGCAATTTTGTGAGGGGATGGGAAATGAGTGTTAGAGGAGAGGATTGTGGGGAGGGGGTGGGATTGGCTTTTAAAATCCCCTGGGTGAGAAGGGTGTTCCCACTGACTCTAAACCCTAACAATTGCAACAGAAGGGCCTCTGTGACTTTCTGGCTGTAAACTTTTTATGATTATTAACTGAGGAAACCTAGAATATGTGGAATTTTAACAGTTGGCTTTCAACCTACGTTTGCTCCTTTCTCAGAAACTTGGTTTTGCACAATGTAATAATCTAAGGCTCAGAATTTATGTTAGTTACCTTGATGTTCCTGGCTGAAAAGCTACCTTCTTACATATCTTACTTCCAATAAAGAGGCAGATACCCTATGTGCTGTTGATCTCGGGAAAGAAATACATGTGGGAAAAGAAGCAATTTTCTTCTCATTGCAATTAAATTAAATCATAACCACCTGTTGTGGGATTATCCTGCCATCTGCTGTTCAAAAGAGAAACAACAGCAGAGAACTGGACAGAGGAAGCAAAATGTTGGAAAGCTCAGCTCCCAGACGTCCATCAGTTGATTATGGGTATTGGTATAGTTAAAATTTTCAGTGTTACACCTCTTTTAGAATTTGCCTCTCAGGGTCGGGCGCGATGGCTCACGCCTGTAATCCCAGCACTTTGGGAGGCCGAGGCGGGCGGATCACGAGGTCAGGAGATCGAGACCATCCTGGCTAACATGGTGA
>NW_012117376.1:14605585-14606937 GCF_000951035.1 Colobus angolensis palliatus
ACCTCCCAGACTCAAGTGATCCTCCCACCTCAGCCTCCCAAGTAGCTGGGCCTACACCACTATGCTCAGCTAATTTTGTATTTTTTGTAGAGATAGTATCTCCCTGTCTCTACAGGAGAGGCTGGTCTCGATCTCCTGAGGTCAAGTGATTCTTCTGCCTCGGCCTCCCAAACTGCTGGGATTACAGATATGAACCACTGTGCCTGGGCTGATTTATTTTTTTATTTTTTAATTATTATTATTATTTTTTGAGACTCGTTCTGTTGCCCAGGCTGGAGTGCAATGGCACAGTCTTGGCTCACTGCAACCTCTGCCTCCTGGGTTTAAGCAATTCTCCTACCTCAGCCTCCCAAGTAGCTGGGATTACAGGCACGCGTCACCATGCCTGGTTAATTTTTGTATTTTTAGTAGAGACGAGTTTTCACCATGTTAACCAGGCTGGTCTTGAACTCCTGACCTCAGGTGATCCGCCTGCCTCAGCCTCCCAAAGTGCGAGGATTATAGGCATGAGGCACCGCTCCCAGCCCTGATTTATTATTAGTATTTTATTTTGTCTACAGGTTTTCCCCAATCTTTTTGTTTGTTTGTTTTGTTTTGTTTGAGATAGAGTCTCACTCTGTCATCCAGGCAGCAGTGCAGTGGTGCGATCTCGGCTCACTGCAACCTCCACCCCCTAGGTTCAAGTGATTCTCCTGCCTCAACAGGCACACGCCACCACGTCCAACTGATTTTTTGTATTTTTAGTAGAGACGGGGTTTTGGCATGTTGGCCAGGCTGGCCTCGAACTCCTAACCTCAGGTAATCCACCCACTTCAGTCTCCCAAAGTGCTGGGATTACAGGCGTTAGCCACTGGGCCCGGCTGGTTCTCCCCAGACTTCTCCATATCCCTGGTTTCTTCCTTGAGGTTAATAGGGAAAATATGAAACTTTAATTTTTCCTCACTCTTGGCAAAATAATAATAATAATATTTATAATCCTATTAAAAGGCACATTCTCCACTCAGTAATCTATGTCATATGAGTGCTTCCTCTGGGCTCTTCATTGTCTACCGCTCTAATTGTCTCTGATCTGGTCTTCCTTTCTCCAGGGCATTGTTCACATCACTGCCAGTCAGAGTAATCATTTTCCAATACAAAATTGGTCAAGCCATTCCCCAGCTCAGAATCCTTCAATGGCTCTCACTTTCTTTTCTTTTCTTTTTTTTAGTCTCGCTCTTGTCGCCCAGGCTGCAGTGCAATGGCGCAATCCTCCGCCTTCCCAGTTCAAGCAATTCTCCTGCCTCAGCCTCCTGAGTAGCTGAGATTACAGGCACCTGCCACCATGCCCAGCTAATTCTTTTTTTTTTTTTTTT
>NW_012117376.1:14607187-14610628 GCF_000951035.1 Colobus angolensis palliatus
AATTAAAGGGCTGGGATTACAGCCATGAGCCACTGCACCTGGCAGGCTCTCACTTTCTTATAGGATTAAGTTCAAGATCCTAGTCCTGACATTCAAGGCCTCTGGGTTGAATTTAAATTTGCTGATTTATCAGTCTACTTTATACCTCTTTGATTTTGCTTGTGCTGTTTTCCATACCAGAAACGCCCTTTCTGGCTATATATACCTGACAAACCATGCCCATCTTTTGGGTAGCTGGATGTCAGCTCCTCTGGAAATCTCTCCTGATTCTCTGCCCCTTGGTAGAACTGGTCATATCCTCTTTTGTGCCACTGGCTCCCCTTCCCCAACATACTTTAATGACATCACTTATCGCTAGATCATATAATTTTCTATTTCTTTATCTGTCTCCCTCACTAGAATAAAAAACTCCTTAATAGCTTATGAATTTCCTACTAGATTGTGAATCTCAGCACGTAGAACTGTGCCTGGTTTATAGTAAATGCTTAGTAAACGTCTGTGGAATAAATCATGTAGAATTTATTTAGCATTTTAAATTTTTTGTTGTTTGTTTGTTTGTTTAAATTTAATTAATATACTTATTTTTGAGACAAAGTCTCACTCTGTCACCCAAGTTGGAGTGCAGGGGCGCAATCATAGCTCACTAGAGCCTTAACCTCACGGGCTCAGATAATTCTCCCACCTCAGCCTCCTGAGTAGCTAGAACTACAGGCACCCACCACCACATGCGGCTAATTTTTATATTTTTGGTAGAGATGGGGTTTTGCCATATTGCCCAGGCTGTTCTGTAATGCTAGAGATCAAGCAATTCGCCCTCCTTGACCTCCCAAAGTACTGGGATTACAGGCATGAGCCACCATGTCCAGCCTAGCATTTTAACCTTCAAAGGGCTTTCTCTGTACTGTTCCATTTGATCTTTTTTGATCATGTGAGGAAGTAAGGGCAGGTATTAATTACTGTGAATGCTTTATGGATGAAGAAAGGGAAACAGCAGACAGCTGGCAAGTGGCAAAGCAAGAATTTGAGCCCAGTTTTTCTCAGAAGCGAAAACCACGACCCTGTATACTGTCATCTGCCCAGATCCTCTCAGATCTCCTACCAGTTCCTCCTGACCCTCCTTTGGCTTCTGTTTGTTTTTGCTCCCAGTAACCAGCTCCTGAGACACTTCAAAAGAGGAAGATCCTCAAGTTACTAGAATGGTTTTTGTTCCTTCCCTATTCCCTGGTCTCTAACAAATGACTGATTAGATGCAGGAGTCTGAAAGACTGGCATTCTTGCCTCTGGGTAGAATTTTTATACTCTTGAGCTCTCTCAGGGATTAATAGGGATTAAACTACTCTCTCGAGGACTTTGCTTGAAATCTCACCTTTGCTTGGCTTTTTGCTTTTTCCCTGCCCAGCTCAACTTCTCCTGTGCCCTACTGACTTCTCCTTGGAGTATTTCCTTAAGACCCTATCCCCACCCCACCCCCGCCAAAAAGAAAGAAAGAAAAGGTTGGGCATGATGGCTCATGCCTGTAATCCCAGCACTTTGAGAGGCCAAGGTGAGGATCGCTTGAGCCCAGAAGTTCAAGACCAGCCTGGGCAACAGTGAGATTTCATCTCAACAGAAATTAAGAAAATTAGCTGGGCGTGGTGGCACATGCCTACAGTCCCAGCTACTCGGGAGGCTGAGGCAGGAGGATCAGTTGACCTGGGAGTCAAGGCTGCCTACAGAGTCGTGATTGTGCTACTACACTCCAGCCTGGGTGACAGAGTGAGACTCTGTCTCTAAACAATCAATCAAACAAACATCTCTTACTGAGAAATCCTGTCTCAGGGTCTGCTTCCAAGGTTCCCCAGGCCTTCAACTAAGCATGTCCTTAGTTCCTACTATGTGTCAGAACTTGTCAGGTGCTTTTTACAAAAGCTAGTTTATTTACACAAACTCTCTAAGAGTGAAGTACATATATTTAATTTTCTTTTGAGGGTAAGACTGTGTCAAAAAAAAAAAACCCTTCATTAAAATAGTCTCTTTTTTTCTCCTACTATGAAATTATCTTTCCTTAACTATAAATCATTCTAATGACCATGTGATCTTTGGCAAGTTTCCTCACCTCTAGACCCCAATATTCTTACCTTTAAAGTGAGGAAATAAGATAATGAGAATGCCTATCATAATAGGATAGGTTAATGGAAAACAGAATAGCGCCAAACATGTGTTAACTTAATAAATGTTAGCCATTGTTATTATTTTAGTACTTCTACTGCTACTTGTAAACAGGTTATGCTCCAAAGACTGTGAGTCCTTTTGTTCATATGTGCGTTGTAGTGCTCAACCAGAGACTCAGGATAGTCAAAACACTAAGTTACTTGCATAAGTCCCGTATGTAACATACCAAGAAGGGGCTGCTTGCTCAGATATCAAATTGTTATTTCCAAGTGGGTAGATCAGAAATATAATTGAATTGTCTTCACAAGCCACAAGAGTAAATTTCTATTCCCTCTTGTGGTGACTCTGAGAATTACCATCACTGCTTTCATCAGAGACCTAATAGTACCAAATTTGCAAGGAGACCACTGAGAAACTACACTCAATTCAGAGGCTCCCAAGTTGGAGTTCCAAATCCCTACATGTCAGAGAAGGTGCTAATGAATATTTTCAAAATTTCAAAAAATAGAGCAAAAATCATTCAATTACTTGTGAAAAAAAAGAAAAATATTTTCACACATATTAACTCTTTTAATCCTAACAGCCCTGTGAGGTAGGTACCATATAATCATTCCCATTTTACAGATGGAGAAGTTGATTCCCAGAGACTTTGAAAAACTTGCCCACGGAAGTGAATAAGGTTTGAACATAGGCAGTCTGGCTTTAGGGCCTGTATACTTAACTACCCAGCTGTATGTTTGCGGTAATATAAGCTCCATTTCCCCAGTGCTTTCTGTGTGCCAAGCTCCACGCTAAGCTAACACCATACATCCTCACAACTAAGCTGCACTTTGGAGATGGAAAAGCTCAGACTCAAAGGGGCATGAGGGCCTGGGGGCGATGGCTCATGCCTGTAATCCCAGCACTTTGGGAGGCCAAGACAAGCAGATCACTTTGAGGTCAGGAGTTCAAGACCAGCCTGCCCAACGTGGTGAAATCCCATGTCTATTAAAAATATAAAAATTAGCTGGGCGTAGTGGCAGCTGCCTGTAATCCCAGCTATTCAGAAGATAGAGGCAGTAGAATCACTTGAGCCTGGGAGGCAGAGGTTGTAGTAAGTCGAGATAGTGCTACTGCAGTCCAGTATGACAACAGAGCAAGACTCAATCTCAGCAAAAAAAACAAAACAAAACCCAAAACAGCCCGGGCGCAGTGGCTCACGCCTGTAATTCCCAGCACTTTGGGAGACTGAGGCGGGCAGATCACCTGAGGTTGGGAGTTCAAGACCAGCCTGACCAACATGGAGAAACC
>NW_012117376.1:14611676-14613651 GCF_000951035.1 Colobus angolensis palliatus
TAATGAAACTGCACAAAATCAAGGGGGAGAGAGAAAATTTTTTTAAAAAATAAAAGAGCCAGGTGCAGTGGCGCACCCTGTTGTCCCAGCTACGTGGGAGGCTGAGGCAGGAGGAGGGCTTGAATCCAAGAATTCTGGGCCATAGTGTGCTATGTCCATCAGGTGTCTGTTTGCACTAAGTTCTGCAATATGGTGACTTCCTGGGAGCTGGGGGACCACCAGGTTGCCCAAGGAGAGGTGAACTAGCCCAGGTTGGAAACTGAGCAGGTCAAAACTCCTGTGCTGACCAGTAGTGGAATTGTACCTGTGAATAGCCACTGCACACCAGCCTGGATAACACAGTGAGACCCTGTCTCTTTAAAAAAAATAAAAGCAGGGGGCACGGGCATGATGGCTCATGCCTGTAATCCCAGCACTTTGGGAGGCCAAGGTGAGAGAATCGCTTGAGCCTAGGAGTTCAAGACCAGCCTGAGCACTATAGGGGGAGACCCCATCTCTATCCCCCCAAAAGAAAGATGCAAGAGAGGAAGACTTAAGCTACCCAGTTTCAAGATTTAGTTATAAGCACTGTAAAGCATGGTAATCAAAACTGTGCTGTTAGAAATATCTATAGATCAATATAACAGAATAGAGAGTTCAGGAACAGACTCACACATATATCGTAAGTTGATTTTCAACAAATGTGTTAAGAAAGGATAGTCTTTTCTAAAAATGATGCAGAAACAATTAGATATCCATAAGGAAAAAACAATTTCAATGCTTTTATCATACTCATACAGTATATGATACCATAAAAATTAAATTGAAATGGATCATAGACCTAATCATAAAAGCTAAAACTTTTGCAAGAAAATAGGAGAAAAATCTTTGAGACCTTTTGGTAGAAAAAGCTTTCTTAGAACAAAAAAGAAAATTGAATTAACCTTAAAACAAAATCTTGGGCCAGGCGTGGTGGCTCACACCTGTAATCCCAGCACTTTGGGAGGCCAAAGCGGGTGGATCACAAGGTCAGGAGTTCGAGACCAGCCTGGCCAACATGGCGAAACCCCGTCTCTACTAAAAACACAAAAATGAGCCACGTGTGGTTGTGGGTGCCTGTAATCCCAGCTACTCAGGAGGCTGAGGCAGAAAAATTGCTTGAACCCGGGAGGTGGAGGTTGCAGTGAGCCAAGATGGAGCCACTGTACTCCAGCCTGGGTGACAAAGCAAGACCCTGTTTCAAAAAAGAAGAAGGAAGAGAAGGAGGAGGAGGAGGAGGGGAAGAGGAGGGGAGGAGGAGGAGGAGGAGAAGGAGAAGAAGAAGAAGAGGAAGAAGAGGAAGAAGGAGAAGGAGGAGAAGAAGAAGAAGAGGAAGAAGAAGGAGAAGAAGGAGAAGGAGAAGAAGAGAGGAAGAGGAAGAGGGAAGAGGGAGGAAGAGGAAGAAGAAGAAGAAAAGAAGGAGAAGAAGAAGAGAAAGAAGAAAGTTTGGGTAATTTGCTTAAAGTCACACAGCCAGTGGGTGGTGAAGCTGAGGTTTCAAACCTGGGTTTGTCTGGATCTGGATCTGTCTGATTTCACAGCCCAATTTAGGATAGCCCAATTTAATTGTGAGAAGGGGATTCCTTTTTATCTGTGGTCTTTATTTATATTTATTTCTATAAACCACATAAGAACAATAAATTATTTTTAATGCATCCTCTAACACCTAGTATATACTTTTCACATAATTGGTGACCAATGTTTGCTTGAATAATACATGTGCAGTGCTTACAGGTATAGTAATTCCTTTCAGGCCTTTAAAACAATCTTTTGAGATGATATAATCATTAAAAAGTTTAAAGCTAAAAAACAAATGAAACTAAAGCTCAGAGCTATTCAGTGACTGTAAGATGACAAGATCACACTGTAAAAACAAGGTATGAACACAGGTTTTCTAATGTGAAGTACAGTGCTGGTATCAGCTCTACCACTTTCTTTTTTTTTTTTTTTTTTTTTT
>NW_012117376.1:14615122-14616424 GCF_000951035.1 Colobus angolensis palliatus
TTAGCCAGGCATGGTGACACATGCCTGTAATCCCAGCTACTCAGGAGGCTGAGGCAGGAGAATCGCTTGAACTCAGGAGGCGGAGGTTGCAGTGAGTTGAGATCATGCCACTGCACTGCAGCCTAGGGATAAAGCAAGACTCTGTCTCCAAAAAATTAAATAAATAAATAAAACATGTTGCACATCAGGTGTGGTGGCTCACGCCTGTAATCCTGGTGCTTTGTGAAGCTGAGGTAGGAGGACTGGTTGGCTCCAGGAGGTTAAGGCAGAGGTAAACCATTATTGTGCCACTGCACTCCAGCCTTGGTGACAGAATGAGACCCTGTTTCAAAAAAATAATAATAATAATAAGTAAAAAAAAGAAGAAGAGAAGAATTAACCTGAGTAGCTATCTATCGCAGGAATGAAATGATGGTTTAACATTTTAAATCTATTTAATTCACCTCATTAACCAACTAAAGAGCAAAACAAAACTTATGATCACCTCAATATGTACAGAAAAAAGCATTTGAGAAAATTCATGTAAAAATTCTCAGCAAAGTAGGAAGAGAAGGAAACTTCTTTAGCCTGATAAAGAGTATTTAGAATAATACAGATAACATCATACTTAATGATGAAAGATTGAATGCGTTCCTCTTAATATCAAGAAGGTAAGGATGTTTTGTTTACTATTGTACTAGCAATTCTAGCCAGTTCAATAAGGCAAGAAAAAAGAAATAAAAGGCATATAGATTTGAAAGGAATAGGTAAAACTATATTTATTTGCAAAGAACAAGATTATCTTGGCCGGGCACAGTGGCTCATGCCTGTAATCCCAGCACTTTGGGAGGTTGAGGCAGGTGGATCACCTGAGGTCAGGAGTTCAAGACAAGCCCAACCAATATAGTGAAACCCCATCTGTACTAAAATTACAAAAATTAGTGGGCATGGTGGCATGTGCCTGTAGTCCCAGCTACTCTGGAAGCTGAGGCAGGAGAATCACTTGAACCCAGGAGGTGGTGGTTGCATTGAGCTGAGATTGCGCCACTGCACTCCAGCCTGGGCGACAGTGAGACCCCATCTCAAAAAAGAAAAAAAAAAGTTTATCTCTGTAGAAAATGCTAAGGAACCTAAAAATGGCTATTAAAACTAAGTAAGCTGGGTGCAGTGGCTCACACCTGTAATCCCAGCACTTTGGGAGGCCAAGGGGGGCAGATCGTGAGGTCAGGAGTTCGAGATCAGCCTGGGCAACATGGTGAAACCCCGTCTCTACTAAAAATACAAAAATTAGCCAGGTGTGGTGGTGCACGCCTGTAATCTCAG
>NW_012117376.1:14621499-14621999 GCF_000951035.1 Colobus angolensis palliatus
GTTGGCCAGGCTGGTCTCGAACTCCTGACCGCAGGTGATCTGCCCACCTTGGCCTCCCAAAGTGCTGGGATTACAGGCATGAGCCACTGGGCCCGGCCCCAGCACAATTTTTTAAATGGCTCAAAAATTTTGAATAGATGAAGAAGTATACAGAAATATTCAATAAGCACACCAAAAGATGCTTAATGTCATTAGTCATTAGAGATATGCAAATTAAATCCTCAAAGATAAATCACTTCATACCCACTTGAATGACTAAAGTTAAAAAAATTAATAATATCACAGGGTGTGGCCAGGCAGGCAGATCACGAGGTTAGGAGTTTGAGACCAGCCTGGCTAATATGGTGAAACCCCGTCTCTACTCAAAACACAAAAATTAGCTGGGCATGGTGGTGCATGCCTGTAATCCCAGCTATTTGGGAGGCTGAGGCAGAAGAATCACTTGAACCTGGGAGGTGGCGGTTGCAGTGAGCCAAGATCGTGCCACTGCACTCCAGCCT
>NW_012117376.1:14622270-14623105 GCF_000951035.1 Colobus angolensis palliatus
TTGCCAAGGCTGGTCTCAACTCCTGAGTTCAAGCAATCCGTCCACCTTGGCCTCCCAAAGTGCTGGGATTATAGGCGTGAGCCACCACACCCAGCCTAGTAACTTTTTATATAATTAAACATTCACCTATCCTGTGACATGGCAATACCACTTCTATTTACCTGAGAGAAATATAAACATGTGTCCACATAAAACTCGTACATAAATGTTTATATTAGCCCAAAACTGGGGGATAAAAAGAATGTCCATCAACAGATGAATGAATTAAACTGTGGCATTTTCATTCAATAGAATACCACTTCAGCAACAACAGAATGAGCTACTGACATTCAACAAGATTGATGAATCTTCACGGATGTTATGTTGAATGGAAAAAGGCAGACACAAAAAGTATACACTGGACGATTCAATTTTTATTGAGTTCTAGAACAGGCAAAACTAACTTATGGTGACAAAAATCAGAAGTGATTGCCTCTGGCACTGAAGGAATTGAGAGGGGACACAAGGAATTCTCTGCATAATGAAAACTTTCTATACCGTGAGAGTGGTGTGGGTTTCATACGTGTATGAGTTTGTCCAAACTCATTCAATTGTACTTTAAAAATCGATGCATTTTATTATTTTTATTATTTTTTATTTTTAAATTTACTTATTTATTATTTTTATTTTTTGAGACAGAGTTTTGCGCTTGTTGCCCAGGCTGGAGTGCAATGGCACAATCTCGGCTCACCACAACCTCTGCCTCCCAGGTTCAAGCAATTCTCCTGCCTCAGCCACTGGAGTAGCTGGGATTACAGGCACACACCACCATGCCCAGCTATTTTTTGTATTTTTA
>NW_012117376.1:14625054-14627372 GCF_000951035.1 Colobus angolensis palliatus
TCAGGCTGGTCTTGAACTTCTGACCTCGTGATCCACCCTCCTCGGCCTCCCAAAGTGCTGGGATTACAGGCGTGAGCCACCGCGCCCAGCCAAGCCCACTGTTAATCCAGCCTCAGTGGTCCTTTATGGTCATGGGTCCAATCCCCTTAAGACTGGAGGGTTCAGAGGTCAGCAGCTGTGTCTTCCAGAGGACTGGGGGCTGTGAGTGCACCGTGACACTATGGCATGTTAAGCTCCCTGACGGCAGGGCTGTGTCTTCTTCTCCTATGTTCCACCTCATGGTGCTCCGCACAGACATGGAATTGCCTGGCTCTGCCACAAGTCCCTGACCATGCCACCTTGGGCTGACCCCCTAGATGCCCAGCAGCCCAACGGTGGCCATACCTTCACAAGCTGTAGGTCCTGATGGGACAGCTGGCTTTGGGGAAGCTTGTCTTTCTGGGTGACCCATGGATGCTGCAGAACCTGCTTAGCTGTGAGGCGCTGGTGGGGATCCACGTGTAGCATCTTGGACACCAGGTCCTGGGGACACAGTGGGCAAGGGGGTGGTGGGAGGGCTGCAGGGGAGCAGGCCCCTAATGGGACACAGAAGGGCAACCATCTTCTGCTAGCTCCCACCTGAACCCTTGCAGCAGGCCCTGGGATCCATTCTCCACTCTGCTCCAGGGCTCCCCGCACACAGCCAAGGTTCCTATCTCTGGGCCTTCGCTGCTCTAGGCCCTTTGTCCTGGAACACCCTTCCATTTCTCCTTTGCGTTAAAAAAGCCATGTGGGAAAAGCTTCAGGTTTGGGCTCAGACAGATTCAGGTTCAAAACCTGCCTTTTGCACTCATCAAGTGAATGCCTTGGGCAAGTTTCTTAAACTCTCTGAGCCTCAGTTTCCCTGCTGAGAAATAGGAATAACCACTCCCTGCCTCACAGGTTGATGTGAGGTGGCCGTACATAGAGGGTTCAATTCTGTCTGGCATACAGGTTCCCAATAACCAAAAACTGTTGCTAATACTGAAAGCTCACATGCTACTTCCTCCAAGGAGGCTCTGCGTGGCATGGCCAGTTGCTCTGCTCTGTGTCTCCACCGTCCACACCCCTGGCCAAGAGGGTCCGCCTATCTGTGCCTCCAGGCATCTCTGCTCCTTGTGTGCAAACTAGGTAGTATCCCTCACTACACTAGGTTTCCACAAGGCCGGGACCGATGATGCAGCTCTGGGTGCCCCACAGGGCCCAGAATGAGAAGAGTCAATGAATGGTCACCAAGTTACCCCAACAAGGTGCGGGGATGGTGGTGGTCTGCCTGGGAATCTGCCACTTGGAGAACTACAGCAACAGGGATTTGTGGAACATCCACTTGGAGAAATGAGGCTGTTTGTGAACTGCTGAAAAGCCCTGGGATGGGACCCTGCCTCCCTCCTCCAAATAAGCCCACGCAGGCCGTACAGACTCACCTTGGCTGTCTCTGACACTGTGTTCCAGTTTCCCCCACTGAGGGTAAACTTCCCACTGCCGATCCGGGTTAGGATTTCCTCTGGTGTGTCACTGGGACCGTTGGCAAATGGAGTGTATCTGCAGAAAAGCCCGCACGGACTGGGTACAGACTCTGGCCTCCACCCTGGAACTGGGGGAGACTGTGTCTCCCCCTCAGACGGGGCACTCCCAAGATAGAGCTCCCAGAGGCAGGAGCATGTCTCTATTTCCAGACCATCCTGAGTCAGAGCTGGCTGAGCCGTTCCTATCAGACAAGCACCGCCCAGCCCAAACGCTAGGGCTACAGGAGTGGGGAAGGGTCCAGGCCAGGGACACTCACCCCGCCAGCATGGTGTAGAGCAGAATGCCCAGGCTCCAGATGTCACAGCCTTCATCATAGCCCTGGCGCTTCAGCACCTGGCAACAGGGCAGGGGAGGTGATCAGTCTGGGGAGCAGTAGAAAGTCACCACAGATGCTTCCTGCTACTCCCCTCAAGGGCAGGACAAGGGTCCCAGGCACAGGCTAGATCTCCCCTTGCCAGCTGGGCCAAGGTCACAGAGACTGGAGTCCTGGCCAACGTGGGGCCTCTAGGAGGGGGCACAAGGCCTCCAGTTCCCCCTCACTCTTACAGCTGAGGAGGCTGTGCCACTCACCTCTGGCGCCACGAAGTTGGCCGTGTAGCAAGGTGTCATGAGGAGCCCATTCTCAGCCCGCAGCTGTTTGGCAAAACCAAAGTCACAGATGCGCAGGCACTCGGGATTCCCGGACTCGTCCACGTACAGGATGTTGCTGGGCTTCAGGTCCCTGTGCACAACCTAGCGGCAGGGGCTGGGGTCAGTTCTCAGTGTGGGGAGGC
>NW_012117376.1:14632265-14646959 GCF_000951035.1 Colobus angolensis palliatus
AAAACAGGGATAATACAGAGCACCTACCTCACAGGGTTAAGATTAAATGAGATATTCATGTGAGGCCAGGCATAGTGCCTGGCACTTGGTCACAGTGGCTAATAATACTGTTATCAATACCATAATGGAATCCCCTGGCAGGGACGCGTGGGCCGGACCAGCAGGATTCCCACACACTCCCCAGATGACCTGGTTCCAAGCAGCTGGGCTAATTGGCCCTGGCCCATTTTCTGTCACTGCCAATGTCTTCAACATCCAATAGCAGAGAGAGGGTAAATTCAGGGATGAACAGTGGAGAGCGTGCTTCAACTCAACAGTTTATTAGAAAGGCCATGGACAGATGAACCCTGAGTAACCAGCAGAGGAAGAAATGAAAAAAGCCCCTGTCCCTCATGGCCCACCCACTGGCCTCCCGTGAACTCTGTTCTGTTGCCAACCCCAAAAGAAGTCAGCCAAAAAGTGCTTTCCACATCCTCTCTCTGGGGCTGCCCAGCCTGACCACAGGGGATCCACTGGTGGGGCCGAGGTGGATGCTGGTGCCTGAAGCTGGAAGCCAGCAGGGCATGAGTCCCCTCCTGTAGCAGGAAGTGGTTCTAGAACTCCCAGCAGAACAGAACGGAAAAGGAGCTGACTGGGGATAGAATGAGTTCTGCTAACCAGCCAGAGGCTCTGAGAGAGGTGACACTGGACTGTCTCGGAGCTGTGTGCAGATGGCTACAGATGGCCAGTCGTGGGGGTCCCCAGGGTGGGATCCCAAAGCTGCTCTAAAGAGTCTCAGAGAGCCCCAGTGTGACTCAGTTCCCCTCCTTGGGCCGCAATGGCTGTTTCTGCTCCCAGAAAGGCAAATGGATCTTGTAAAAATCCATGGTGGTTGATGCCATTTTTTCCATAAAAAGAGTTTGTATAGTGAATCGCTTTCCACCAGCAGAGCCTGAGCTGAGAAGAGTCCATCCTGGGGAAGGAGAAGGCACTTCTCACACCCTCACTAGGGGTGTTCTGGGCTGGCGGCTTCCCCAGCCCCTCGGGTTCCAGCTCCCTCTGGCCCTGTGGCTCCGGCCTGCTCCCTCTGGGAAGCATGCTGCCTCCGTCAAGCTAGCACTGCCCTGTGGCCTGAATGCCCTGGTGCCTCACAGGGTGGTGGATGGCAACTTCCTCACTCGCCGCTGAGCCAGGATGGATGACTCGATGGGCTTCAGCTGGGGAGTGGGCTTGGAGCTGTTGAGTGCAGAGTATGTGGCAGCCATGGCTCCCTGAAAGAGAAGCGGGGAGGTCAGTTCACAATGGTGGAAGATGTAGTGGCGAGGGGATGCAAGCCCCAAGGGTAGGCCAGCCCCTCTCAGTGTTCCACAGCCCACTGTTTTTTGTTTTGTTTTATTTTTGTTTTTAGACAGGCAAGGTTGGAGTGCAGTGGCACGATCTTGGCTCACTGCAACCTCCGCCTCCCGGGTTCAAGTGATTCTCCTGCCTCAGCCTCCCAAAGTGCTGGGATTACAGGCGTGAGCCACCGCACCCGGCCAAAATGTTTCTTAACATTTAGGAGATCTTGAATTCCTTTGAGAATCTGATGAAAAACCCTGTACCCTCTCCTCCCAGGAAGATATACAGGTCGTTTTACATATATCCCCATGCCTGGGATTCCACAGACCCTGAATTAAGATCCCTTGGTTCTGGAGCAGCTCATTTAGGCCTGAAGGTTCTATCAAGCATTCTTGCAACTCAGCCATCATTTGTTCTGGATCTGATCCCTGCCAGAGCCTTTATTCTCATTATTTCTTTGTATCTCCTCCGTAACTCTCTGATGATGCTCTGCAGATGAGGGGAATAAGACTTAGGCCAAGTGACTTGCCCAAGATCACATAGTTAGTGATGTCTGCTATTGAGATTTGACCTCATTTGTGTCTTCTGATCCCAACCCCCACTCACAGAAGTCCACAAAGGACCCAGTAGCTGAAATGCTTCCTAATGACTACAGGAATGACTTTGCCCAAGTCCAGGTCTGGTAAGAAGATTCTGCAACAGATGAGTGACCCCAGGCCCATCCTAAGTGCAGGCCTCATGCCCAGCTCTGACATGTGTCATCACCCCTCGGTTTCTCAACTCAGCCCACAGCGGGTGGGGGTGGTGGGGAGCAGATGAAGGGAAGAGAAACAGAGGAAATTATAAAAAGAAGTCTCAGACTGAGTCATAAACATGAGTTATAACTCAGAGAGAGATTCTGGAAAGAGAGAAAAGGTCATCATGAAAGGGCTCCCTCTTTTCATGGGGCAAGGATGCTTAAATGAGCTGACCTGTCCGGGTTCTGGATATGATTCCTTCTACTTAAAACGGTGGGAAGGCAGGGCGCGTTGGCTCAGACCTGTAATCGCAGCACTTTGGGAGGCCGAGGCAGGAGGATTACTTGAGCCCAGGAGTTCAAGACCAGTCCAGGCAACATGGCGAGAACCCATTGCTACAAAAAAATAAAGTAATAAAATAAAAATTAGCCAGGCATGTTCGTCCGTGCCTGTGGCCTAAGCTACTGAGGAGGCTGAAGTGGGAGGATTGCTTGAACCTGGGAGGTCGAGGTTACAGTGAGCCATGATCATACCACTGCACTCCAGCCTAGGTGACAAGGCAGAATAAGACCCTGCCTCTAAAAAATAAATAAAGGAATAATATGAGTAAATCAATGTAGAGAGATTAAATGGCTTGCCCAAGGTCCACAAGTAAATGGTCAAAGTTGGATTGTAAGCCAGGACTGTTTGTCCCTCAAGAAAAAAGTTAAATAACAAAACCAGGACAGCCTAACCCCAGGTCTGTACTTAACCACACTACTCTAGCCTGCTTCCCACGTCCTCGTGTTGTTTGCTTATAACTGAGCAGCTCTGTACACACTTCACATGCTCTCCCCTTCATTTTATTATTTTATTTTTAAATTTTGAGGCAGAGTCTCACTCTGTCACCCAGGCTGGAGTGCAGTGGCGCGAACTTGGCTCACTGCTGTCTCTGCCTCTCAGGTTCAAGCGATTCTTGTCTCAGCCTCACGAATAGCTCGGATTACAGGCACTTGCCACCTCGCCTGGCTAATTTGTGTGTGTGTGTGTGTGTGTGTGTGTGTGTATGTGTTTAGTATAGATGGGGTTTCACCATGTTAGCCAGGCTGGTCTCGAACTCCTGGCCTCCAGTGATCCGCCAGCTTCGGCCTCCCAAAGTGCTGGGATTACAGGCATGAGCCACCGTGCCCAGCCAACACCCTCTCCTTTAACGCTCACTATCGCTCTGTTTGACAGTTGAAATGTCAGAATAGTGAAACAACTTGTGCAAGGTCACACAGCAGGTCAGCATTAGGGCTGGGGTATGACCTCAGGTCTGTCTAGCTCTGCCTGTTCCCATTACCCACTGCTGCCTTCACAGGTGAGTGGGGTAGGAGCTGAGGTGGGAGGGAAAAGGTAGGGGCCACTGCAAAGGCCCTGGAGGATGATGGGCCACGAGGGCCTCCTGCTTACTTCTCTGGGTCTTTCCCTCTCCTTGGCTTAGCCTTAGTACCACTCCTTTGCCTGCCACCTGCAGCTACCTCCACTGGGGGTGGGGTGCTCATGTAGATCTCTCTCCTGCTTCTGTTGAATCATTTCTCCCTTGGGTCCCCAGGAGTTAGTGGGAACCCCCCACAAGAAGTGGAAGCTACTCAGAAGTCCTCAGTTCAAAGTGGAGGAACTTTCCAGCTGTGTGGGGGACTGCCTTGTGATGTGGTGGATTCTCCATCACTGGTGGTATTCGAACAGAAAGTGGAAACCCTCTGTGGGAGATTCCTATAGTGGGTGGGGGTTGAGTCTAGGCTTTTAGAGCCCTTCTGACTGTGAGATTTTATGAGTCACTGTGGGAAGAGATTTGGCCTGTGCACCGGGGTTGAATAGTAGGACACACATGAGCTTGGAGCCAGATAGGCCTCAGTTCAAAACCTGGCTGAGCCACTTCCTTGCTTGGGGATTGTGGGCAAGTATCCTCCCTTAGCCTCAATTTCCTTGTCATAAAATGGAAATTGTAATCCCAGCACTTTGGGAGGCAGAGGCAGGTGGATCACGAGATCAGGAGTCCAAGACCAGCTTGGCCAACATAGTGAAACCCCATCTCTACTAAAAATATAAAAATTAGCTGGGTGTGGTGGTACACACCTATAGTCCCAGCTACTTGGGAGACTGAGGCAGGAGAATCATTTGAACCCAGGAGGCAGAGGTTGCAGTGACTCGAGACTGTCCCATTGTACTCCAGCCTGAGTGACCAAGTGAGACTCCATCTCAAAAAATAAATAACTAAATAAATAAATAATGGAAATTGTAATGCCTCCCTCATTAGATTGCTTTGCGTATTAGGGATGATGTGTATACTCTGCCTGGTTAAAGAGGAACTCAAGACCTTGTACCTACCATGGCCAATAAACAAATGACCAATCATTGATTGGCGTGTTCTTTGTGGCCTTTCATTACAGGGTGAGTGAGTGAATTAAATCCATGTGTTAACCAAGGTGCTAACTGGTTTAATTATTTAACATATGTAGGAAACCAGCCTTTTCTTTGTGGGGGCCTGTCTCTGAAGTAATCATGGAAAACATGATACATAAGTAGGTAAAATGCAAAAAATGCTCAGGGATTTTGATGTCTGCACCAACAACTGAGAATCTGAGTCCCCTACCCAAAGGGGACAGGTGAGATCATCTAAACAGTCCCCTAAGGGAAGAGGAATCTCCTCTAAGACCTCAACACGTCATTAGTGCTCTGCGTGTGCAGCACAGGTGATGGGAACACTCTACCTTCTGAGAATGTCTGTAGGAAACTCCCCAAATTCCCCATCTTGTTTTCTACACCTTGCCAGCTGGGAAATAGAACTTTCCAACTGTGTCCTCTAATTGACACCAGAACCCAATGTTATGGGAACTTTACGATCACCTGGCTGGCTGAGGGGAAGGGTTGTCACCAGACAGATCTGTGGAACGTGTGACTAGGTCTTGGGCATTTTCAAAAGCAGAGAGGCTGGACAGCACACCAGTGAAGTGTGAGTTTCAGAAACACAGAGATTTCGATTTGAGTCCTGCTCTGCCTCTTAGCTGGGTACTCGGGCAAGTCATTTAATTTCCGATCCTCAATTTTCTTGTGTGTGAAATTATCACATCTCCATAATGAGGATCAAATGAAATAAAGCAAGGAAAGCACTTGGTGCCCAGCACTCCTGTCATGAGCATTTGATTGATAGATGGGAGCCACTATTTTATGAGAGGGGACATTCTGAAGGGTGAGTGCTCAGGGGTTGTTATCTGGGCATTAAAGGGAAGAGTGGCCAGCCTGGGCAACATAGCAAGACCCCGTTTCTAAAAAATAAAATAAATTAGCCAGCTATGGTGGTGCACACCTGTAGTCCCAGCTTGTTAGGCTGAGGTGGCAGAATCACTGGAACCCGTGAAGCAGAGGTTGCAGCAAGCTGGGTTATTGCTATTAGTGTTTTTTTTTTCTTATTTAAAATATTTATTTCCAGGGAGCATAGATTCAAGTTGCCCTGAATATACACTCCCATTAGTTGGTTTTAAAACATTTTTACTTTTTTTTTCTTTAAATAGAAACAGGGTCTTGGGTCTCACTACATTGCCCAGAATGGTCATGAACTCCTGGCCTCAAACGATCCTCCTGCTTTGGCCTCCCAAAGTGCTGCGACTATAAGCGTGATCCACCATGCCCAGCCTATTAGTGGGTTTTGTCCAGGCAGTCAGCACTCAGAGAGGAAAGCTCCTACTGGAGGTGCTAGTGGCTGGGAACTGCGTTTCTGGAGTCCAGTGAGTTCTTGGGGGACTGTCCCGACCTGTGAAAACTATCATAAGCCTAATTGCAAAGCTTTTTACCTTCCTAAACACATTCATATTCACACACTCATTTGATCTTCGGGTAAGGCTGTGAGGTGGGCAGGAATTATCCCCATTTAGCAAGTGCGAAAACTGAAGCCCACAGAGGTGAAGTATTAGGGTTTTGGGGTTTGGCTGCTGAGAAACCTAGGGACTCCCACGCCACCCACCCATCCACCACCATTTCCTGGTTCTTGAATCTTCCCTCAGGTGCCTGGGGCAAGACACTAACTGCTCAATGCCTCAGAGCACCAGCTTCCCCTCCACCCCAGATGCCTTTCCAGGTTCCAGCTCTGTGCTTCCCCCAGCACCATCAAGTCCGCTCTCATTCACTCACCCATTCAACAAACACTAGCTGAGGACCAAAAAACTGTGCGCCAGGTGCACAGGATATGGAATGAACAAAGCACAGCCCACACCCTCAGGTTCACAGACTAGTGGGGAGAAAACACATCATCAGCTGTTTCCAAAAGTGTGGTATACCCAGAAATGGGGCACGGAGGGGGTCTGGGGACTCCAAAGGAAGGTCACCACAGTTTGGGGTGTCCTAGTTGGCTCCCTGGAGGTGTCATTTGAATTTTCCTAAAGGATGAGAAATTAGTGGGCACATGTGGCAGCAGAATCCAGTGGAGGCAGAAGCATGGCAGGTTCGGGTCTTGTGAGCAGTTTGGGGACAAGTTACAGAGCTGACACTGGGCTCTTGGTGGGGCCAGATCACACAGGACACTGAATTCAAGCGAGGATGCCTCAGCTCTATCTTGTAAACAGCGAGGAGTCACTTCAGGGCAGATGCTGGGTCAGATCTGTGATTGTAAATGGAGGATGTTGGGGACACAAAAGTCTGGATTTAGCAGGCTACTGGAAGAACAAAAATATGAGAAGGGCAGGGAGGATGGAGAGGAGGGGATGGATCCTCCAAATATTTAGGAAACAGAATTGATGGTGCCAGGATGCAGAAGTGGGGGGAAGGAGGCAGGGTGATGCTCAGGATTCCAGCTGGGTGATGGGGTCCAGGGGAGACAACCCTGGGTGATGGGTGGGACAGGAAATGTTGGTTCCAAGATAGGGAAACCAAGTCTCCAGTAAGTGAAACGCACAGGACGTGGGTTGGGGCTAAGTACCACGTAAGTGTCACTGGTTGCACAGGAGGGCTTCTGAGCCCATGGGGCCCCAATAGCACCCTCCTTGCTCCTGTGGGGAGGCTGCCAGGTTTAGAATCTGTACACTTAAGCCAGCTCCAAAACTTAGCTGCTGTTATCAGAATCTCCTTGCATCATAACAGAACTTATTCACTTCTAAGGCCCTGGCTTTCTAAAATCTGTAAAGTGGGGAGGCTAGAAGTAATGGAAACCAAGGCCTGGTTCATAAGGCTTGGAATCTTGCCAGTCTGGGGGTGGGGGGTTCCTCTGGTTGTCATCCCTGAGTCTCCCTTGCTGGTGCTCCAGGGCTCAGCACAGGCATCCCCTGACCCCCTCATCTTTGCTCAGTCCCTAGAACAGCACTTCTCAAACTTTAATATGCATAGAAATCACATGTAGACCTTGTTATAACATAGATTTCTATTAACCAGGTCTGGGGACAGGCCTGAGATTCAGCACTTCTACTCAGCTCCCAGATGATGCTGATGCTGCTGGTCCATGGACCACACTCTGAGAAGCCCCGTCTCTTGGCTTTGCAAACTTTCTCCAAGCTAGTGACTCCCAAGTTTATCTTTCCAGTCCAGATCTCTCCCTAGAACTTCAACTTCTAATTACAACTCTTATTTGACATCTCCATTTGGATTTTTTTTTTTTTTTTTTTTTGAGACAGAGTTTTACTCTTGTTGCCCAGGCTAGAGTGCAATGGTGCAATCTCAGCTCACCACAACCTCGGCCTCCTGGGTTCAAGTGATTCTCCTGCCTCAGCCTCCCAAGTAGCTGGGATTACAGGCATGCACCACCACGCCTGGCTAATTTTGTATTTTTTTTTTTAGTAGAGACACGGGTTTCTCCCTGTTGGTCAGGCTGGTCTCGAACTCTCGACCTCAGGTTATCCACCTGCCTCAGCCTCCCAAAGTGCTGGGATTACAGGTGTGAGCCACCATGCCCGGCCCTATTTTCCTTATCTTTTTTTTTTTTTTGAGGCGGGGTCTCGCTCTGTCGCCCGGACTGGAGTGCAGTGGCCGGATCTCAGCTCACTGCAAGCTCCGCCTCCCGGGTTCACGCCATTCTCCTGCCTCAGCCTCCGGAGTAGCTGGGACTACAGGCGCCCACCACCTCGCCCGGCTAGTTTTTTTGTATTTTTAGTAGAGACGGGGTTTCACCGTGTTAGCCAGGATGGTCTTGATCTCCTGACCTCGTGATCGCCCGTCTCCGCCTCCCAAAGTGCTGGGATTACAGGCTTGAGCCACCGTGCCCGGCCTATTTTCCTTATCTTTAGAATCTAAGAATACACTGCTTTACTTTTATCTGTAGCATTTCCCTACTTAACATAATATTTAATTTGCTTTCTGAGTCTGCCCACTGGAATGTAAGCTCCATGAGTGTTTTGCTCACTGCTGTATCCCAGCACTCAAACTAGCTCCTAGTACATGTCAGGTATTCAATAAATATCTGTTGAATGAATGGATGAATGACATTGCTGAGGCCATAAGCAAACGGCTTTCTTCTGGGGCCATTTGCTCATCTGTAACTTGAAGGGGCTGAACCACCCCACAGTTCATTCTTCTCCTCCCCCCACTCTGTAAGGCTTTGTTTTGTTTTGTTTTGTTATGTTTTGTTGTGAGACAGGGTCTGTGTTGCCCAGGCTGGAGTACAGCAGCATGATTCATGGCTCACTGCAGCCTCAACCTCTGAGCTCAAGTGATCCTCCCACCTCAACCTCCCGAGTAGCTGGGACTAGAGGTGTGTGCCATCACACTCAGCTAATTTCTAAAACACTTTTTGCAGAGACAGGGTCTCGCTATGTTGCCCAGGCTGTTCTTGAACACCCGGGCTCAAGTGATCCTCCTGCCTGGGCCTCTTAAAGTGCTGGGATTACAGGTGTGAGTAACTGTGCCTGGCCTGTACAGTTCCATTCATAGTCAATCCTCTATCAATTACCAATACCTCTCAGATCTCTAACCCTAGTCCAGAACTTTCCTGAGTCTTGGCTCATAAATCCAGCTGCCTACCACACGGCAACCACTGGATGTTCCACAGAACCTCACACTCAAACACATCCCACACTAAACTCCTCATGTTCTCATCTTCCTGCTCCTCCTCCCCTAAGCTAATGCCCAGGAACCTCCCTGAGCATTGTCAAAAAACCGTCAAAGGCTCCCTACCTGCAACATAAAGTCCAAAGTCCCTACCCTGACATGGGAGGCACAGCCATCATCTGTACCAGCCTCACTGTCTATTGCATCCCTCAGGTCCCCTGAGTTCAGGCCACCAGGGGCTCCTTCAGTAACGATCATAACCCTACGTCTGTGGAATGCCCGTTCACCTTCAGCACCCAGTGCAGGGCCCAGCACAGAGCAAATGCTAAGTGAATTTTGTGCAATGAATGAAGAAATCACACCTCTGAAACACAGAGACAGACACCTTGAAGGTTAGATTAGTAGAGTTTTGCAGGCTAGTTGGTTTTATTCAGATAGTCCTTTCATAGTCTCAGTTGATCCCCAAGCCCTCCAGCAGTGCCTGTGGAGCCCACGGAGAAGGTAGACATGGCCCAGCACAGTCCACCTCCACAGGGAGAAGAGTGCCAGGTAGACGAGGGGGAAAGGACCACACTGTTAGGGTGGCCCCAGCAATGCACCGTATCCAAGCCTCGGAGAAAGTCCTATGGGCTCTCTCCTTCAAACACAATCATACGGCCCACAGCACAAGGCCAGGCCCCCAGGAATGTGGACTCTTCCTAGAGGACAGGGATGCTCAGCTTGGCTGAGGACACCAACTACCCTGCGCAAGTAAACTCCCAGTTTACAAAGAACGTTACCAGTCATGATCTCACTGGAGCCACCCACTGCACCTCAGTGGGTGGACAGGAATTACTAGCTCCATTTTACAGAGGAGAAAACCAAGGCTCTGAGAGGACAATTTTCTTTTTTTTCTTTGAGATGGAGTCTCAAAGACGGCATAATCTTGGCTCACCGCAACCTCCATCTCCTGGGTTCAAGCAATTCTCATGTCTTAGCTTCCCAGGTAGCTGGAATTACAGGTGTGCACCACCGTGCCTGGCTAATTTTTGTATTATAGAGACAGGGTTTCACCCCGTTGGTTAGGCTGGTTTTAAACTCTGGCCTCAAGTGATCTTCCCACCGTGGCCTCCCAAAGTGCTGAGATTACAGGTGTGAGCTACTATATCCGGCCTGAGAGGACAACTGACTTGCATGTAAGTTAGAGGCAGAGGCAAGACCAGAACCCAGTTCTGACCTTAATTCCACAGTCTTTCCAGTTTAGTGTGGCACACATGACACTACTGGGACACAGGGATATGGAAGTTGACCTTTTTTTTTAATTAATTTTTTTGAGATGGAGTTTCGCTTTTGTTGCCCAGGCTGGAGTGCAATGGCGTGATCTCGGCTCAGTGTAACCTCTCCCTCCGAGGCTCAAGCAATTCTCCTGCCTCAGCCTCCTGAGGAGCTGGGATTACAGGCGTCTGCTACCATGCACAGCTAATTCTTTGTATTTTTAGTAGAGATGGGGTTTCATCATGTTGGCCAGGCTGGTCTCAAACTCCTGACCTCAGGCAATCCACCTACCTCAGCCTCCCAAAGTGCTGGGATTACAGGTTTGAGCCACTACACCCGGCTCAAGCTGTTGATCTTTTTTCCTACCCTAATACAACATAGAGAAACTACAAACTCCTATAGGAAACCGTCTCACCACTGCCAGTGGTAGAATAGTAGGGATCATGAGTAGGGGAGGGGAAGTACAGCTTAAAAAAGCCCCACAGGTGATTCTGATACCTGACCCTCAGGAGTGTATGTGGCAGGAGGAAAAGGATAGTCTCACATCTCACTGCACAGAAAATCACAATGGGTTGGGCAAGTAATGAGTGAAGCCAGGCAGAGCAGGAGCCTCCAAGTAGTCTACAGAGGGCAGTGGCTACCTGGCTCCAGCTGACAGTCGCTACACAGCAACTCAGACCCAGTGTTTTTATAGAAGCAGCCAAATTACCAAAGCCTTACTAAACCATACCTCAAATCAAAAAAACACTCCTTATCTTGCAGGCCAAACAAAATATATGTGTAGGCTGAATGCAGGCACTGGAGCAATAGGCCGTGACCTCCAGGAGAGTTGGGATTCCAGTCACAGGAAGGAGTCGGGCAGGCCAGGGTGTGAATCCTGGCTTTACCATCCACTCATAGCTGTGTGGTTTTGGGCACGACATTTAACATCTTTAGCCCTCAGTTTCCTCACCTGTAAAATGGGGCTGATAATAGTATTCAACCCCAGGCTTATAGGGAAGGACAGGAATATTTAGCAGGGGGCTTGGGAAATGACAGACATCACAGTAACCCCAGAACTGCCTTGGACTGAACCCCTCTATCATGCTGGATGTTAAGACAGAGTGACTGCTTGTGAAGAAGCACTAGAGACCAGGCCGGGTACGGTGGCTCACACCTGTAATCCCAGCACTTTGGGAAGCCGAGGCAGCAGATCATGAGGTTGAGAGTTTGAGACCAGCCTGACAACATGGAGTAACCCTGTCTCTACTAAAAAATACAAAAGTCAGCCGGGTGTGGTGGCACGCGCCTGTAGTCCCCAGCTAGTCAGGAGGCTGAGGCAGGACAGTCACCTGAACCGGGGAGGTGGAGGTTGCAGTGAGCCAAGACCGCGCCATTGCATTCCAACCTGGGCAACAGAGCGAGACTCATCTCAAAAACAAACAAACAAGCAAAACCTAGAGACCAGATGCTGTCCAAAGCAGCACAGGCTCTGGGCTGGGTGCAGTGGCTCACACCTGTAATCTCGGCGGTTTGGGAGGCTGAGGTGGGAGAATCGCTTGAGCCCAGGAGTTTGAGGCCAGCCTGGGCAACATGGTGAGACCCCATCTCTACAAAAAAAAATTTAAAAATTAGCCAGGTGTGGTGGTACACCTGTAGTCCCAGCTATGCAGGCTGCAGGCTGCTGAGGAGGGAGGATCACTTGAGCCTGGGAGGTCAAGGCTGCAGTGAGCCATGATCACGCCACTGTACTCCAGCTGGGGTGACAGAGTGAGACCCTGTCTCAAAAAAAAAAAAAAACAAGAGTTAATACGTAAAGTGCACAGAACCCTGCCTGGCCTGTGGAAAGTGGCACGTGACATTAGCTACCACTAGCAGCAGTGGCAGCAACATCTCCAGGAGCAGCGTGAGAGGATGTGCATTTAGGCACCTGTGACTGGCCAAACAAGAGGTGAAGTTGTTCTAAGTGAATCATCTGGTTAAAGGGAGAAATCCTCTCTATTACAGAGTCCACAACCTTATAGAAACAACATAGAGGGAGACTGGCGACTTACAAAGACTCCACATATTAAATTATGAACTCCTGCCATGTAAGGAAAGACAACCAATTTTTTAAAATGGACAAAAGACTTGAAGAGGCATTTCATAAAAGAGGCTGTCCGAATGGCAATAAACATTTGAAGAGGTCCTCAACTTCATTAATCAGAAAAATGCAAATTAAAACTACAATGAGCTGGGTACGGTGGTTCACGCCTATAATCCCAGCACTTCGGAAGTCCTAGGCGGGTGGATCACGAGGTCAGGAGATCGAGACCATCCTGGCTAACATGGTGAAACTCCATCTCTACTAAAAATACAAAAAATTAGCCAGGCACGGTGGCGGGCCCCTGTAGTTCCCCCTATTTGGGAGGCTGAGGCAGGAGAATGGTGTGCCGTGAACCCGGGAGGCAGAGCTTTTAGTGAGCTGAGATCACGCCACTGCACTCCAGCCTGGGTGACAGAACGAGACTCTGTCTCAAAACAAACAAACAAACAAACAAAATTAGCTGGTTGTGGTGGCAGGCACCTGTAATCCCAGCTACTTGGGAGGCTGAGACAGGAGAATTGCTGGAACCTGGGAGGCAGAGGTTGCAGTGAGCCAAGACCATGCCATTGCACTCCAACCTGGGCAAGAAGAGCAAAACCCCATCTCAAAAATAAATAAATAAAAATAAAAAATAAAATAAATTAAAAAACGGGCAAAATGAACCTATTAGAATTTAGCTTAGGATGGTTATCCTCAGGTGGGGGGCTCTAAGGGAACTGGAAATGCTTTGTTTATTGAGCTGGGTACTGGTTACACAGGTGTATTCACTTTTTGAAAATTTATTGACTTGTCCATTATGATTTGTGCACTTCTCAGTGTTTACGCAATGCTTCAATACAAAGATAATATTTAAACAAACAGGGGTCCCGGTGGACCCTGCTCCCTGGTCATCCCCTTCCCATCCCTCAGCTCCTGTGGGATTCCCAGCTTACAGACCACAGCTACTGCTGTCGACAAAGCAACCCAGAGTATCCCCTCCAAATATGTCAACAAGAAGAGCTTCCCATTCCTCATCACCTGCCCCGGCATTAGCAAAGAGCCAGAAACTTTGGAGACACACACACTCCTAGCTTCGGGAAGGAGACAACTTCCTCCAACAACATCCTCACCAAGTGGTTATCTATACTTGGAGCTGTGCACATCCCTGGCAGAAGGGGCTCACTGTCTCTGGAGGCAGCTCCCCTGTTCAGAAAGTTCTTCCTTACTTTGAGCTTCAGGTGATCCACGGGTACACTGGCTTCCCTGTCTTCTAAACCTTCTTAAGTTTAACGAGTACTCACTTAAGAACAAACCAGAAAAAGGAAACGCACTCTCTGACTTGACATGTTTAAATATTAGTCTATTGCACTGGCATTTCAAAAACCAAAGCCACTTCAAACGTGACCATTAAAAGCACAGGGGGTAACCAAATTGGAGCTTTGGTTAAGAGGTGAAATTCTTTTTTACGGAATTTCCCCTAAAAAATTAGACATAATCAGGCATCGCCACTTTCACAACCTTAATGAAATACTCGACTCAGGCAAGATTCTGAAAGGATGAAACCATTCGATGAGGATCTTTACAATAAGGAGACGGGACGGTTACCACCTGCCATGGTTAAAGGCGGGCAGCATGACCCTGTGCTCGTGGATGTGATGCACTGAAGTGTACCTCCATAGATTGGATGACCTCGGCCTTCTTTTATTTTTATTTTTTATTTGAGACAGGGTTTTGCTCTGTCATCCAGACTGGAGTGCAGTGGTGTGATTTCAGCTCACTGCAACCTCTGCCTCCCAGGTTCAAGCGATTCTCGTGCCTCAGCCACCAGACTAGCTGGGATTACAGGCATGTGCCACCATTCCCGGCTAATTTCTGTATTTTTGGTAGAGACGGGGTTTCACCATATTGGCCAGAGTGGTCTTAAACTACTGGCCTCAAGTGATCTGCCCACCTTGGCCTCCCAAAGCGCTGGGATTACAGGCAGGAGCCACCATGCTCGGCCCAACCTTAACCATCTGGACCTCATTCCCATCCCCCCAAAAAAGCCGAAGCTAATAATGATGTTAAAGCAACTTGCAGTTTACAGGAAATATAAACAATGGAGAAATAATGTAAATGATCCAGAAGGCAGCCGACAGACAAATTCAGAACACGAGACATTCCACAGAACTCATATTCAATATGTCGGTGGCATTAAAAAGGGAGGTCTAACTGTGGAGGCGACATGGGTGTACACATTTAACAAAATTCATCAAAATGTACCCTTCAAATATACTGTATGCAAATTTTCCTCCAGTTTAAAAAAAAGAAAAGCGGCTGGGTAAGGTGGCTTATGCCTGTAATCCCAGCACT
>NW_012117376.1:14647009-14648453 GCF_000951035.1 Colobus angolensis palliatus
TTCACCGTGTTAGCCAGGATGGTCTCGATCTCCTGACCTAGTGATCCGCCCGTCTCGGCCTCCCAAAGTGCTGGGATTACAGGCTTGAGCCACCGTGCCTGGCCGAGACGGGGTTTCACTGTGTTAGCCAGGATGGTCTCGATCTCCTGACCTCGTGATCCACCCGTCTCGGCCTCCCCAAGTGCTGGGATTACAGTCGTGAGCCACCGCGCCCAGCCAAGTGCTACTTTACCTCCAGAGCATATCCTGACCCCATCCACTCCATCCCAATCTCCATGCCACCACCCTAGTCCAAGCCACCTCATCTGTTGCCTGGGCTACTGCAATAGCCACCTACCTGGTCACCCTGCTTCCCTCCTGCCTCCCCACCTCACTGCAAATTATCTACAGAGCAGCTGCAATGATCTTTTATTTTTTTGAGACAGTCTCGCTCTGTCGCCTGGGCTGGAGTGCAGTGGTGTGATCGTGGTTCACTGCAACCTCTGCCTCCCAGGTTCAGGCAATTCTCATGCCACAGCCTTGCGAGTTGCTGGGACTACAGGCGTGCACCACCACCCCCAGCTAATTTTTGTATTTTTAGTAGGGAGAGTTTCGCCATGTTAGCCAGGCTGGTCTTGAGCTCCTGACCTCAACTGATCTGCCTGCCTCGGCCTCCCAAAGTGGTGGGATAACAGGTGTGAACCACCGCATCTGACCCAGAGGGATCTTTTAAAAATGTGAATCAAATCATGATCAAATCATGTCACTTTCCTGCCTAAATTATTTTAGGAGCTTGCACCTCACTCAGAATTAAACACACGCCTAATCCTGGCCTACAGTGCCTAGCACAACTGGTTTCTGCCTCCTTTCTCGCCTCATCTTGGGCGAACACCTGGCTCTGGGGTCACAGCTACATCAGCCTCCTCTCATCCCTGAGCACACCAAGCCTGTTTCCCCCTCATGGCCTTTGTCCTGCCTGCCCTCTGCCTCCCAGTCTTGGCTGACCCCTTCTCACCATTCAGATCTCAGCTCCTGGGTTACCTCCCCAGAATGGCCTTCCCTGACCACCCAATTTCTCACCCAAGTTTAATTCCGCACGTCTTCTCAGTAGCTGACCTTGGCTTGTTAAGTGTCCATCTTACTGGGAGGTAAGACCCCTGGACACAATGGCCTTGTTCTTTACCTGGTTCATCAGCATCCAGTACAGGGCCAGAATGGGTGCTCAGAAAATACTGCATGAGAAAATGTCATTCCCCAACTTGAGCCTGTTTCCCCATCTATAAAACAGGGATACACTTTGGGAGGCTGAGACGGGCGGATCACGAGGTCAGGAGATCGAGACCATCCTGGCTAACCCAGTGAAACCCTGTCTCTACTAAAAAATACAAAAACCTAGCCGGGTGAGGTGGCGGGCGCCTGTAGTCCCAGCTACTTGGGAGGCTGAGGCAGGAGAATGGTGTAAACC
>NW_012117376.1:14650850-14656240 GCF_000951035.1 Colobus angolensis palliatus
CCGTTTCTACTAAAAATACAAAAAATTAGGCAGGCATTCTGACAGCCACCTGTAATCCTAACTACTCGGGAGGCTGAGGCAGGAGAGTCACTTGAACCTGGGAGGCAGATATTGCAGTGAGCCAAGATCATGCCATTGCATTTCAGCCTGGGTGACAAGAGCGAGACTTCGTTTCCAACAATAAAAAAAAAAAAAAAAAAAAAACAGGACAATAGGGGAAATGTGTCTATGGACTGGGTACTATGTGAAAACAAGTTAACAACCTCATACACCAAGACCTGGACTCAGCCAGGTGGATTCAGAGCCTGCATTCTTTTTTTCTTTTTTTTCTCGAGATGGAGTATGGCTCTGTTGCCCAGGCTGGAGTGCAGGGGCGTGATCTCGGCTTACTGCAAGCTCCGCCTCCTGGGTTCACACCATTCTCCTGCCTCAGTCTCCCGAATAGCTGGGACCACAGGCGCCCGCCACCAGGCCCGGCTAATTTTTTTGTATTTTTAGTAGAGACGGGGTTTCACCGTGTTAGTCAGGATGGTCTTGATCTCCTGACCTCGTGATCCGCCCGCCTCGGCCTCCCAAAGTGCTGGGATTACAGGCGTGAGCCACCGTGCCTGGCCCAGAGCCTACATTCTTAACCCCCATGTTGTCTGATCAGACATACCCTAAAACATCACCTCATGCAGAGAGAAACTTAATGCTACTGTTTTGGGCTTTAATCCACTGTAATGAACTTTCCTACCTCACGATCATCTAGTGCTCACCTGCCTT
Organism: Colobus angolensis palliatus; assembly: GCF_000951035.1. Lineage (NCBI taxonomy): Eukaryota > Metazoa > Chordata > Mammalia > Primates > Cercopithecidae > Colobus > Colobus angolensis. The sequence goes on from NW_012117376.1 coordinate 14,651,616, forward strand.
GTGCAGTGATAAAGGCCAAACTCTTGCCATTTGGAGCTACACCTCTTCTGTAGTCCCCGCTACGTTTCCAGCAGAATTTCCCCCTGCATCCATTTCCTCTGCCTTAGCAACTGAACCCACAGTCGAATTCACCTCCCTGAAGCCTTGCAGCTCCCCCACGGTGACCCTGCTGCTTCCTAACTCAAAACCCACTCCCCACCTAAATTCTTCAGTCTGAAATTCTTCCATTCTTCCCTGGCTATGTAATCTTGAGCAAATGAACTTTCACCTCTGAGCTCTGGTCTTCTTACCTGTGAAGTGGGACCAGTAACAGCATCCACCTCAGAGTTGTTGTGAAAACCAATTGAGATAATGTAAGGAAACTTTATCTTATTTATGTATTTATTTATTTATTAGATGGAGTTTCGCTCTATTGCCCAGGCTGGAGTGCGATGGTGTGATCTTGGCTCACTGCAACCTCCACCTCCCAGGTTCAAGTCATTCTCCTGCCTCAGCCTCCCAAGTAGCTGAGATTACAGGCGCCCGCCACCAAACCCGGCTAATTTTTGTGTATTTTAGTAGAGACCAGGTTTCACCATGTTGGCCAGGCAGGTGTCAAACTCCTGACCTCAAGTGATCTGCCTGCGTTGGCCTCCCAAGGTGCTGGGATTACAGGCATGAGCCACTGTGCCTGGCCTGGAAACTTCATCTTATGCTAAACCTTACCATGGTGACTGGCACACAGTAAATACTGAGTAACTTTCCATACCTTCCCTTTCACAATTGACCACATCTCTCCCTCCCTCCGTTGCACGCATCCCCTGACCCAGCCTAGTCTTCCCTCAATTTGGCTAGCTGGAGGTTGCCATTCCTGGGCCAGCATGTGGTTCATGTGCTCTGCTGATGGTATGACCCTTGGCATCCCCCTACCGCCTCCCTGACTCCAGACTCACCCCCTGTGAGTGCAGATACTCCACGGTTTTGCCGATGGTGTGCAGGACGAAGCTGGCCTCCCGCTCCGAGAAGAACTTCTGCCGCAGGATCTTGTCCAGCAGCTCCCCACCCCGCATCAGCTCTGTCACCAGGTACACGTGTTTGCCATCATCGTACACCTGCCGAAGACCTCACCATCAGGCTCTTCTCCCCATTGTCAGGCCTGGGCCCCCTGGTCAGCAGCGCCCCAGAGCAGGGAAGAATGATATGAGCCTTAGGCAGGTATTCTGCTTGCTCTTCAGTGGCCCCGCCTTCCCCAAAAGGAGGACGCTGACACTGGTCCCCTGATAGGCAAGAACGTCCTCAGAAAATGCCTGATTCTGAAGGAGGGCCCTTGGGGTATGGGCAGACTGGAGGGACTAAGGGACCTCTTTCCCCTCCACATGACCACTGGAAAGAGGATGAGAAGTCAAAGGAATGGCAACCCTGAGACAAATCCTGGAGAGTCGAGTTCCTGGTCCCCACCCCAGTCTTAAGGACCCCCACTCACATCTTTCAGAGTAATGATGTTGGGGTGCTGGCCGTACCGCAGAAGAATCTCAATCTCTTCTGAAGGATCCCGCTTGCTCTTATCAATGACCTGAAGAAAGTGGGTGCATGTGGCAGTGTCAGGGTGACAGGCTCCAGGGTCCTTCCTTGCCATGGAGCAGGCCTGGAGGTCTCGGCCACACAACCTTTCATACATCTGCAGAGCTCAGGCACCACCCCTCCCCACCAGACGGGGACCTGCCCCCGGCCCGGCAGCATTGGCTGAGACGTGGTCAGGAGGCCCACCTTGACAGCATACTCCATGTTGGTGGCCTTGTGGACACAGCGCTTGCACACAGAGTAGGAGCCCACACCAATCGTCTCCTTTACCACGTAGCCGTCGCTAAAAACCAGGTTCTTCCCATGGAGTTGCTGTAGGAGACCAAAAATTGTGGCTGACCCCTGGCTCCAGAGTGCTAAGGGTCATCTCCCAGCACTGAAGGTCTTGGCTCAGTAGAGACAGCACCAGGGAAGGGCCAGGAGACTTGGGGTACAGTGTTGGCCATGTGACTGCAGGTGAGAGCCTGCCCCTCTCTGGGCCTCAGTTTTCTACTCTATATGTTGGGCATACTCGCTGGCTGCCAGCCTGCTGGACTGCAGCCTGTGGTCAGAGGGCAGTGTAGGGAGTGGGCAAGAGGGTCACAACACACATGGAGAGGACTTTAGTTCTGAAGAGCCTGGGCAGGCCTGGGAGGGATACAGGAGCCCTGAGCTGAGTTCCAGCTGTGCCACTAAGTGTGGCTTTGAGTGACTTGCCTCCCCTTTCTGGGGTGTCACAGCTCAACTCAGGGGGTGTCTCAAGGTTCTGGGACATTAGCCATAGCAATGCTGAAAGGTGCTTAGTGTGTGCTGCGTGCCAGGCAGTATTCTAAGCACTTTCATCAGGTGACTGCATGCCCTGTGGCCAGCCCTGGCTTGCGCCTGCGGTCCTTGCATCCAGTCTGATTTAATATTTGTCCTGGATAAAGATGTCCCAGTTTGGAAAATAAATTACATAGTCACCTTAACTTTATTTTTTATTCATTTATTTTTTGAGATAGGGTCTTGCACTGTTGCCCAGGCTGGAGTGCAGTGGTGTATTCTTGGCTCACTGCAACCTCTGCCTCCCGGGTTCAAGCAATTCTCGTGTCTCAGCCTCCCAAGTAGCTGGGACTATAGGCACACGCCAACACGCCCGTCAGATTTTTGTATTTTTAGAGATGGGGTTTCACCATGTTGGCCAGACGGGTCTGTTTAAATTCCTGCCTCAAGCAATCTACCCTCCTCGACCTCCCAAAGTGCTGGGATTACAGGCATGAGCCACCGTGCCCAGCCCACTTTAACTTTACATGTATTAACTCTAATAATCCTCATAACAGCTCTATAGAGGAAGCTTCTATCATTTCCCCATTTACAGATAAGGAAACTGAGGCACCAGGAAGGGAAGTATCTCATCCAAAGTCCATTATCTGGTCGGGTGCTCATGTCTGTAATCTCAGCACTTTGGGAAGCTGAGGTGGGTGGATCACTTGAGGTCAGGAGTTTGACAGCAGCCTAGCCAACATGGTAAAATCCTGTCTCTACTAAAAATACAACAACAAAATTAGCTGGGTGTGGTGGTGTACATCTGTAGTCCCAGCTATTCGGGAGGCTGAGGCAGGAGAACTGCTTGAATCTGGGAGGTGGAGGCCGCAGTGAGCTGAGATTGTGCCACTGCACTCCAGCCTGGGCAACAGAGCAAGACTATGTCTCAAAAACAAACAAAAAAACCCCCAACGTCCATTATCTTGTGAATCTGGAACCCATGCAATGAGCTCCACAGTCTACATTCTTGCCTCTCAACCCGCAACTTTTCTGAGGCAGTGGAAGTGTACAAATGGGGAACAAGTGTGAAGAGATACAAGTCCTTCGCTACCCTTATGCCAGAGACACGACAGTCACTCTGCACCACCACCCTGGGCACCCCCTGGCATGTACCCAGACCCTGCTCTGTGCTGGGAAATGTACAGCCATATCATCATCCAGTTATCAGGGCCACAGTGTGAGGTGGGCCTTACTGTCCCTGTTTTACATTGGAGGCCCTACGGGTCCCACAGTGGCATGAGGGTATGAACCCGGTTCTGTCCAACTCAGAGCCTGTATTCACAGCCATTCTTTAGAAAAGGACAACGGAGCAGCAGCCCCCTGCCCCCCTCACCTGTACCACCGAGTGCAGGGGTGCCTGCGGGGCGCGAGGCTTGCCGTCATCCTCCATCAGGCCGGTGGCCACGAAGCTGAAGCCCCGGAACAGCTGATGGGCCCCAGCGCTAGGGGGGATGCCTGGGGAATCTGCAGGGGCGGGAGGGGAATGTGAGGGTACCTGGGGAGGTCCCCTCGACCCTGAGGCAGCCCAGCAAAGGGGGAGCACAGGGCCTCAGACCTGCCTCAGGGGCTGGCCATGGCGGGAGCCTGCAGAGGGCCTGTCCATCCCAGGCCTTAGCCCAACTGCTCATATGTGTTTAGACCAGTCCAGTCCTGATGCATGAGGAACATTAAAGACTCTCACATCCACTTCCATCCCAGGCCAAGACAGTTCATCCCTTCCTGGATGCTCCCGCCCCAGCTTCTCCGTCTTACATCAGCCCCTCAGGTCCATCTCTGCACAGTAGCCAAAGGGAAGCTTCCAATCACAAATCTGCCACCCTGCCCGCACCTTTCAAAGGTGCCCCTCTGCCTTCAGGAGTAATCCCAGCTTCTGAGTCTGGCAATGGAGGGCCTTGTGATCCTCCTCTTCTCTCTCTCCACACCACAGCTGAGCCACGTTGGACTTCCCACATCCTTAAAGTGGTCTCTGAGCCCTTGCACACACTGTTCCCTTTAACTAGATAATCCACTGCTTGCCTATCCTTCAAGACTCAGCTCACTCGCTCCCTCCTCTGAGAAGCCTTGCCTCATGCTGCTTCTCCGGCCCCTGACTTCTACAAAGCTGCACGTGTCACACTGCCCAGCGGATTGCTTGGAGAACTGCTGTCCCTGTCATCAGAGGTGTGTAAGTACAGTAAGAAAAGCACCCCTCGTGGATCACTTGAGGTCAGGAGTTCGAGACCAGCCTGGCCAACATGGTGAAACCCCGTCTCTACTAAAAATACAAAAATTAGCCAGGCGTG
>NW_012117376.1:14656725-14661943 GCF_000951035.1 Colobus angolensis palliatus
CACTGCACTCCAGCCTGGGCGACAGAGCGAGACTCCGTCTCAAAAAAAAAAAAAAAGAAAAGAAAAGAAAAGGAAAAAGAAAAGAAAAAAGAAAAGCACCCCCTCTCCTAAAACATGCCCTTATAGGAGGCCTCCCAGAACATTCCACCCCACACCCACTGTCAATATCTGGCCAAAAAGTTAGGATTCACCCGGCTCCTTCCCAGAAGCTCCTTCAGTGGCTTCTTGTAGCAACCCCAGGAAATGAGTGGGTTTGTGGCTGTGCCCTTGTTCCAGGTAAGTACACGGAGGCCCGGCAGTCAGGGCAGCCAAAGCTGATTCCCATGCCTGTCCCTGATCTATGGGCACTGTCACCTCTGCTCAGCCACCACACAGTGTGGCTGGGTCAGATTCCTTCTCCCTGACGTGATGGTAAGCCTGATGTGTTTGGTCTTCCCAGTGGGCGGGAAGGTGCCCCTGGCAGGGGTCCTGACTTTTCTACTGTGGCCTTCACCACCCACACACCCCCACTCCTACTCTCTCACCAGACACAAAGAGACCCACAGAACCCCAGGGTGAGAGAGTCAGGCAGAGTGAGACAGGGCGAAAGTCAGAGTCCCACGGAGCCAGAAACTCACCCGCCTGCCCATCCACACACCTCGGCCTGTCAGTGTCCCTGACTATCTCTGCCCCGCAAGCTGCCACCGACTCCCAGCTTCTCTCCTGTACCAGCCCAAGACAGACAAAACAGATAAGAGACGCACCCTTGGGTGTGCGGGACGTGAACTCAGTGTCAAAGTAGAAGGTGTCATCAGGCTGAGCCACTGCTGGCTTGAAGGGTGGCTTGATCTCACGACGGTATAGCTTCTGCACAGTGGGGTGGGCACCCTGGTCACCACAGCACCCTCAACAGCCCACCAGGAGCCCCATGCAGGAGGAGGTGCTGGGCTTGGAACATAGGCCATGTTGCCCAGCAGACAACAGCATATTTGTTTGCCCTCAGGAGGCCAGCCCTTGTCTTCAAGGGCAGGCTGTGACCCTCTGCTCCTGCGTCTGGGGCCCTTGCTAGCAGAGGCTCCCCTCCCACCACCCTTCCTGTGGCCAAGATGGCTGGAGCCCTGGTCGGAGCCCTGGCGTGGGTGGACACACTCACATTCCAGTCAATGGTGGAGTAGAAGACATGCCGCTTGATTTCCTCTGCCCCATCAGGGCCGGAGCCTGAAAGAGCCCAAATGAAGGGTCTGTCCCTGGCTGGCGCAACTCCCAGACACCACCCTGCCCGCCCAGCAGCCTCACAGGGCTCTGGGACCAGCTGCTGGAGCAGAGGGGAAAATGGGCTCACTCTGCCTCAAATCTACCCAGCCATCACCCTAAGGCCTGTCACCTACTCAGCATTTTCCACTTTCTGGAGCTTCTGATGAAGAAGTTCCAATGTACTAGTGGGAGGAGGAAGGCCCAGAGACTTTAGGCAACTTCTTCAAGGCCACACAGTCAGAATAGAAGCTGAGCTTGTTCTGAGACCTACAGAGAGCCCCACCTCATTCCAACGCAAGCCTCATCTCTGTTCCTCTTATCCCATTGACATTGTCAACCATAGAACAGGCTGTCACTCTATTCGACCCCAGGGGCCTGGACTGGACCTTACACAGCTGGTCATGGACCAGATGAACCCAGGAGCCAGGGAAACCAGCACACACTGGACACCTACTACATGCCGGCATGTTCACGCAACCTCATTTCATCAACAGAGCCCTGAAGCAAGCTTGGGATCATCATCTCCCATTGAGACGAGGAACCTGGGTGTAGAGAGGTGAAGTCACCTGCCCGGGGTTACTTAGTTCATAAGTGGCCTCATTCGTTTAACAAGTATTTATACAGGGACTGTTTCGTGCCAGGCAGTGGGGACCTGACGCAGAGCCGGGATTGGGACCTGTGCCTTCTGATTCCTGAGCTCATGTTCTTTCTCTTGTGCCAGCAGCCTTGGCGGAGAAGCTGTGTAGGGGCCTCTGTCCTTGTCCCCAGAGGGAGTAGGGATGACTCAGTTCCTGCCTTCCCCCTACACACAGGTCAGCTCCCCGCTCCACAACACCACACATGGAGCCAGAAGGCAGGGTGGCCCGCGGCATTGTCTGCCCACACAAAGCACAACGGCCCCTTTCAGCCCAGATGTGGCCCTGTGGCCTAGGCTGCAGCTGTACCCGGCTCCCCATCGCCACATCCCCTCCCCTGAGCTGGGGCTGCTTACCAAGCCGGTTGGCAGGATTCCGCTTGAACAGGGCCCGCAAGAGGCTCTGGGCTTCGGTGCTCAGAAACTGGGGCATGCCTAGCTTCGCCCTGAAACGGCCCCCGGGACTCATCAAGGCCGAGCCCCGCCCCAGAGGCCCCATCTGCCCCGGCCCCTGTCCAGGTTTAGTTCCCAGCTCAGTCTAGACAAGCCATCCACTAATTCACTTCCCAAAGACTTCAGGGTTCCCAACCACAGGCCCCCATGGATGAAAAAGGAAGGTATAATGTTTAACCCAGAGGAGAGTCTCATTAGAAAGGGAACCTGAGGCAGGGACAGGGTGATAATATTCTGACCCCCAAACTGGGGCTGGGGCTTGGAGGAGTCCATTGTTATCAGGGCAGGGCTGGGGCTTACTTCAGAATCAATGTCATGGTCTCCTTCCGGTCCTTCCCCTGGAAGGGCAGGGAGCCCGTCAGCATTTCAAACTGCAGAGGACAAGGGTCTATTCAGGCTCTGATCCCTGTCTCCCACACACCTCCTCCCATCCAGGCCCCTCTGCCCTAGTCCCAGGATTCTTGCTGATACATCCAAGTCTTCCTGGAGCAAGAATTACGTCCGTCCCTCTGGGCTCTGCCAACCCAGACCACCAGGCGCAGCAGTGGGGGCGCGAGGCTGGGGAGAAGGCCAGCACTGGGTTAGGTGCATCCCAGGTGGGGTCGAGCCTGGGATCCTTCCAAGGAAGAAAACCACAGCTGCATATAGGGTGAGGCCAGCTTGGCTGTGAGAGGAGACGGGGAGAGCCCTAGAGATGATCAACCCCCTCACTGTACAGATGGGGAGACTGAGGCCAGAGGCTTGGGCTGGATCCTTTACCCCTGTCTGGGCACTCACCATCAACACCCCATAGGACCACCAATCCGCACTGTGGGAGTGGCCCTGGCGGTTGACAACCTCGGGGGCCATGTACTCCACTGTCCCGCAGAAGGAGTAGGCCTTCTTCTCATGGTCAATGGCCTCCTTGCTCAGGCCAAAGTCTACAGCAAGGAGGGCAGGAGGACACACCTCAGGAATCCTGCCTTCCTTGCTGCCACCTTTGCACACCCAACCCCCGTGCCCAGAGGCCAGAAGACATCACCCCCATGACACTCAGGAGGAAGCTAAGGCCCAGAGAGGTCAGGTGACTTGCCCAACGTTACACAACGTTGGGATTCCAACTCAGGGTGTTCCAAGTCTGAGGCCTGAGTTTTTGAACACTTCCAAGTAACAGGCACAGCTTCTCAGGAAGAATGAGCCCCCAGCACTCAGTGAGACCTATTAGGACCTTGCCCTGCCCTCCCCTGGGGCCCAAGGGGGCAGGCGGCCTCCACTCACCAGTGAGTTTGATGTGGCCCTCCTCATCCAGAAGGATGCTGTGATAGAGGAATAGGGGTCAGGGCTCCTCAGCTGTGGCCGTGGGGGTGGTGGTGTTACCACAGGGCTGTGGGAGTTGGGCTCAGCCCAGAGGAGGTTCTCCACCCAATTATCTCTGATGACAGGGTGGGTGTTGCAGGGTGCTAGCAGTGCCATGCAGGGATGTTGCCTATCTTTTTTGCTAATCCTTGAAGCAACTGTGTGAGGCAGGTACTATTAGGGCCCCATTTTGCTAATGGGGAAACTAAGGCTCAAGGCAGTTAAGTAGCTCTACCGTCATCAAGCCAGTAGGTCTAGCTAGTAGGTGCAGAAAGGATTTGAATACAAGGCTACCTAACACTAAACGCAGATCTTATTCAAACTCACCACCTGCCCTGGCTCCTTAGTTATCATTTGAGGGTAGTTAGATAATAGGGAAAATTCTACAGGGCTGTATCAAGGAAAGACCTCTAAAGGTAGCATCTCAAATGTCACACTAGATTAGAAAAAAAAGATGATGGGCAACATTACCTGCATGGAAGGTACCTGGCCCGTAGCATTAGCGACTGGGCAGCTGGCACTACCACCCACCCCACTCACCCATTCCTCAGATTGCCCAACACAGGAGGACGTTCCTGGAGAAAGCCATGCCCACCCACCTCAGGACAGCCCTGTCCTAGAAGAGGCCTCCCCTGAGGAGGCTGGGATGGGGCTGGAGCTTCACTCACTTCTCAGGCTTGAGGTCTCTGTAAATGATACCCAGGCTGTGCAGGTGATCCAGGCCCAGAGCCAGCTCGGCCAGGTAAAACTTCACATCCTCCTCCGTGAACATCACCTGCAAAACACAGGAGGGGTCTTCAGCAGGGCTCTCCTCTTCCTTAAGAGCTGCGGCACTGGGCAGTCAGCAGCTTCCTGGTCCTGAAGGGCCACCCTGGGAGGACCCTTGGAGACCCCAGGCCACATAGCCTTCTTGTGATACAAAGGATCTGAAGTATGAAATGACTAATACGCAAGCCACTCATTGTGGCATCATTCGGAAATAGAAGGGGTTGGAAACAGGCCTAGGGTCCAAGAGTAGAAGGCTGGAAGCAGCTGTATCCCCTGCATAATGGAGTGCTTTGCAGCCATAAACTAGAACATGGAGTTTCTCCGTGTTCTGAGATGGAGTGAGCTCCAAGATGTACTATCTTGAAAAAACCAAGGTACAGAACAGTGTATACAGAATAGTACTTTTTACATAAGGAAGTGGGGGTAGGAATGAACATATATCAGATTTGTTTGCAAAAGAAACATGGGAAAGTTAAACAAGAAAGCAATAATTACGTTTATCTATGGGTGGGGATAGAGGGGGCTGGGGCGGGAGTAAGACTTCTTCGTGAATATTTTTCTTTTGAATCATGTAAATGTATTACCTATTCAAATATTAAAACAACAATTTAGGCCAGGCGCGGTAGCTCAAGCCTGTAATCCCAGCACTTTGGGAGGCCGAGGCGGGCAGATCACAAGGTCAGAAGATCGAGACCATCCTGGCTAACACGGTAAAACCCCGTCTCTACTAAAAAATACAAAAAACTAGCCGGGCGAGGTGGCGGGCACCTGTAGTCCCAGCTACTTGGGAGGCTG
>NW_012117376.1:14662558-14681279 GCF_000951035.1 Colobus angolensis palliatus
CCATCTCAAAAAAAAAAAAAAAAATTACAATTAAAAAAAAAAGGCTAGATTCTCTTTAAAGTCTGAATTGTATGAATGACCCCATTTTCTAGCTCAAATCTTTTTTTTTATTTTTTGAGACGGAGTCTCGCTCTGTTGCCAGGCTGGAGTGCAGTGGCGTGATCTTGGTTCACTGCAACCTCCACCTCCCGGGTTCAAGCGATTCTTGTGCCTCTGCTTCCTGAGTAGCTGGGATTACAGACACACTCCACCATACCCAGCTAATTTTTGTATTTTTAGTAGAGACGGGGTTTCACCACGTTGGCCAGGATGGTCTCAATCTCCTGACCTCCTGATCCGCCCACCTCGGCCTCCCAAAGTGCTGGGATTACAGGTGTGAGCCACTGAGCCCAGCCTCAAATCCTTTTATATTAGTTCAAAATCCTGTTGGATGACATATGGGAGATGACTGCTAAAGTCTCTGGCTCTCTGGGTGACTTTGGGCTTCTCCCCTATCTTCACACCTCTGCTCAGGGCAGCCCTGGAAGAATGCAGGTGCGGAGGTGAGAGGAACTCTTAGCTCCCCAGAGTTTCCTTGGGAGAAACTCTCAGAGACTTTGCCAGCGTATGGCCTCCATCCGAGGGTGAATGGTATTTCCTGGGCCAGGGGCCGCTAGGTAGGCCTGGATGGTTCCAGGCTCAAGGCATCTGAACACATTCTGTACAGGGCCCTGGGATGGGAGGCCTTGTTGTCCCCCAGCTCCATCCCGTGGCCCTCTGGCAGTAGATGTCAGCTCACCTCTTTTGAGAGCCGTGTGAAGAGGTCCCCACCACGCAGGAAGTCCAGAATGAGATACAGCTTGCCCTCGGTCTGGAAGGCTGGGGAGAGGGAGAAAGGCAATGGTAGAGTCACCTGGGCCTTACGACCTGCTCCTTCAGCCCTGGCTCCCTTGGCCTACCAGGCAGGCGGTGGGAGAATGTACAGACCACAGGCAAGGGTGAAGGATGGGTAGGGTAGGAGCTCAGATAGGGCCTGCAGCTATTTACCATAGTGCAGCTTCACCACGAATGGGTGGTTTACATCAGCCAGGATGTCTCTCTCCATCTTGGTCCGGACACGGTCACGTACTGGCCAGACGAGAAAGGAAGTCACCAGTAGTCTAGACACTCAACACAGCCACTTCCAAGCCCCCGCGCTAAGGGATCTCTTTTCTACTTGTTCCTCCAGGCCTGAGCTCCCAAGGCCCCCTCACCCAGGGCTTTGGGGACACTCAATCCTCAGGTTTCTTTCTTCCCGGTCTGTTTCTGGCTCCTTGGCCGGCTCCTTGCTCCCACCCCTCATAGCAGTGCCCACAGCTGGGGCCTTGGCACCCTGCCCATCTCTGTGGTCCCTTCTCCCACCACGCCCCATCAAGGCCTGTTAACCAGCCAGTCTGAGCAACCTGCTCCCCAGGTGCTCTGTTTTGTCACATCCTCAGACTTTGCCTCTGCACCTCCCCCTGGCATGCCTTCAGCAGACCTGCTTTCCATCTGGCATAAAAATTCCCAAATTCCAGTCGGGGCTGGTAAGAACGGCTATCTGGGGAGATGGAGAGGCAGATTCCCTGGGCCTAAAGTCCCGATCCATGGGTCTAGGCGGGCACCCTTCATATATATATATATATGTATATATATATATTTTTTTTTAAAGAATAAAAGTTGTTGGGCAGTTCTGATTCTCAGCAGGTTCTTTGACTCAGCTTAGGCCTCACCTCCTCCAGGAAGCACTCCCTAATTTGCCAAGCTGAGTTAGGGCCTTCTGGATTCCTACAGTGCTTCTCCTTCAGAGCACTCTTCTCTTTTTCAGGTTGCCTTCTAAATTTATTGAAGCTCACCAAGTATCATGTTTTATTGATTTTTCTAGTGTGATTAGAACAGGCTTTTGGGCCGGGGTTGGCTCATGCCTGTAATCCCAGCACTTTGGGAGGCCGAGGCAGGTGGATCACTTGAGGTCAGGAGTTCGAGACTAGCCTGGCCAACATGGTGAAACTTTGTCTGCATTAAAAATACAAAAATTAGGGCCAGGTGTGGTGGCTCACGCCTGTAATCCCAGCACTTTGGGAGGCCGAGGCAGGCGGATCATGAGGTCAGGAGGTCGAGACCATCCTGGCCAACGTGGTGAAACCCCATCTCTAGTAAAAAATACAAAAAAGTAGCCAGCCTGGTGGCATGTGCCGAGACTCTGCCTTGGGAAAGAAAAAAAAAAAACAGGCTTTTGGACTTGGCTGCCTAGGTTCATTTTGGGCACTGTGTTTCAACTTAAGTTTATTACAATATTGATTATCCCTTGACTGAGACCTCTCATGTGGCCTTTGTTTTTTTGTTTGTTTTTTATGAGACAGGGTCTTACTCTGTCACTCAAGCTGGAGTGCAGTGGTGTGATCTTGGCTCACTGCAACCTCTGCCTGCCAGGTTCAAGTGATTCTCATGCCTCAGCCTCCCGAGTAGCTGGGATTACAGGCACACCACACCCGGCTCATTTTTTTTTTTTGTATTTTTAGTAGAGACAGGGTTTTACCATGTTGGCCAGGCTGGTCTTGAACTCCTGACCTCAAATGATCCACCCACCTTGGCCTCCCAAAGTGCTGGGATTGCAGGCGTGAGCCACCACACCCGGCCTTGACTTCTATTAAAAGGAGAGGTGGAAGGCTAAGGAATGCTTACTAAGACCAGACAAAATGTCTGAGCAATACACACAGTGCAAAACTAAAGGCTTTTTTGGTCCATGTACTGGATCGGCAGTTTCCTCTCCAGCCTCATAGTCCCAAAGCCTTCACTAGTCCATCCATCTAGTATGAATTCTGTTCATTCGTCACTGCCATTCTAGAACTGATGCTCACAATTGCTTATTTTAGGAGATCTGGCCAATGTGCTCCTCCTGCATGTCTTTCCAGAGTCTTGTTCAGGACACAATCCTTGGCCCTTGCTACAAGTAGAAGCTGCAGCTGCCTTCCAACACGCCTTCTGTGTCAGCACACGGCTGTAGAGCTGGTTCCCTTCAGAGCACTTTTCACATCAGTGGGCCCCTTCCTCTATTTTAATTTTTGTATTTTCCTCACTAGACATGACAGGGACCACACCAGAGTTAACTATTTTGGTCAGCTTACATTTTCTTTTTCCTTTGTTTTTTTTTTTTTTTGGAGACGGAGTTTCGCTCTCGTCGCCTAGGCTGATCGAGATGGTGCCGCGATCTCGACTCGCTGCAACCTCCACCTCCTGGGTTCAAGCGATTCTTGTGCCTCAACCTCCTGAGTAGCTGAGACTACAGGTGCGAACCAGCAAACCCAGCTAAGTTTTGTATTTTAGTAGAGACGGGGTTTTTCCATGTTGGCCAGACTGGTCTCGAACTCCTGACCTCAAGTGATCCACTCGCCTCAGCCTTCCAAAGTGCTAGGATTACAGGTATGAGCCATGGCGCCCAGCCTACCTTACATTTTCAAACCACTTCTGCACTTTAGGTCAGGCAAACAGTTTCTCCTTCCCAGGGTCCCTTCCTCGACCATTTTTGGTCTGGAGAAATCCACTCATCCTTCAAGGCTTACCGCTCCTTAGGTGTCCCCTTGGCCTCTGGGCCCACCCTCTGCAAGGCTGCACCACCACTCCCAGCTCCCCAGCCCATTGGATATCCACGCACACCAGTCTCAGCACCGGCTGCACCACACTGTCGGGTATGCTTAGCCTCTCCCGCCCAGCCTGTGAGCCCTTCACAGCAGGAACTCAGGCTTTTCAAAAATCTTTCTCCTCCCTCTGAAGCTGCCACCATACCTCCTGGGGGATGACTCCCACCCCCACCAGGCTGGCCTTAGGAGACCAAAGCCACCCATAACATCCTTAAGGCTGACGTCTCCTACTGTCCCCTCGACCTCCCCAGCTGGGACTTGGCTCTGACTGGGATTACAGGTGCGCACCACCACACCCAGCTCATTTCTTTGTATTTTTAGTAGAGACAGGGTATCAACATGTTGGCCAGGTCTTGAACTCCTGACCTCAGATGATCCACCCGCCTCGGCCTCCCACAGTGCTGGGATTACAGGTGTGAGCTGCCGCGCCCAGCCGTGACTTTTATTTAAAGGGAGACTTGGTCGAGGAAGGGCACCTGGCTGCGACTCCACCGGGTCAGTGGTCACACGGGCTCCCAGGCCACGGGGTCAGTGTCCACCCCAAAGCCCACTACCAACCATCCTCATATCCTTTGTAAGTCCCCAGAACTCTAACCTTGGCCCAGGGTTCCCTTCTGAACCTCTCTGCCATCCAGCTCTGTGGCCCTGCCTGGACTCACCCTCTCTCGCCTGGCCCAGCTGCCTCCCTGGGCTCCCTGCCTCTTCACTCACGCCCTTCTCTCAGGCCCCTGAGTTAGGGGCCACAGAGGTCTCCCTCAGACTCTGCTAGCATCAACAGTCAAGAACGCCCCTGCTTGACCAGCTTGGTAGCTGAGGGCCCCGCCCCCGACAAACATATTACATTTACCCTATTACCACCTTCCAGACCTTCACAGCCAGTCATTGGCACTTGGCTTAGGGAGAGGGGGACTGGGTGGGGAGAGATGGCTGAGAAATAGGCCTGTTTCTCCACCTTTGAACTAGGTGCTCCTGAAGACAGAGCTGTCTCCCTTGCCAGACCCAAGGCCCCTGAAGTCTGGGCTGCCTCCCTCAGCCCAGCCTGGGTCCTGCACAGGGAGGTGTCCCTACTCACCTTTCAGCGTCGCCTTCTTCAGCACCTTCATAGCATACAGGTGCCCACTGTCAGGCCGGGTGACTTTCCGTACCAGGAAGACCTGAGAAGGCAGAGAGGGAAGCAGGGCAGAAGATGGGAAAGGTCTGCGCCCAGGCTGACCTCCATCTTCTCTGAGCCCCAAGCTGGTCTTTTTGTTCTCCCTGGGTACCAAGGTGACCTCTGATCCTTTGGGCCCCTAGGTGACCCTTGACCCCCACCTCTAACATGACGAGGGTTGCCTTCACAGCCACGGGCTCATGACTCACTTTGCCAAAGGATCCCTGGCCCAGAACCTTGAGGAGCTCGAAATGGGATGGATCAGCCTTCTCAGAGCCAGCCTTGACGTGGTGCGTGATGGAGATCTCCTTGAGGACGCCCTCATCCTGATGGAGGGACAGAGCTGGTGGGCATGGTGGGCCCCATCCGGGCAGCAGGAGTTGCCCTGCCCAAGGCCATTCCCACCAGACCTCAGCAGATGAGACCTAAAGGCCCAACAGATGACTTCCCTGAAGGGCCAGCCTCCAAGGTCATCGATTTCAAAAGGGCCTCAAAGGCTGGGGAGGTCAAACAGAAGAGGCACCACTCCTATTGCTCCCGATGCTCTGGCCTGGTTAGGCCCAAAGGGATGCCCAAGCATGGCCAGGCTAAGTCAACCCCAGGCTCTGGTTGAGACCCAGAGACCTGCCCCAGGTCTGCCTGTGGGGCTTCCCTCCCCCTGCTGCTTTAGGGTTGCCACAATAGGAAGTAGGTTTGTTCTCATATGGGGAGGTAGAGCTGGGCCTTCGTTCCTGGTCAGGATGGGATGAGGGGATCCCTCTAGTCAGTAGGACAGGGCTGACGTGCACAAAAACCCAAGAGTCACCCAAACTCCCCCATCAACTTGGTAAGTGCTGGCCTGGGGCAGGTCAGAATTAAGGCCAGAGACTGCATGGCTCATCTTCCCAAACTTCCCTCATACAAACCTACTAGAAGCCCCTTGCCACGTCCTAGCCATTCCAGGACTCTACCCTCCCTCTAATCTGCTGCCATTGCCTTGAAGCCCTGAAGTGCCTCCTCACTTACCCAGGAAGCAAGTCTGGGCAGGGTTCAGTCACCCCGCAGGGCCAGGCCTGGGCCAGGACAGCCCAAAGCCAGATTACGCTAAGCTAGCTTCCCAGGCACCTGCTGCGAGGGACACAGCCAGGCCAGGACCAGATATCTGGGTACACTCACCGAGTCCCGCTGGGGGCCAGAGCCAGGGCCAGGGACAGGCAGAGAGGTCTGGCTGATCCTGGGCCGCTGCTTCCTGGGCAGCCAGGGGAGCAGGGCCCAGAGCCGCAGACGGGGCGGCTTGGGATCCTGCTCCATCCGCCCAGCAGGGCCACGGCACCATGGCAGGAGCAGGCAGAGTCCGGGGCTGCCGCGGTGGTGGCCGGGACCAAGGCGGATGTGCAGGGTGAGCGCGGGGGCTGGGCCCGGCCCAGGGCAGCCAATCACTCAGGGCCTGTGGTTTCCCAGCACCAGGCCTACACCCTCACCACGTTCCCTTCCTGTCTCTCCCCAACTCCTCAGTGCCTGAGGGCTGCCCTCTGGCCATTCCCCCATCCTCCCTGTGGGTCTACAAAGGGAAAGCCCTCTGCCAGTGCAGCTGCTGAGCATACAGGTACCCACAGCAGAGAGGTACCCAACAGCAAACAGGTAACCAACAGGCAAAGACAGGTGCCTGATATGTGGAGGCAGACGAAGAGAGACACCCAACAGGCAGAAGCAGGCACCCAACAGGTGGAAACAGATAAGAATGGCATCCAGCATGCCTGTAATCCCAGCACTCTGGGAGGCCGAGGCAGGCGGATCATAAGGTCAGGAGATCGAGAACACCCTGGCTAACACAATGAAACCCCATCTCTACTAAAAATACAAAAAATTAGCTGGGTGTGGTGGCGGGTGCCTGTAGTCCCAGCTACTCGGGAGGCTGAGGCAGGAGAATGGCATGAACCCGGGAGGCAGAGCTTGCAGTGAGCCGAGATCGCGCCACTGCACTCCAGCCTGGGCAACGGAGCGAGACTCTGTCTCAAAAAAAAAAAAAAAAACAGAATGGCATCCAACAGGCAGGAGCAGGAGAGAACACATATCCAACAGGCAGGGATGGATAAGGACATGCACCCAACAGGCAGAGGCAGGAGGAATTAATATCCAATAGAAAACAGATGGAGACGTGTACCCAATTAGGGGAAGCAGGAGGGGACTCATATCTAACAGACAGAGGTGGACAGAGACTCATCCCCAATGTGTGTAGGCAGATAGGGATACAAACCCAACAGGCAGAGACAGATGGGGCACAAGCCCAACAGGCAGAGACAGAAGGGGACATGTACCCAATAGGTAAAGACAGATGGGGACGTGAACCCAACAGGCAAAGGCAGAGGGAACACATCTCCAATAGGCAGGAACAGAAGAGAATTCCAACCCAACAGGCAATGACAGAAGGGGACATAAACCCAACAGGCAGGCTGGGCGCGGTGGCTCACGCCTGTAATCCCAGCGCTTTGGGAGGCCGAGGCAGGTGGATCACGAGGTCAGGAGATCGAGACCATCCTGACCTACGTGGTGAAACCCTGTCTCTACTAAAAATACAAAAATTAGCTAGGCGTGGTGGCGGGCGCCTATAGCCCCAGCTACTTGGGAGGATAAGGCTGGAGAATGGCGTGAACCCAGGAGGCAGAGGTTGCAGTGAGCCAAGATGGCGTCAGTGCACTCCAGCCTGGGCAACAGAGTGAGACTGCCTCGGAAAAAAAAAACAACAAAAAAAACCTCAACAGGCAATGACAGAGGGGGACATGTATCCAACAGGCAGAGACAGATGGTGACACGAACCCAACAGGCAATGACAGAAGGGGACATAAACCCAACAGGCAGAGACAGAAGGGGACAGGTATCCAATAGGCAGAGACAGAAGGAGACATGTATCCAATAGGCAGAGACAGATGAAGACATAAACTCCACAGGCAGAGACAGAAGGGGACATGAACAACAGGCACCTAACATGTGACATGTGCCCAACAGGTGAAGTCAGGCACTTATCAAGTGGAGACAGAGATTGGAACCCAACCACAGACACAGGAAGGCAGCAAAGAGAGACAGCAGGAGAGTCAGCGAGCCCCAAGCAGACTGACAATACCTAGAGCAGATAGGTCTGACACCTGGCAGATACACAGGCAGGCAGCAGGGCAGGGATCCCCAGGAAGGGGTTAAGGGTGGAACTGTGGGTTCTTGCTGCTGTACCTGGGGTGGGGAAAGAGATGAGGGGATACAATCCGCAAACTCTAACCATTCAGGAGAGGACTCTGGTATTACTTACAGACCCACCTCTGAGGTCTTCCATTTCCCTAGGATTTTCCTCCTATGCCAGGACCTGAGGAGGGCCCAGATAGTGGCTGAGAGGACTATCTCCTGAGTGCAATCTGATGTCTTTGACTCTGATCATATCCTAAAAACTGTTATCCTCATTCCAGGAACAGGCAACTGAGGCTCAGAAGACAGTGACTCACCGAGGCTCAAAGCAAACAGTGGCAGAGCTAGCTTGGACCCAGGTGCCTCCCTGCTTACTGCCTGGCCTGGGGTCAGCAGGCATCAAATGCCAGGAAAGGGTGGGCAGGTAAATCAGCCAGAGCCACGTCCTGCCCACCCGTCTGCCCAAACCCCTTCTCCTTCAGTACTAGGGTCCACCTGGGACCTCCCACTATAGGTCCTGGCCCTCGGAGACACAATCTTGTCTTCAGGGGAAGATACCTAACCCTCCCTGACAGATGGAGGAGTGGGTGGAACAGCCCCACAAAAACACCAGAAAGCCGCAGTCAAATCAGACCCGAGTGTAACCTCCTGGCGGGACAGGCAGAAAGCCTGGCTCAAAGAGGGACTGGGGGGGGCCAAGGACACACAGCAATACCTGCACACCCCACCCTGAGATCTGAGCCTCTACCTCATCTGTCTGCCTCTGATTGAGAGCACTCCCTGGGGACAGAAGCAGGAAATCACCCAGGAAGCCCAGGGGACAGAGCCACCCCCAAACCCATTCCTTGCCCAGTCACGGTGACAGACACTGCTAGAGGCAGGCGACTCTTCTGCTCACCTTTCTGGGACAGGGAACCAAGTCTCTCCCAACTCTGGGGAAATCTGCCGGGGTCTGCATGGTGGGGCTCAGGCCGGTGGCCAGAGGGCCCCGTTACTCTTCTTACTTCTGCTTTTTTTTAGCCTTCCTGGCCCAGAAGGCAGGGTCTCTGGCCCCCCTCCTTCTCACTTCCCCCTCTGCAAGGAGGAGGGGCAGAAGATGGGTCAGGCTCCTCTGCAGAGGAGGGGACACTGCAGACCCCAAGCCCATGACCCCAGGGAAGGCCCAGGGGCACACTTCTCCCTACGTCCTCTGACTCTAAGGAGGACAGACAAGAGCAGAGACAGAAGTCACAAGGCGATAAGGCGGTGACACAGTGGGCATATCAGCACCCGCAAACATCCACGTGAGGGGGGGACCTGAAAAAATGTGGGGCAAAAGTCAGCAAAGGCCACTGTCTGACCGTCCAGCCCAGAGCTTAGATACTGTGTCCCACCCCCCACAGCACCTTCCCATGGCTAAGCCCACCCACAATGGCAGCCCAGAAAGCAGGCACCAGTGGCCCCGGTCCTGCCCTGCTCAGCTGCCCCAAAGAAGGCTGCCAGTCCCAAGCCCCAGGATGGGTAAGGTGGGCAGAAAGCCCAACCAAGGACCTCACAGAGGTCTGAGAGGAGGAGCAGGCAGCTATGGAGCAGGCGTTGACCAGGCCCAGCCCCTTTCTACGTGGTCTCACTTCATCACTCACACCAGTACAGCACAGGAACTCACACTCACACACTCACACACACACACACACACACTCAGGCCAATGATCGGAAACCCTGTCCACAGACAACCCCTACGCAGAAACACACGCCCCCACGCACACACAGACTTTCCCTTCCCTGTCCTTGCAGAGTCTGCGGGTGGATGGCTGCTGGGAGATTGTGAAAGATGCCTTCCTCAGCCAAGCCTCTCATCGCTCTCCACCTTCCTCAGACAGGGGTTTGGAGGCTGGGGCAGCTCTCGGAGCCCCAAAGCTCACCCTCCCTACCAACCCCTGGTCCCTCAGATGCAAAGAAAGAAGGTAGAGACATAGCTACTTTGTGGGAGGAGAGTCTCCAGACACAGGCTGAGATAAACCAAGGGGCGCAGTCCACACTAGCCTCTGTGGCCAGCAGGGTACCAGAAGGGGCAACAGGAAGGAAACAGTCTCAGAACTGCCTTTGCTGAAGGCTGTGTGGGCCCTGAGGCCTCTGGTGGTGGGCGGGGGGAGGACAGCCACCAGCCCACATCCCTTGGTCCCTGCCCCATCCCCCGCATGGGGACTTCCTCTTTATTTACTTCCTCCTACAGGGCAGCTGGAAGAGAAGCCCAGAGCCCCCGGGCCTGATCCCTGGTCTCCAGAGTCCCCACCCGACCAGCTGTAGCCAAGCCCACCTGCCAATCCTGGCCCTAACGGACACCAACAGCCCCTTCCCCAGCTGGCAGCATTTGCAGGGCCCTCCCAGGCGCTACCCCCTCCCTCAGGTGGGACAGATGTCCTCAGACGCATCTCCCAGCATGCCACCAGGCAGGTGAGGAGGGGTCCACAGCTCCCTGGCAGCCTTGAAGGGGAGCTGGCCTCCAACACTAGGTCGGGCCTGGCATGGAGAGATGATGGTAAGTGTGCCTCCTACTGATGGAGCAGTTACACATGCAGCCTTTTTTGTTTTGTTTTGAGAGGGAGTCTCACTTTGCTACCCAGGCTGGAGTGCGGTGGTGAGATCTCAGCTCACTGCAACCTCCGTCTCCTGGGCTCAAAGTGATTCTCGTGCCTCAGCCTCCCGAGTAGCTGGGACTACAGGCACACTCCACAATGCCTGGCTAATTTTTTGTATTTTAGTAGAAACAGGGTTTCATGTTGCCCAGGGTGGTCTCGAACTCCTAAGCTCAGGCGGTCTGCCTGCCTTGGCCTCCCAAAGTGTTGGGATTACAGGTGTGAGCCACTGTGTCTGGCATTTTTTTTTTTGTTTTTTGAGACAGAGTCTCGCTCTGTTGTCCAGGCTGGAGTGCAGTGGCATAATCATGGTTCACTGCAGCCTCTTGGGCTCCCACCTTAGCCTCTGGAGTAAGCTGGGAGGACAAGTGCGCACCACCACATCTGGTTAATTTTTTTAAAATATTTTGTAGAGGGCCAGGTGCAGTGGCTCATGCCTGTAATCCCAGCACTTTGGGGGGCTGAGGCAGGCGGATCAACTGAGGTCGGGAGTTCGAGACCAGCCTGACCAACATGGAGAAACCCCGTCTCTACTAAAAATACAAAATTAGCCAGGTATGGTGGCACATGCCTGTAATCCCAGCTACTGGGGAGGCTGAGGCAGGAGAATCTCTTGAACCTGGAAGGCAGAGGTTGCCGTGAGCCAAGATCGTGCCATTGCACTCCAGCCTGGGCAACAAAAGCAAAACTCCATCTCAAAAAAAATAATAATTTTTTTTTGTAGAGGATGGGTCTCCCTGTATTGCCCAGGCTTGTGTTGAACTCCTGGCTGGGCATAGTGGCGTGCGCGTGTAGTCTCAGATACTCTGGTAGCTAAGGTAGGAGGATCACTTGAGCCTAGGAGGTCAAGGCTACAGTGAGCTGTAGTTGCACTACTGCACTCCAGCCTGGGCAACACAGGGAGGCCCTGCCTCAAAACAAAAACAAAACCAAAAAACCACAACTATCCTGAGACAGCCATAATCAAGGTGCTGTGGGTGCCCAAAGGTGGTGACTATCTGCCAATGGGTGAAGTCAAGAAAGACCTTCCAGAGGGGCAGCCCAGCTGGGTCCTGAGGATGAACAAGTGTTGGCCAGGCAGAAAGGAGGAAAAAAAAGACACTCCACGTAGAGAAAGACCTGTGTGAGCAAGGGGCTTAAGGCCGGGAGGGCAGGCAGGGTGGGATGTCAGGAAGAGCTGGCCACTCACTAGCTGAGTGCTCCTGGCAAATCTGTTTCCCTGTATGAACCTTGGTATCCTCCTCTGTAAAATGAAGGTTGGAACAATATGCTCCACTCTCAGATTGTTTCTAGAAGCAAAATGGGCCACAGAGACAAGGGGATGTTGGAAACAAAACTTCTCCCAGGTTTACTTAGTCTTACTGCTGTGGGGTCTCCCCTGGGCAGGCTAAAGGGACAGAGCCCAGCCACAGGGCCAGGGCCCCAGGTACTAGGAGAGTGGCTGGCCTTCTCTGGCCAGGCCCAGGGAAGTTCCTCCCAACACCTGAGGCTGCCCAAGCCTCCCTGAAGTCCACAGTAACATCCTGCCTAAGCTCTGGCCGGGGGAGCAGGAGGGATCCGGGAGGGATCAGGGTTTCATAAACAGGAAGAGAGGAGGGGAGGGGAGACGCTCAGCTCTCAAAATAGACCCGCAGGCCCTTCAAAGGGGTCCAGCTCCGGAGATAGCTGGGGGAGGGGGCCTGGGATGCTCAGTCCACTCCCAGGAAGGGAGGGAGGACAAATGGAGCTCCGGTGTGCCTGAGGGTACCAGATGCACCTAGGTGCTGAGGGGATCCACAGAGTTCTCACCCCGATGGCTATCCACAGTATTGCTGCTAAAACCCAAATCCCGAATCCCGCTTTCTGCCTGAAATGAATAAAATAAACAAGCATTAAACAGCAACATTGTGCCACAAGCCCTGTTAGATACTTTAATTTATATGCACCACATTCTCTTTTCCAGGTGGTCCTGAGAAATAGGCTTTATTCTCCTTTTATTTTTCAGGAGAGAACCCGCGCCTCAGCAGGGCAAGTGACTTGCCCAAGGTTACAAGGCAAATAAAAAATAGGTGCAGGATTCTGAACTCAGAATCCCTGACTCCCTTCCCAGCCTCTTTGCCACCTGGAAGGCCCAATTCTTTCTCTAGCTGCCCAAATCCTGCCTTTCGAGCCCCAACCAAATGCCAGTTCCGCAGGGAACATGGCTTGTGCCCTAGAGCCCACCCCAACTCTTCTTCCTCGGCCATGCACAGCAATGACCATGTCTCTGGTCCACACTCAGCCCTGAACTCAGATGCCATCAGCTGGGTTCCCGGGGACGTGCTCATCTCATCATGCTATGGAGAGAAATGTGGGCACCTGGAAGGTGGTGGTTTACGTCTCTGTCCAACATGGGGCCTGGCGCAGAGCGGAGGTTCTATGTGCCCACAGCTGCGCTCTTGCCCCATCATAGCACCTACCACATGGCTTTCCTGTCTCCACCCTCTGCCCAAAGATTGGGAGCTCCCGGAGGGTGGGGGATGTTGACTTCATTTTAGGCCCTTCCATGTACAATAGGGTGCACCGAATGTCTGATTAGGATAAAGTGGCCCATTGCCAGCTCGTTTCACCGCACGAAGTGATGAGGTCCGGACCACAGTTTGAGCGCCCCCTGGTGTATTAAGCCCAGAAGTGAGCATTAGGGACACTGGTGGCAGGGGCAACAGATGGATGAGCAGGTGCACAGGACTGGTCCCACTTGGGATCACAGAAAGCCAATGCTCCTTCTCTTCAGCACTCAGGGTTCTCTGGACTATGAGGAATGACCTTGAAGCCAAACAAGACTTGTCTTGATTGCCCACCAGCCATGTGATGTTGAACCTCAATTTTCTCATCTGTAAAATGGGGATAGTAACAGTCTACCTCCAAGGATGTAGTGAGAACTAAATGTAAAGCGCCTGGTATGATGCTAGGCATAGGTTAAACTCTTTCTCTTCCTTAAGTGGCATTCGAGACTCCCTGTCCCAACCATCTCCAGCCCTGTCTCTCTTCCCACACCACGATCTTCTGCTCTAGAGCAAGAGTCATAGGCTTGGGAGCAAAAGATTACCCGCCTGGGCAAGCTCCTACCATCTCCCAGCCAGCCCCTCCAGTTCTTGAGGTGAGAAGCTATACTCAGCACAGGTCCCTAAATGCTGCAAGCTCCTCTGCAACCCCCAGAACTTCAGCCCTGAGATCTGAACACCCTGTTTCTTCACTGGGAATCTACAGCTTCTTCATTTTGTTACTAGGCAACGAGAGGTAGCTACTTTGTGGGAGAAGATTCTGCAGACATGGGCTGAGATAAACCAAGGGGCCCAGTCCACACTATTTACTGGCCTCTGCTGGTCCAAGGTTGCACAGCAACCCACAGAGAAGGGGGTGGGAGCCTCCTTCCCTCACCTGCCCTACCCTACCCAGCTCAGTCACCTCATCTTAGGAAGCTAAGTCAAGGTAAACATCAGGACTAATTCTGAATCCATCTCAAAGGTCAAGCTTATGGCAGGTCTGGTGCTCAAGACAACCTAGGTCTGGAAGGTGGGGCCACTGGCAGGAAGCTGAGCTGAGCAATATACAAGGACATTTTCGGTGCTGGCACCAAAGCTGCCATGTGCACGGCAGTTACTACCTCATCGTCCTTCACATTGCTCCTGTGAGATAGGCACTATTTCCCCAACTCACAGCTCAGGAAACTGAGACTCAGAAGGGAGAACAGCTTCTGGTTAAATGGTGGGGATGGAGCCAGGACTGGAACCCAGATTTGCTCTAACACCAGAGTCCATGCTCTGTCCCTGCCTAGGCAGCTTCCAAAGACCCTCCACAGCCAGCATCTCCTGTGACCTCACAGCCTCCCTGTGAAGGGGATGTGGTCTTTTCCAATACAGAGATGAGAAAGCCAAGGCCCAAAGTGTACAAGGAACCTCCCCAAGGTCACACACTGTCACCTAGTCCCTGGTGCTTTTGGCAACACACAAAACCTGCAACAGGGGGTAGGGAGCTACAGGAAGGGGCCCAGGGGAAGCAGAGGTAGCAGGGGTGAGGGAATGAGCCCCAGACTGGAAGTGGAAGCCCTAAGAAATGCCATGAGTGCCACATGCCAGGCAATGGGGCTGGTTAGCCTTGAGAAGCCACCAGCACCCCCTTTCCAGCTCACGTGCCCAGATGCTCACTTCTAGGCTTTTGACAAGCACAGCTCTACCAAAAGGAGCAGTACAGCTGGCCTGAGCCCCTCCCATCACTCCTTAGAGCCAGCATGAATTCCATGAGTAAATAAACCACAGGCACATCCTGGCCTGGGTAACAGGTAACCAGAGCCCTGACCTGGATTCTGCTCCTGACCCTTTCTGGGCCACAGTTGCCTCACCTACAAAATAGGAAGGTTGGAACAAGTGATTTCTATGCCCAAGGTTGCCACAAGGATTCGGTGGGCCCTGAGAAGGATGGCTGAGCTGGGCAAAGGGGCTAGAGAGGCTGGGGCCCTCAACCTCCTCCAAGGCCATGCAAACAGGACCCTCCACAGCCCCTCGCCCAGGGTGCTGGCCCTGGTCCTCACCTTGGATGGCTGAAGTCCAGCTTCTTCCCCTGAGGTCTGTCCATTCTGGAAAAGAGAAAGGAGATTGGGGGAGCACTGTCAGAACTTACACGCTTGGGAGAAAGACTCCATGGGGCACCCCCACCCTTAGCTGCTCCCAATAGCCATGGAGGACATGGTGGTGGGGCAGGAGTCCTGGGTGGGTCCCTCCACCTCCACTTTCGCGGTGAGGGCACAGAGACCAAGGATTGTGGCAATGGCCCCTCATGACTCAGGCAGAACATTCCCAGGGGCCAGCATTCTCACCCTCATGCTATCTGCCTGGCAAACACTTCATCTCTGAAGACTTAGTTCAAATGTCACCTCCTCCCAGGGAGAAAGGAAGGGTCATGTGTGGCTTCCAGCTCTACCAGATACAAACCTTGTACAAACTAGTCAACTGTGAGAGGACTCGGTTTCCCTATCTGTAACATGGGGTGGGGTAGTTACATTGACTTCCCAGAGTTGCTGCAAGGGTGGAAGGAGACAAAGTCTGGGAAGGTGTGCAACCCAGAGATGGTGGCTACTCTCCTTGCCCTGCCCCACTCTAGGACCCCTCCCCTGACCTTGCAGGCAGAATGACTGCTGCCTCCACTTCAGCCTTCGTTGTAGCACTTGTCACACTGCAGAGACTATTTACACACAGGCCTGCCCTTCCTAATAAACGGGGAGTCCCGGGAGGGCAGAGATGAGGGCTTGGTGCTAACAGCTGCTCTCTTCCAAGCCTCTGCCACATGGCAGGCAGTGGGCTCAGTGCCTCGCACCTGTGGCATCATTTTCTTTTTTCTTTTTTTTAGACAGAATTTTGCTCTGTTGCTCAGGTTGGAGTGCAGTGGTGCAATCTCGGCTCACTGCAACCTCTGCCTCCAGGTTCAAGTGATCCTCCTGCCTCAGCCTCCCAAGTAACTGGGATTACAGGCATGTGCCACCATGCCTGGCTTTAAAAATACAATTTTTGTATTTTTTTTTTAGTAGAGACGGGGTTTCACCATGTTGTCCAGGCTGGTCTCAAACTCCTGACCTCAGGTGATCCGCCCGCCTCAGCCTCCCAAAGTGCTGGGATTACAGGCATGAGCCACTGTGCCTGGGCCCCGTGGCACCATTTAATCCTCACGACAGCCCTGGGAAGTAGGCCCTGGCCCCATTTGGCAGAGAAGGAAACTGAGGCTCTGAGGGTACCTAGTGATGATGCCTATAGTCACACAACTTGTGAGTGGGGATTAAAAATCTGGTCCCAAATCCAGGAGGTGCTCAAAAGGTCCGCTGAATAACAGCCCAGAGCCCAGAGCCCCTCTCTGGTCAGTCTTGCCTTTTCCAGCCCCCAGACTTCACTCTCAGGTGGTTATTAAATGGGGTGTGTGTGAAACCCAGCCCATCTGTTTCCTGTGTGATGTGAGGTGAGTAACCTACCCTATCTAGGGGTTTGGAAGCTTGAAGAAATTGCCCCACCCCTCCTGGAACAGGGAGAGTGTGGTGAGGCAGACAGGAGGTTCCCAATGGCTAGGAAGGCCTGCTCTAGAACAGGTCTGGATCTGGACTTTGGAGCCAGGAGCTGGTTCCATGGGGCAGCTGTAGCCCTGCTTGGCAGTAGCAGGCACAGCTGTGCTCTACCCATTACATAATCTCCCTGCCCCTGGAACAGCTCCCCATTGCCACTCCCAGGACATCCTGCCCCCTGAGCCCCTTTAATGCCCCTAATCTCTCCCCAGGGGCCAAATGTTCTACAGGCCCGTCCACACACACATCCATACACACACTGTCATCTCTCAGCAGCCTGGGGAGAAGGGATGGGTTGGCCAGGGCCCACGGGCTGGGCTGGGGTAGGGATGCTTTTGTAGACTGAGCCCCACTTCACCCGGCATTCTAGACTCTTGACATAATTCCTGCAAATGATCAGAACAGCCTACCCACCAGCTCCCTGCCCCATGGCCTTCCCCAGTCCAAACCCTCATTATTCCTAAAATTAAGTGCAACTACTGCATTCAACTCACTCAGTCAAGATTTGCTGAGAATCTGCTATGTACCAGGCCCCAAACCCCTCCATGGCCTCCACTGACTGTAGATTCAAGTCCCAGCTCCTTAGCATAGAATTCGAGGCCATCATCTTCAACTGCCCAGCACAATAACTAGGAATGTAGGTTTTGCAACCTGACCTTATGGGTTCAAATTCTGGCTTCTACCACCTGCATGACCCCTAGAAGGTTAGTTCATTTATGGGGGCTTCAGTTTCCTCATCTGTGAAATGAGGATCAAAGTAACATACCTCATTGGTGGCTACAAGAAGTAAATGAAATAATGCCTATAAATATATATACCTGGCATGTAAATGGCCTACAAACAATAGCCATTCTTATCATTGGGCCCTATTTTTGAGCTAAACTGAACAACTGGAGACCCTGAAAACAGTCTATTTTATATCCCCAGCATTTGTATGGTGGCTCCCTCTACCAAGAAAGCCTTTCCTGCCTTGTCACTTTGACAAACTCCTGGTCTTTTATCAGGACTGAATTCAAATGTCACCCCTGTCCACACAGCCTCATGTTCTTTCCTCCCTCCTCTCTACCCTCATAGCACCAAGCACGCTGCAGGTTAACTCGGGAAGGGGCCATGGCTTGTCCATCAACTCCTTGGCACCCAGCCAGAGTCCAGCATGTGGTTTATCCAATGAAAGTTCAACCCAGCAAAGAGAGCAAGGAGGCCAGAGCAGGTTCTATTACTCCTATTTTTCAGATAAGGCTCAGAGAGTTAAGGGACTCACCCGAGGTCCCTCAGCAGGCAGGTGGGAGACAGGTGACCATAACCCAAAGTCATGTGTCTGCAAGTCTACTGAGGGAGGGGACGAAGGGGTAGGTGTACCCAGAGGTATGGGCTTCTTGAGCAGTGGCCTGGATGATTTAGGGACCCCCCCCCAAGGCAGTCTGGCTGCCTCTACTCCCTGTATCTCTGGCTTGGGTGTCATTCTCACGAAACGCCAAACCTGTAAGAGTAGGGAAACAGGCAGCCCTGGAGAACAGACTGGTAGGGGGGTCAGGGGAGTTGCGGGGTGCCAGCTTCCCACTCAGAGCCTGGGTCCTGGGTCATCTGCCCCTCTGGCCTGACTGCTGCATAGGATCCTTGAAAGAACACAGCTATGCAGCCACAAAGATACGGCCACTAATCCTAGCTCTGCCAGCCGCTTATTCCGTCCTTGGGTCTGTCATATCACTTTTTATTTTTATTTCATTTTTAGAGACAGTTTTGCTCTTTTGCCCAGGCTGGAGTGCAGTGGTGCAATCTCAGCTCACTGCAACCTCCGCCCCCTCGGATTCAAGCAATTCTCCTGCCTCAGCCTCCCAAGTAGCTGGGATTATAGGCCGCACCACCATGCACGGCTAATTTTTGTATTTTTAGTAGAGGCGGGGTTTTGCCATGTTGGCCTAGCTGGTCTCAAACTCCTGACCTCAGGTGATCCGCCCGCCTCAGACTCCCGAAGTGCTGGGATTACAGGCGTGAGCCACCGCGTGTGGCCTCATATCACTTTTTAAAGTCTCAGTTTCGGCTGTGCGCACTGGCTCACGCCTGCAATCCCAGCACTTTGGGAGGCTGCGGCGGGCGGATC
>NW_012117376.1:14681360-14684601 GCF_000951035.1 Colobus angolensis palliatus
GGCGGATCACGAGGTCAGGAGATGGAGACCATCCTGGCCAACGTGGTGAAACCCCAACTCTACTAAAAATACAAAAATTAGCTGGGTATGGTGATGCGGGCCTGTAGTCCCAGGTACTCAGGAGGCTGAGGCAGGAGAATCGCTTGAACCCAGGAGGTGGAGGTTGCAGTGAACCGAGATCGCACCACTGTACTCCAGCCTGGCAACGGAGCAAGACTCTATCTCAAAAAAAAATAAAATAAATAAAGTCTCAGTTTCCTTATCTGTATCATGAGGGCAGGTGTGCCTTGCTAACATCTGCACTTTGTTGTTTGAAATAGTACTTATCACCTAAGTGCTAAATAAATGACTGAATGGGGACAATGGTGCTGACCTTGCAGAGTACTGAACGAAGGACCTTGTCTTAGGAGTCCTTTGGCCTCTTAGAGGTTGGAGACCCACCCTCCTCCCTCTTCCTCAGAGAGCACTGCTCATGAGGGCAGATGCCCAGGACCCCATACCACTGCCCCCAGTTCCAAGATGTCAGAAATGGGTTCCAACCAGCATCCTTCCTTCCCACCCATGCAGTTCTGTCTTGGAAAGAGGGGCCCAGGGCAGCGTCTGGAGAAGCTGGGCAGCAGATGGAGAAGGACAGCACGTGCCCCACAGGCAGGAAGCAGCCCCAGGAGCTGGGTTCTGAGCCCAGCATTGGCAGCCCTGCTCACTGCTGGAGGCTGGGGGCCAGGTGCCAGGGCTGGCTGGCACTGCCAGCCCTCGGCAAAGACTGGACAAGGGCCCTGCAGGATAAGGAGAGTCTGCCAACATCCGGAGCCTCTCTTGGAGCACCTTCCACCTGGGCTAGTGTGGCTCCAGCCCTTCTCCATCCCTGAGCCTCTCTCCTACTTGGTGGAAGAGAGAGATCTTGGTTGCGATCCTGGCTCTGATATTAACGCATCAGCCTGAGTTCAGTTGTCCCATCTGAAAATGGGGGTAATAATCCCTACCTTGAGAAGCTGTGGTGAGAATTAAAGTGGGGTGACATTTGTAAGGCAGAATGGGTGGCACATAGTAAAGCTCTGTACGTGGCAGAACTGGGCCTGGGGACAAGGCTACTACTGCTTTCAACAGGGCTAAGCGAAGCCCAGGCAGAATCCTCACCCACACTTCCCCTAGATTACTCCACCTGGGCTGCATCCTGGGCCAGGCCCATTTTCAGCAGCACTATGGGAGGGCGGAACAGTCCAGATCCTAGGTCCCTGTGAAAAGCTCCCCACCAGCCCCTCACCTGCCTCCTTCCTGGCTAGGAGCTGCCAGCAGCAGTGGTGCCTGTACCTGCAGGTCAGGCGGCTGTATCGCTTACAAGTCACCTGGGCTAAGAACAGCGAGGCCCTGTTCTCCAGTGAGAACAGCCCAACCTGCACCGTGGCTGCCCTGTGGCTCCTGTTACCCAAACAACAACACCCAGTCGCCTGGCACCTCCAGGAGTGGGGGAGGGGGGACCAGACAACAGTACCCAACACTCTGCACCCTCTCAGGCCCAGGAAGTGGAGGCTAGAACCTAGCACTTGCCACTGGAGAAGCAGAGGCCCAGACAGGCTGAGGACTGACTGAGGATCACACAGCGTTTCTGGAGTGAAACTCCTGAGGAAATCGCGTCCCCCTGTCCCACGAATCCCAGGAAGTCCACTGGTCTTCACTTCTCACAGACCTCAGGTGTTACAGAACTCAAAACTGAGATAGTTTCCCAGTTAAATCTGGCCCCTTGGGAAGCTGGCCCCTGCCTCAGGATTCCCTAAAGAGGAGCAGGAAGTGGTGCCCCAGACCAAGGATCCAGCTCCTGGGTGTCCACCCTCCCTATCAGCATAGTCTCTCCCCAGCCTTTCCCAGCCTACCTTCCCCTTTGGAGGCCTGGTCCCGGGGCGTGCTTGGGCAAAGGAATCCACCTCTGAGCACCACCCCCAGGACCTTGTGCCCCAGTCCTAGAAGGGGGTAGCAGTACAGGGGCTGCAGAGGGCAGTGTTCCTCACCTCAGAGGGTGAGTCAGCGAGAGAACCTCTGAGCAGCCTAGCAGTGCCTGTAAAATCCCCATGGCAGGAATCCCAGAGCAATTTACTCCAAATTGCGCCTTCAGGTTGGTTACCTAATCCTGCCGCGCCCACCCTCCAATAGCCAGTGTCGGCCATCCCTTTAAAGGGGCAGCACACCCTGGGGGCTGGGGACCCTGGGTGCTCACCCTGATCTTAGCCTGTGGTCCTGAGAGGCAGGACATTTGGTGGCTGCCCTAGGTAAGAGAGGGCAGAGGAGGGGACTGAGGCAGGGTCTCCAGGCCCAAGCTGGAAGAAAGTCATCTCAGATCCTGGGCTCAAATGAGGCCTCCATTCCCTCCCTGCATACCTGCAACAACCACCTGGGAAGGAGAGTATCACCTGCTTCCTTCCCAGCAAGAGGTTAAGGAGGAAGTTTTCCACCAGCTCATTCCGGAGCTTGACCTTGACCCTGGGGTCAAAAGGCACAGGAAGAGGTGGACTTCTGCACGCTTAGGGACTGGAGCCACAGAGTCCTCAAGGGAGGACAGGAGCTGCTTCTGGGAGAGAAGGAGCTAAGTTGTCTGGGGAGTCTGGGCTGGCAGAAGCCAAACTCCCCAAGGGCCCAGCCCTTCCTACCGGAAGGGACATAAGAAGGGAGGCAGGCACCAACGTCCCCCACGCCCTGCCAGGAATCATCTTCACAAGGTCTAAGGGCTCTTCCCCACTCTCTTCTCCACAGCCCAGAGTGGGGAACACAGGTGTCCTCTGGCCCTAGCCTCAGGGCAAAGAAAATCAGGAGTTGCAGTCCCAGAAGGGTGGTGCCATTCCACACTCCACAACCGCCAGGGGTCAAGAGGGGAAATCCTTCTAAGCTCAGCGGCGATGAAGCCAGAAGCAGGGCTCTTGGCGGAAGGCCCTGGAAGAAGTGGGGGGTCCCATAACCCCTGTCTCTGATAGAATCCCAGACATCTGGCACTGAAGATCTCCCCGTCTGCACTAATGGAGGAAGCTCCGACAGCTCTGGACAGATGCCGGGACGGTCCTAGGTGTGGGGTGAAGGCGGCCAGATCTCAGCGCCCCATAGGATCCCCTCTCCTGGCTATGGCGGGGAGGTAGTCGGCGCTTGGCGGAACTGTCCCTCGCACACGAACACCCGGGGTATAGGGGGGTGGAGCCGGACAGTGGGCAAGAGATCGGAGGGCACTCATGCCCTCGCGGGCGCCCGCCGGGCTACA
>NW_012117376.1:14685171-14691406 GCF_000951035.1 Colobus angolensis palliatus
TCATTTGGAATCCCAGCCCAGATGTTCCTTCTCCTTCCAACGGGAGGGAAGCACCCTATCCCCACCCCCCGCACACACATTCACACTGGGTTCCTGGGCCTGATCTGGGCTGAGGCTTGGAAGGAGCCTGGGACCTGCTCCCCTTAGGCCCTCAACTCACCAGGCCCTAGAGATCCCCTGTCCTCTGCTAATTTCTACCCCGCACTGAAGCTAACACTGTGATCTCCGGGCGATCTCAGTGCCCCAGGCCCAGATAGACATCAGCAGTTGTTACCACAATCAGGACCCACAGCACCACCATAGAGTGATTGATTATTTGATCGACTGATTTTACATAATGTATATAAATATTACATCCATAAATAAATATTATATATATACATATATATGTATGTATGTGTGTATATAGTGAGAGAGAAAGAGACATGAGTTTCGCTGTGTTACCTAGGCTGGTCTCTGACTCCTGGGCTCAAGCGATCCTCCTGCCTCGGCCTCCCAAAGTGCTGGGATTACAGGCGTGAGCTACTGCGCCCCGCCAAGACTGATTTCTTAATACGCGTTTTTGCAATCTGTGCTCTGCCCTATGAAGGGAGTCCTTTCAGGCCAGATCTCCCTGGAGTCACCTGCAGCCCCAGCTCTGGACTGGTTTAGGTTTGCGACTCTCTGAGGAGGGACCAGGCTCCCAGGATGAACTGAAAGGCCAGGAAACTGGTTCCCCCAGAGAGATTCAGCCTCCACCTAAAGAGCCTTAGGGGTCCGGGTGTGGTGAGATGTATTTACATGTGAGGAGTGAGCTTGCTGGAGGGACGAGCTTGCTGGTTTAGCAGGCAGGAAGATTGGTCCGTTATCTGCAAAGCTGTTCTAAGGCAGGGGGATGGGAAGGAATGTTTATCAAAAGCTTCCTGCGAGCCATGTGATTTCCTTGAGTGATAACCACCACCTAGTTTACAAATCATGAAACAGGCTCAGAAAGATGAAGTGACTTACCCAAGGTCACACAAGAAGTTGAGAACAGACTAGGGCTTAAAAAAAATCAGTGTCACGCCTGTAATCCCAGCACTTTGGGAGGCCGAGACTGGCGGATCGCGAAGTCAGGAGATCCAAACCATCCTGGCTAACATGGTGAAACCCCGTCTCTACTAAAAATACAAAAAATTAGTCGGGCGTGGTGGCGGGCACCTATAGTTCCAGCTACTCGGGAGGCGTAGGCAGAAGAATGGCGTGAACCCGGGAGGCGGAGCTTGCAGTGAACCGAGATAGTGCCACTGCACTCCAGCCTGGGCGACAGAGCGAGCCTCCATCACACACACACAAAAAAATCAAAGTGGATAAGGATTTCTCCAGAATCCGCATGCTCCCCCTTTTCCATGGCTTTCCCAGGGTAGGACCTCAGCTGTTGAACTGAATTTTGAGTGGAAAGGACTTTGGAACCCAACAAATCTGGGTTTGACTTCCAGCTCTGCTACCTTCTTAATATTGGGAAACTCATTTTACGGCTCTAAACTTCAATTTCTCCATCTGTAAAACGGGAATTATAATCTCAATCGTTCAGGTATATAGGACAAGATTCATTTTAATTCAATAAATTATTTACAGCTATATATTTTTTATTTGTTTTTTAGAGACAGGATCTCGCTCTGTTGCCCAGGCTACAGTGCAGTGGTAAGATCATAGCTCACTGCAGCCTTGAACTTCTGGGCTCAAGCGATCCTCCTACCTCCCACAAGTAGCTGGCATTTCAGGTGTGCCACCATGCTCAGCTAATTTTTTTTTCTTTTATTTTGAGACAGAGTCTCGCTCTGTCACCCAAGCTGGAATGCAGTGGCTCAATCTCGGCTCACTGCAACCTCCACCTCCCAGGTTCAAGCAATTCTCCTGCCTCAGCCTTCTGAGTAGCTGGGACTACAGGTGCGTGCCACCATGCTCGGCTAACATTTTGTATTTTCAGTAGAGACGGGGTTTCACTGTATTAGCTGGGATGGTCTCAATCTCCTGACCTCATGGTCCTCCCGCCTTGGCCTCCCAAAGTGCTGGGATTACAGGCGTGAGCCACTGCACCAGGCCCCCAGCTAATTTTCTATATGTTTTGTTTTTGTAGAGATGGAATCTCACTATCTTGCCCAGGCTGGTCTTAAACTCCTGGCCTCAAGTGATCCTCCAGCCTCCCAAAATGCTGGAATTACAGCCACCACACCTAGTTTATTTATGGCTATATATTACACACTAGACCCTCTTTCTGATCATGTATTGTAAGCCAAGCCTTCTTTTTATTATTATTATTTTTATTTTGAGATGGAGTCTCACTCTGTTGCCCAGGCTGGAGTGCAGTACAGTGGCCTGATCTTGGCTCACTGTAACCTCTGCCTCCCGGGTTCAAACAATTCTCCTGCCTCAGCCTCCCAAGTAGCAGGGACTATAGGCATGTGCCACCACACCTGGCTAATTTTATGTATATATTTTTTAGTAGAGACAAGGTTTCACCATGTTTGCCAGTATGGTCTCGATCTCCTGACCTCGTGATCTGCTCACCTCGGCCTCCCAAAGTGCTGGGATTACAGGCATGAGCCACTGCGCCCGACCTATTATTATTATTTTTAAAGATGGAGTCTCGCTGTGTTGCCCAGGCTGGAGTGCTGTGACTATTCATAGAGGCAACCATAGCACACTACAGCCTTGAACTCCTGACCTCAAGCAATCCTTTTGCCTCAGCACACCAGGGGGCATGGCTCAGGCTTTGTACTAGAGCCTGAGAATACAGCAATGAATAAATCAAAGTCCTTAGTTGGGTGCCTGTAATCCTAGCTACTCAGGAGGCTGAGGTAGAATGATCCATTGAGCTCAGGAATTCGAGACTCTAGTGAGCTATGATCACACTATTTCATTCCAGCCTGGGCAACAGAGTGAGACCCCATTGCTGAAAAATAAATAATAAAATACATAATAAATAAAGCATTTGCCTTTATGGAGTTTACATTCGTTGTGGTGTAACTAAACAAATAATGACAGCTAACACTAACATAGCACTTACTATGGACCAGGCACTGTTCTACACATTTTTTACCTACATAAACTAAGGTAATCCTTGTAATCTTATGGGTTATGTGCTATTATTCTCTCCAGTGTACAGATGAGGAAACTGAGGGCAGTAAGCATCCCATTACTTGGGTCCCTCCAAGGCCACAGGACTGCGGCCGGGCATGGTGGCTCACGCCTGTAATCCCAGCCCTTTGGGAGGCCAAGGCGGGTGGATCACCTGAGGTCAGGAGTTCAAGACCAGCCTGGCCAAATGGTGAAATCCCATCTCTACTAAAAATACAAAAAATTAGCCAGATGTGGTGGTGGGCACCTGTAGTCCCAGCTACTTGGGAGGCTGAGGCAGGAGAACGGCATGAACCCGGGAGGCGGAGCTTGCTGTGAGCCGAGATCTCACCACTGCACTCCAACCTGGGCAACAGAGTGAGAGTCTGTCTCAAAAAAAAAAAAAAGAAAAGAAAAAGAAAAAGAAAAAAAGAAATGGTAGGTGACAATCATAGACTTCCTTCTTTTCTCCAAATTTTTCCCCCTGCAAAGAAGCGGGAGAGCCAGAGACTGGGGCCTGGGGTTTACTGAGTGAGTTCTGCACTTGTGTGCAGTGAAGGCATGAGGCCTCAGCCTAGAGGAACTCCCCTGACTGTGATCAGGGACTGGTAGACAATGAAGCCAAAGAGGGAGTGGTTTTAAGCCTGGCCAACATTGTGAAACCCATCTCTACTAAAAATACAAAAATTAGCCAGGCGTGGTGGCATACGCCTGTAGTTCCAGCCACTCGGGAGGCTGAGCAGGAGAATCACTTGAACCCATGAGGCGGAGGTTGCAGTGAGCCGAGATTGCGCCATTGCACTCCAGCCTGGGCCACAGAGTGAGACTGCATCGCAAAAAAAAAAAAGAGGGAGTGGTAGTCCTCCCACTACCCCCTCCCAAGTAAGTGGGATTATAGGCACGTGCCACAACGCCCGCCTAATTTTTGTATTTTTTGGTAGAGACGGGAGTCTCACCATGTTTCCCAGGCTGATCTCGAACTCCTGGACTCAAGTGATCTGCCTGCCTGGGCCTCCCGGAGTGCTGGGATTACAAGCATGAGCCATCTTGCCCGGCCTAATTTTTAAAACAACATATCACCGAATGGGCAAGATGGGTGTTGCTGAAAATGTCAGACTCAAATTTGGATAGCAGCAAGAAGAATTTCTTTGAGGGGGAAGTAGATGATGAGGAAAGTGTGATTTTGACATTGGTGCCAGTTAAAGATGATCCAAATATGGAACAAACGGAACCAAGTGTTTCTTCAACTTCTGATGTCAAACTGGAGAAGCCTATGAAATACAATCAAGGTCATCTACTTCAAACAAATGAACAATTTACAGCTCCACAAAAAGCTAGATGCAAAATGCCAGCTCTTCCCTTGCCAACCATTTTGCCTCCCATTAATAAGGTGTGTTGGGACTCTTTGCGGGACTGGTGTCAACAACTCAGTTTGAGTACCAATGGCAAGAAAATCGAAGTTTATCTGAGGGTCCATAGGCATGCTTTCCCTGAACAACAGCAAGATATACCTGAAGTGTCACAAGGGACCAGATTACAGCAATGTTCGAGGAAATGCAAGGCAGTGACCAAGACAGCACGGCTTCAGAAAACTTATGAGATGAATGACAGAGCAGAAGAGACTAATACAGTTGAAGTGATAACTTCAGCGCAGGGAGCCATGTTGGCATCACGGGCAAGAATTGCTGCAAGGGCTGTTCAGCCTATGGCTGTGAATTCATGTTCCATTCCTGTTTCTCTTGAGGCCTTTTTAATGCAAGCCTCTGGAGTCAGGGGGTGTGTGGTCCATGGCAGACTTCTCTCAGCAGACACAAAGGGTTGGGTGCACCTGCAGTTTCATGCAGGTCAGGCCTGGGTGCCTACCACTCACAGGAGGATGATTTCTCTCTTCTTGTTATCTGTCTGCATTTTCCTATCCCCAGGAATAGAAGATAATATGTTATGCCCCGACTGTGCTAAGAGGAATAAGATGATGAAAAGATTAATGACAATAGAGAAGTAGCAGCAACCTGTTTGAATGCAATGTACTAGAGAAGGAGGGGTGTACTTTCAAACTATGTAACCTATTATGAAGGAATGGAAGAGACAATTTGAATGAATCCTTGTGATCTACAAAACAAACATCATAGTGATTAGGACTCCACAGTGAAGATGGTTGACTAGTGACACAGCCCCATCTAAAAAGCCCCTTTCTATAAGTCTGAAAACCCTTTAAAATAAAGTCACTGCAATTAGCAAAAAAAAAAAAGAGGCAGTGGTCAGAGAGAAAGAGGAGGAACAGAAGCATACAGGTGGGATGGTCCAGAACTGCAGCGGGTGAAGGAGAGCAAGGCGGAGAATTAGGCAGTGAGCTCCTCCACAGAGCAGTACCATTGTCCTGGAACCTGGGGGTGAGGCTGACTTTGGTTGCTGGCATCAGAGAGGACAGGAGGTGACAGCAGAGGTGATATAGTAGCAGGAAGAGTTGGGGAGGGAATTGGAGTTAAAAGGGGCAGAAGAAGGAGAAGCTGATCACCAACAAATAGTTACTGAGCACCAGCTACATGCCAGGCACTGTTCTAGGCACTGGGAATACAGCAGAGGAGAAGACAGTCTCTGCCCTCTACGATAGAGGCGCACAAACTGTGGCCCACACCATAAATCTGGCCTACTGTGTTTGTATGCTCTCAAGCTAAGAATGGTTTTTAGATTTTTAAATCATTTTAAAAGTCAAAAGAATATTTCATGACATGTGAAAGTTATATGAAATTCATATTGTAGTATCCATAAATAAAGTTTTATTGGAACACAGCCACGCTCCGTTTACGTATCGTCTATGGCTGCTTTCTCACTACAACAGCAGAGTTGAGTACTTGCAACAGAGACCATATGGCCTGAAAAGCCTAAAATATTTACTAGCTGGCTCTTTCAAAAAAAAGTTTGTTCAGGGGGTGAGGTAGGTTAGGGGAGGGACAGCATTAAGAGAAATACCTAATGTAGATGATGGGTTGATGGGTGCAGCAAACCACCATGGCATGTGTACACCTGTGTAACAGACCTACGTGTTCTGCACATGTATCACAGAATGTAAAGTATAATAATAAAAAAAAAAGAGGTACCAGAGGCCGGGCCGTAGTGGCTCACGCCTGTAATCCCAGCACTTTGGGAGGCTGAGGCA
>NW_012117376.1:14699681-14701105 GCF_000951035.1 Colobus angolensis palliatus
AAAAAAGGACTGGGCGCAGTGGCTCATGCCTGTAATCCCAGCACTTTGGGAGGCTGAGGTGGGTGGATCACAAAGTCAGGAGTTCGAGACCATGTCTGGCCAACATGGTGAAACCCTGTCTCCACTAAAGATTAGCGGGGAGTGGTAGTGCGCGCCTGCAATCCCAGCTACTCAGGAGGCTGGGGCAGGAAAATGGCTTGAACCCAGGAGGAAGAGGTTGCAGTGAGCTGAGATCATGCCATTGCACTCCAGTCTGGGTGACAAGGCGAGACTCCATCTCAAAAAAAAAAAAGTAGTGGAATGTTGTCAGCTTTGGAAGGGGCCTTTGTCTTGGCCAAAGATGGGAAACTGGTAGCCTGAGGCAGAGGTGAATCAGGTAAGGGTGGTGGTGAGTCTGCCATGTGGAAGAAATAAGGCATGCTTTGTCTGTAGAGAATTTAAAAACATTCGTGAGGCCAGGTGCCATGGCTCACGCCTGTACTCCCAGCACTTTGGGAGGCTGAGACAGGCGGATTGCTTGAACCCAGGAGTTCAAGACCAACCTGGGCAACATGGCGAAACCTCATCTCTACAAAAAAAGTTAAAAAAAAAAAAAGATAAAATAGAAACATCAGTGAAACTGGGTAGGTCTGCTTTTTACTATCACCACGGCTTGGCAATTCTAAATAATGTTGGTGATAAAATCACCCTTCCTAAAGAGATCCCTCTGTTGGCCAAAGTACTAATTGTGATTGCTGTGAGGTTTTTGTTTTTTGTTCTTTTTTTTTTTTTTTTAAGAGACAGAGTTTCCCTCTGTCAGCCAGGCTGAAGGGCAGTGGCACAATCACAGCTCGCTGCAGCCTCGAATTCCTGGGCTCAAGGGATCCTCCCACCTCGGCCTCCTAAAGCAGAGGGACTACTGTAAGTTTTAGGAATATATGTAAGCTGCAGATTCATATGTTTTTATTACTTAACATTTAATAAGTAATATATTCTACATGGAAGCTAATTTGGATAACTCTGAGTTATATGCTTGGTCCCCAGCACACAGGGAGTCAGCTACAAAACACCTTTAGTTTGAGAGTTCCCAGTGGGAGTGGGTCGAAATCATGGGAGCTCACTTTGGGAGCAGTTCATGTCTCCACATCCTTGCATTTAAACAACAAATTTGAAATCAACAGTGATAGCACAGTAACTGTAAAAACAAGGGAAGAGCCGGGCGCAGTGGCTCACGCCTGTAATCCCAGCACTTTGGGAGGCCAAGGCAGGTGGATCACGAGGCCAAGAGATCGAGACCATCCTGACTAACACAGTGAAACCCCATCTCTACTGAAAATACAAAAAATTAGCCAGGCGTGGTGGCGGGCGCCTGTAGTCCCAGCTACTTGTGAGGCTGAGGCAGGAGAATGGCGTGAACCTGGGAGGTGGAGCTCGCAGTGAGCCAA
>NW_012117376.1:14702035-14705554 GCF_000951035.1 Colobus angolensis palliatus
CCACCAT
The DNA here is from genome assembly GCF_000951035.1 of Colobus angolensis palliatus. Lineage (NCBI taxonomy): Eukaryota > Metazoa > Chordata > Mammalia > Primates > Cercopithecidae > Colobus > Colobus angolensis. Next base: position 14,702,043 of record NW_012117376.1, read on the forward strand.
GCCCAGTTAATTTTTATATTTTTAGTAGAGACGGGGTTTCACCATGTTGGCCAGGCTGGTCTCAAACTCCTGACCTCAGGGGATTCACCCGCTTTGGCCTCTCAAAGTGCTAGGATTGCAGGCGTGAGCCACTGTGCCCAGCCAATCTTTGCAATTTGTGTAGAGACAGGGTTTTGCCATGTTGCCCAGGCTGGTCTCGAATTCCTGGGCTCAACCCATCCACCTGCCTCAGCCTCCCAAAGTGCTAGGATTAAAGGTATGAGCCACCATGCATAGCCCCCTTCTTTTCCATTTTGGATTGTAATTTTTATTTCATTTTCAAGACATTTTTATTAGTTTGAGTATATATATGTAGTTAAATAAAATAAATTTTTTGGCCAGGCATGGTGGCCCACACCTGTAATCCCAGCACTTTGGGAGGCCGAGGCAGGTGGATCACAAGGTCAGGAGATCGAGACCATCCTGGCTAACATGGTGAAACCCCGTCTCTATTAAAAATACAAAAAATTAGCTGGGCATGGTGGCGGGCACCTGTAGTCCCAGCTACTCGGGAGGCTGACGCAGGAGAATGGCATGAATCTGGGAGGCAGAGTTTTCTGGGAGCTGAGATCACGCCACTGCACTCCATCCCAGACAACAGAGTGAGACTCCGTCTCAAAAAAAATAAAAATAAAAAATAAAATTTTCGCTATGTTTACTTTCTGGCCATGATTATTTGTTTTATTTCATAATTGTTACTGATAAAAATTCTGACATATGGAGGTTAAAATATGATTCTCTCTGTGTGTCAAATACACTATGTGTACCATTGACCTGAAGACGGAATAGGACCCACAGTGGCTTACATCATTATGTTATCCATCATAATCATCATTTTCTTTATTTATCTATTTTGGACACAGGTCTTGCCCTGTCACCCAGGCTGAAGTGTGGTGGAGCTCACTGTAGCCTCAAACTCCTGAGCTCAAGTGATTCTTTCATCTCAGCCTACCAAGGAGCTAGTACTATAGGCATTAACCACCACATCTGACTACTTTTTTTTTTTTTTGAGATGGAGTCTTGCGCTGTCACCCAGGCTGGAGTGCAGTGGTGTGATCTCTGCTCACTGCAACCTCTACCTCCCAGGTTCAAGCAATTCTCCTGCCTCAGCCTCCTGAGTAGCTGGGACTACAGGCTCGTGCCACCACACCCAGCTAATTTTTTGTATTTTTAGTAGAGACGGGTTTTGCCATGTTGGTCGGGCTGGTCTCGAGCTCCTAGACCTTGTGATCCACACACCTTGGCCTCCCAAAGTGCTAGGATTACACTTGTGAGCCACCATGCCTGGCCTTAATTTTTATTTTTGTAGCGACAGGGTCTTGCTATGTTGCCCAGGCTGGTTTCAAACTCCTGAGCTCAAGTGATCCTCCTGCCTTGGCTTCCCGAAGTACTGGGATCACAGGAGTGATCCACTGCACCTGGCCTCATCATTATTATTTTACTGAGCACTTGCATGGTGCCAGACACTGTTCTAAGGTTTGATATGTAGCATCTCATTTAAAAATTTCAATATAGACAGGCTCCCACAGGACTGAGATTAGGGTGAGACCAGTAAACCCCAGTCATGCAAGTGCCCACGCAAGTGTCAAATTCATTATTTAAAATGAATTTAAATAATTTAATGAATACACACACGCAGTCATTATTTAAAATGTTGATGTTTTGTTCATCATGGATTTTTTTGCAATATTTTTGAGTTTTAAAAATTACATTAAGGCCAGGCATAGAGGCTCATGCCTGTAATCCCAGCACTTTGGGAGGCTGAGGTGGGCAGATCACTTAAGCCCAGGAGTTCAAGACCAGCCTGGCCAACATGTTGAAATCTCGTGTCTACTAAAATTACAAAAATGATCCAGGCATGGTGGCATGTGCCTGCAATCCCAGCTACTCAGGGGGCTGAGGCAGGAGAATCACTTGAACTCAGGGTGTGGAGGTTGCAGTCAGCCGAGACTGCACCACTGCACTCCAGGCTGGGCAACAGAGCGAGACTCCATCTCAAAAAAAAGAAAAACAAAATTATATTAAAATATATGCCTTGATTATTGGCTGGGCATGGTAGCTAATGCCTGTAATTCCAGCACTTTGAGAGGCTGAGGGGGAGCATCACTTGATCCCAGGATTTTGAGGCCAGCGTGAGCAACATAGTGAGACCCCGTCTCTTTTTTATTTTATTTATTTATTTATTTATTTATTTATCTATCTATTTATTTTGAGATGAAATCTCGCGGTGTCTCCCAAGCTAGAGTGCAGTGGCGTGATCTTGGCTCACTGTAACCTCCACTTCCCGGGCTCAAGTGACTCTCCTATCTTAGCCTCCCGAGTAGCTGAGATTACAGGCGTGTACCACCACACCCAGCTAATTTTTATAATTTTAGAGATGGGGTTTCACCGTGTTGGCCAGGCTGGTCTTGAACTCCTGACCTCAGGTGATCCACCCACTTTGGCCTTCCAAAGTGCTGGGATTACAGGCGTAAGCCACCATGCCTGGCCTTTATTTTATTTTTTTGAGACACGGTCTTACTCTGTCTCCCATGCTAGAATGCAGTGGCACACTCATGGCTCACTGGAGCCTTGACTTCCCCGGCTCAAGCAATCCTCCCACCTCAGCCTCCCTAGTAGCTGGGACTACAGGCATGCACCACTATGTCTGGCTAATTTTTGTATTTTTTCTAGAGACGGAGTGTGCCATGTTGCCCAGGCTGGTCTCAAACTCCTAGGCTCAAGTTGTCTGCCCTCCTCAGCCTCCTAAAGTGCTCAGGTAAGCGTGAGCCACCATGCCTAGCCTCTTTCTTAAAAAAATGAAAAAAAGAAAAAAAAAACAGTTATTGTCTTGATTATTGAGATTTTTGATGCCTCCTTAAATTTTGTGCTTTAAGAGGAGTACCTCATTAACCTCCCCCTAGTCCTGACCTTGCTCATTTAACCCTTGCAACAATCCTGTAAAGTAAGTGCTATAATTACCCCAATGTTACAGATAAGAAAAGTGAGGCACAGGCCAGGAACGGTGGCTTATACCTGTAATCCTAGCACTTTGGGAGGCCGAGGTGGGCGGATCACAAGGTCAGTAGATCAAGACCATCCTGGCTAACACGGTGAAACCCCGTCTCTACTAAAAATTTTTTAAAAATTTGCCAGGCGTGGTGGCGGGCATCTGTAGTCCCAGCTACTTGGGAGGCTGAGGTAGGAGAATTGCTTTAACCCGGGAGGTGGAGGTTGCAGTGAGCCGAGATCAGGCCACTGCACTCCAGCCTGGGCGACAGAGCGAGACTCTGTCTCAAAAAAAGAAAAGCGAGGCACAGAGAGACTAGGTGATTTGGTCAAGGACATACACTTTGTTTTTTGTTTTGCTTTGAGCCAGGATTTCATCATATTGGTCAGGCTGGTCTCGAACTCCTGACCTCAGGTAATCTACCTGCCTTGGCCTCCCAAAATGCTGGGATTACAGGTGGGAGCCACAGAGCCCATCATTGAAA
>NW_012117376.1:14706188-14707872 GCF_000951035.1 Colobus angolensis palliatus
CTCCCAAGTAGCTGGGACTACAGGTGCCTGCCACTATACCCGGCTAATTTTTTTGTATTTTTAGTAAAGACGGGGTTTTCACCGTGTTAGCCGGGATGGTCTCGATTTCCTGTCCTCATGATCCGCCCGCCTCGGCCTCCCAAAGTGCTGGGATTACAGGCGTGAGCCACCACGCCCAGCCAAATGTATTTCTTAAAATAATAAGACTTGAAAGTTAAAATTACTCCCTGATCCATGGGCTGCAGAATGGATGTTGTGTTAGCAGGCATGAAAATCATATTAATCTAGTACATCTCCATCAGAGCTCTTGGGTGGTGATCAGGTGCATTGTCAATGAGCAGTAATATTTTAAAAGAAATCTTTTTCCTAAGAAGTAGGTCTCAACAGTGGGCCTAAACTATTCCATAAACCATGCTGTAAACAGATGTGTTGTCATCCAGGCTGTGTTGCCCCATTTATGGAGGGCAGCAAGAGTAGATTCAGCATAGGTTTTAAAGTCCTTGAAGCCGGGTGCGGTGGCTCAAGCCTGTAATCCCAGCACTTTGGGAGGCTGAGACAGGCGGATTACTAGGTCAGGAGATCGAGACCATCCTGGCTAAACACGGTGAAACCTCGTCTCTACTAAAAAATACGAAAAACTAGCCAGGTGAGGAGGCGGGCGCCTGTAGTCCCAGCTACTCAGGAGGCTGAGGCAAGAGAATGGCGTAAACCCGGGAAGCAGAGCTTGCAGTGAGCTGAGATCTGGCCACTGCACTCCAGCCTGGGTGACAGAGCGAGATTCCGTCTCAAAATAAATAAATAAATAAATAAATAAAGTCCTTGAGATCTTCCCCAGAATGGTCAGTGAGTACTGGCTTCAAATTCAAGTTACCAGCTGCATTAGCCCCTAACAAGAGAGTCAGCCTGTCCTTTGAAGCACTGAAGCCACACATTGACTTCTCTCTAGCTATGAAAGTTCTAGATGGTATCTTCTTCCTATAGAAGGCTCGTGTGTGTGTGTGTGTGTGTGTGTGTGTGTGTGTGTGTGCGCGCGCGTGTCAGAGTTTCGTTCTTGTTACCCAGGCTGGAGCGCAATGGTGCAATCTCGGCTCCTTCCAAGGCTCAGCTCCAACCTCTGCCTCCTGGGTTCAAGTGATTCTCCTACCTCACCCTCCTGAGTAGCTGGGATTACAGGTGCCTGCCACCACACCCAGCTGGGATTACAGGCATGAACCACCATGCTCAGACTGAAGTCTGCTTCATCTACATTGAAAATATGTTGGGTAGTCATGGTAGCTCACTCTTGTAATCCCAGCACTTTGAGAGGCTGAGGCGAGTGGATCACTTGAGCTCAGGAGTTTGAGACCAGCCTGGCCAACATGGTGAAACCTTGTCTCTATTAAATATACAAAAATTAGGCTGGGCACGGTGGCTCACGCCTGTAATGCCAATACTTTGGGAGGCCGAGAAGGGTGGATCATCTGAGGTCCGGAGTTCAAAACCAGCCTGGTCAACATGGTGAAACCCCATCTCTACTAAAAATACAAAACTAGCCTGGTGTGGTGGCACACACCTGTAATCCCAGCTACTCGGGAGGCTGAAGCAGGAGAATTGCTTGAACCAGGGAGGCAGAGGTTGCAGTGAGCCAAGATCAAGCCATTGCACTCCAGCCTGGGTAACAAAAGCAAAACTCCATCTCAAAAAA
>NW_012117376.1:14708402-14709827 GCF_000951035.1 Colobus angolensis palliatus
TTAGTAGACACAGGGTTTCACCATGTTGGTCAGTCTGGTCTCAAACTCCCGACCTCAAGTGATCTGCCTGCCTTTGCCTCCCAAAGTTCTGGGATTACAGGTGTGAGCCACTGCACCCAGCCCTGGCTAACTTTTTATTTTTATAGAGACAGGGTCTCACTATGTTGCCCAAGCTGACCTCTAACTCCTGGACTCAAGTGATCCGCCTGTCTTGGCTGCCCAAAGAACTGGGATCACAGGCGCGAGCCACAGTGCCCAGCCTGTTCCACATTCTTATCGTTCATGTGTTCACTGGAGTAGCACTTTTAATTTCCTGTGAGAACTTTTATTTTGTATTCACAACTTGGCTAACTTACACAAGAGGCCTAGCTTTTGGCCTTCCTCACTAAATTTAATTTATTCTAGCTTTTGATTAAAAATGAGAGACATTCGAGTCTTCCTTTCACTTGAACACTTAGAGGCCACTGCAGGATTCTTTTATTATTATTATTTTTTATTATACTTTAAGTTCTGGGGCACTGTAGGGTTTTTATTGGCCTAATTTCAATATTGTTTTATCTCAGGGAATAGGGAGGCCAGAGGGGAGGGAAAGAGATGAGGCAAGGGCATTGGTGGGTGGAACAGTCAGAAAACACACACCACTTATTAAGTTTGCCATCTTTTTTTTTTTTTGAGACAGAGTGTCGCTCTGTCACTCAGGCTGGAGTACAGTGGTGCAATCTCGGCTCACTGCAATCTCTGCCTCCTGAGTTCAAGCAATTCTTCTGCCTCAGCCTCCCAAGTAGCTGGGACTACAGGCGCAAGCCACCATACCCAGTTAATTTTTGTATTTTTAGTAGAGATAGGGTGTGTCACCATATTGGCCAGGCTGGTCTCGAACTCCTAGACCTCGTGATCCACCCGCCTGGGCCACCCAAAGTGCTGGGATTACAGGTGTGAGCCACCACGCCCAGCCTAAGTTTGCCATCTTATACGGGCACAGTTTGTGGCACCCCAAAACAATCACAAAAGTAACATCAAAGCTCACTGGTCACAGATCACCATCACAGATACCATAATAATGAAACAATCTGAAATATTGTGAGAATTACCAAAATATGACATAGGCATGAAATGAACACATGCTGTAGGAAAAATGGTGCCTGTAGTTGGCTCGACATGGGGTTGCCACAAACCTCCAATTTGTTAAAAACAAAATATCGGGGCCAGGCGCGGTGGCTCATGCCTGTAATCCCAGCACTTTGGGAGGCCGAGACGGGTGGATCACGAGGTCAGGAGATCAAGACCATCCCGGCTAACATGGTGAAACCCTGTCTCTACTAAAAATATAAAAAAAAATTAGCCGGACGTGGTGGCGGACGCCTGTAGTCCCAGCTACTCGGGAGGCTGAGGCAGGAGAATGGCATGAACCCGGGAGGCGGAGCT
>NW_012117376.1:14712007-14714039 GCF_000951035.1 Colobus angolensis palliatus
CTGGTCTCAAACTCTTGGCCTCAAGTGATCTGCCCACTTCAGCCTCTTAAAGTGCTGGGATTATAGGCGTGAGCCACCATGCCCAGCCCCTCATAGACTATTATGAGTGAACTTGAATGTGAAGGGAGGTCCCCAACTCAGAACCGAGCTAACCGCTATTTTCTGAGCACCTCCCAATAGCTAGCACTGTGGGGGGCACATACACGTTCACATCCCATGTGGTCTTCCAACAACCCCGACAGATCAGCATGGACAACCTCTGTCTCTCAGGTGAGTAACTCTGGTTCAGGGAGTTATGTGACTTTCCCAGGATCTCACAGCACGTTTGTGGCAGGTCTAAGCTCAAATCACTAGCTCTTAACATAAGACTAGAGGAATCCACCACCTGCTCCCTTCCCGGGACACCCCCTCTCACTCCTGCTTGGATTTTCAAGGGATGAGGCTGGAGTTATCCCAAGAAATTCCTGGCTAAATTTCCCCTCTTCCAGGAGGATGCTGAGGTAGGGCAGCATGAAAGCCAAGCGAGGATTATAAAAAATATTTCCTATATGCTAGGCATGTGCTAGACTTTTTTCACAAGACTTATATCATCTTCTTTGTTCTATCTGCATTCTCTAAATTTTCCACAATTAATGCTTTTTACATCCTGCACAAGGAATTGTTAGACCTAGGCCTGGATGATTCTATGGAAGGTATGGAGATGCTGGGGTCAGTAACTCCATTTTGCAGTTAAGGAAACAGGCTCACAAGGATTGCCCAAGGTCAGACAGCTAGTAAGTATGACTCCAAGGTCTGTACTCTCTCAGTTCCACTGCTGGGCCTGCCTTTTTGTTTTTAACACACTGTTCCACAAAGGAGTTCAGGCAAGTCATAAAAATACATAAGAGAAACTAAGCATTTATTTCGTCTGTCTTGTATAAATTTTATTTCAAAAGAATCAAATAATTAATGAGAAAAAGTTCTTTACACTGAGCTAATGAATACAAAAAGAATGAGAGAATTAGAAAATTATTTTGCAGTAGCTAATACAATTGAATCATTAGTGGATACTAAAACCAATAGGTGAAAAGTTGATGGGAAATTTTATACTGAAGAGGGCAAACCCACTGATCAATCAGTAAAAATGTCAACTAGACATATGTGTCTCCAGATGTGATGTAATAATAAGTACACAGCACTGTTACCAATAAGGTATTCTTGAAACGCTCAGGGGGCCACGTGCAGTGGCTCACACCTGTAATACCAGTACTTTGGGAGGCCGAGGTGGGAGGATCACTCAAGCTCAGGAGTTCAAGACCAGCCTGGGCCATATAGTGAGACCTCATTTCTACAAAAATATTAAAAAGTAGCCAGGTATGGCTGGGCGCGGTGGCTCACGCCTGTAATCCCAGCACTTTGGGAGGCCGAGGCAGGTGGATCATGAAGTCAGGCCTTCGAGACCAGCCTGGCCAATATGGTGAAACCCCATCTCTACTAAAAATACAAAAATTAGCCAGGCATGGTGGCGGGCGCCTGTAGTCCCAGCTACTCGGGAGGCTAAGGCAGAAGAATCGCTTCAGCCTCGGAGGCGGAGGTTGCAATGAGCCAAGATCACACCACTGCACTGCAGCCTGGGCAACAGAGTGAGACCCCATCTCAAAAAAAAAGTAGCCAGGTGTGATGGCGTGCCTGTAGTCCCAGCTACTTGGGAGGCTGAGGCAGGAGGTCAAGGCTGTAGTGAGCCATGATTGTGCCACTGCACTCCAGCCTGGACGACAGAGCGAGACCCTGTCACAAATAAAAAAAAAGAAAGAAAAAGAAACATTCAGGCATTCTTGAACCTAATTAAGCCTCTGGATCTAACTTTCAGTTTACTGGAAATACAAGGGGCAGAAAAATAAGGTAAAATACACTACCGAGTCTGAGTGCAGTGGCTCACGCCTGTAATCCCAGTACTTTGGAAGGCCAAGGCAGGCAGATCACCTGAGGTCAGGAGTTTGAGACTAGCCTGGCCAACATGGTGAAACCATATCTCTACTAAAATTACTCAGGC
>NW_012117376.1:14716534-14718267 GCF_000951035.1 Colobus angolensis palliatus
AGGAAGGAAGGAAGGAAGGAAGGAAGGAAGAAAGGAAGGAAGGAAGGAAGGAAATTGGAACAAAAATAATAAAGATATAGAAAAGTTCTGAGCTTCTTACCATCCAAAACAAAGAGGGAAACAAGAATCATGCTAACCAAGAGGTTTATAAAACCAACAAACCAGCAGTTTCTTGTAATCATAAGGATTCTGGGGCCTGGTGTGGTGGTTCACGCCTGTAATCTCAGCACTTTGGGAAGGCTGAGGCAGGCACATCACCTGAGGTCAGGAGTTGGAGACCAACTGGCCAACATGGTGAAACCCTGCCTCTACTACAAATACAAAAATTAGCTGGGCGTGGTGGCGGGCGCCTGTAGTCCCAGCTACTCAGGAGGTTGAGGCAGGAGAATTGCTTGAACCCAGGAGGCAGAGGTTGGGGTGAGCCAAGATCGTGCCTGGGCACTCCAGCCTGGGCAACAAGAGTGAAACTCCGTCTCAAAAAAAAAAAAAAAGTATTCTGGTGGTAGCAAAATTCCCACTCATTATGGCCTACTGGTTCACCAGTAGAAAGGCCATTCACCTGTTCTTATTTGACTATAATGAGGGACTGGAAAAGAGCTGGTGGCAACAGAAGGAGCAGAATGAGATGGAGAAAGGTGGCCCTTACAGGATGGGGAGGAGGAAAGGCAGGGCATTCGGGGTAGAGGGCACAGAATGAGCAAGGCCAGGGAGGCTATTCTATTCTCACAAAAGGAAAAATAAACAAAATGTATAAAACCAGTCCCTTTCTCCCTACTTGCACGCACACACACACACACACACACACCCCCAATCCAACTCGAAAATGCACCGAAAAAAAGCAAAAGCCTTTACCAAAGTTCTCTGGAGGACATTGCAAAAGGTTAAACAGCACATCTCACAGCAAGATGTCCATTCATTCATTCATTTCTGAGAGACAGGGTCTCTGTCACCCAGGATAGAGCAACTGCTCACTGCAGCCCCGACCTCCTGGCCTCAAGTGATCCTCCCACCCCAGCCTCCGGAGTAGCTGCGACTACAGGCGGATGAATTTTGTTTATATTTTGTAGATACAGGGTCTCTCAATGTTGCCCAGACTGGACTCAAACTCCTGGCCTCAAGCAATCCCTCTGCCTCAGGCTCCCAAAGTGTTGCTATTACAGACATAAGCCACACACAGAGCCCGGCCGAGATGTCCTTTCTTTACTTTTCTCTTTTTTTTCCTTTTTTTGAGACAGAGTCTCACTTCTGTCGCCCAGGCTGGAGTGCAGTGGCACGATCTCAATCTTGGTGGCTCACCGTAACCTCTGCCTCCCAGGTTCAAGCGAGTCTCCTGCCTCAGCCTCCCCAGCAGTTAGGACTACAGACGCGCATCTCCACGCCTGGCTAACTTGTATTTTTGGCAGAGTAGGGGTCTTGCTATGTTACACAGGCTGGTCTCGAACTCCTGGCCTCAAGCAATCCGCCCACCTCGGCCTCCAAAGTGCTGGGATTAAAAGTCGTGCCTGGCCACTTTTACAGAAAAAAACTTTTCTGAGGGAAAAACACGTAGGAAGAATTTCCGGGTATTTCCAGGCCGAATGGAAAAACAGACATGACAAAAAAAAAAAAGCCCCCAGGACTCTGCACCTTGGTCCTATCCCTGTGCAGTTTGAGCTCTTCAGCCCTCAAAGTGCCCTTCTGGTCACCACCTGGTCCTCTTTTGCAAAGACTGCACGAGAAAGGGGCCAGCGGGG
>NW_012117376.1:14719757-14720682 GCF_000951035.1 Colobus angolensis palliatus
GGGAAGGAGGCGGAGGCAGAGGCCTCTTTTTTCCCCCGAGGTGGGGAGGGCCCCGAATCGGAGAAGCGAGGGTCGCACCGCTGGAGCCCACTCCCGCCTCCTTCCCCACGGGCCGGCGCACTTGGGAGCTGAACAGGACCCTCTTCCTGGGCTCGGAGCAGGGGCGGGCCCGGGTTGAGCCGAACGTGAGCTGGGGAAAGCTGTAGCTGGGGGCTGGCCTGACGGCCTCCAGGTGCGCAGCGCGTGACCTGCAGCAGGGCGGGGAGGCCGCTCGGGAGTTCTTCGAGGGTGGCAGGCGAGTCACGTGAGCAGGGGTTGGGGTCCGCCGGATAATGGGGGATGCGGGAGCCCGCTGGAGGAGTGGAGGGGCGCCCTGGGGAACGGCGGTTAAGCCCCAGCGACGCTCTCGGCCTGGATGTCCGGCCCGGTCCTGGTTGAGGTTGGGGAGCTGGGCCGAGGAGCCCCATCCCGCGGGCGCCGCCTCCCAGGTGGGGCGCGGAGCTCGGCTCTGCGCCGCCACCGTGTGGCTGAAGGGAGGCAGCGCTGCTTGGTGCCAAGAGGCTCCTTGGGGCTGACGGCGGGGACCCGCACGGGGCACCGAGGAGCCTCTGGGCGAACGGTTTTCGAGACCCTGCCCCCTTACGAGCTAGCGTCCAGGAGTGGGGTTGAGGTTGCCATGGCGACGGGTGCGCGGGCTGGTATCTTCCTCTGGCTGCTGTGGGGCCGGGGCGTGGACACCCAGCATCTGTCTCCACCCTGCTCACTGAATCACCTGATGTGTACAAGGATTATCCTTCCCAAAAGCAACCAGGACTCCCAACAACCAACCAGCCTTTTTTGTTTAGGGTTTCACTCTGTTGACCAGGCTGGTCTCAAACTCCTGGCCTCAAGCGATCCTCCCATCTTGGCCTCCCAAGGTGCTGGG
>NW_012117376.1:14721085-14724013 GCF_000951035.1 Colobus angolensis palliatus
AAAAAAAAAAAAATTCGAGGGCCCCCAGATGTAGTCATGTCCCATTCTGGAAAACACTACCATAGGGAATTACTGGAAGTACCCTGGGGAGGTAGGATGAAGCTACTGTTGGTTGAGCAAGCTTGTCTGTGTATCAAGTAAGGAGGCTTGCTGCTTTTCATAATTCTTTCTGAGCCCCAGATCTATCAGCATATCTGATCTTAATCTTCCGTGCTGTCAACACTTCGGTGACTCCCAGTTCTCTTCCAGACAAAGAGCAAATGTGTTAACATGGCCTGCAAGGCCCTTTGGGATCTTGGGATAGGTCCACCGTGGCTCCACTGGGCTGGTGAATGAGAGAATGAGACAGGAGAACCAAGAAACAGGGAGGACTTCCTGGAGGAAGTGACATTTGAGCAGAAATCTCACCAATTTATGTGCGAGAACCAGGTGATGCTGGTGAATCGCTTTCTGGGGAGAAGGAACAGTGTGTAAACAGTTCCTGAGACAGGAGGAAACCTTGTGCGTGTGACCACCTGAAAGAGGCCTGAAGAAGAAGCTGGAGGAGTCTGCAGAGGCCAGACTCTTGAGTGCCTGGCACATCACAGACTGTATCTTTTTTTTAGTTTTCTGAAACAGTCTCGCTCTGTCACCCAGGCTGGAGTGCAGTCGTGCCATCCATGGCTCACTGCAGCGTCGACCTCCTAGGCTCAAGCAATCCTTCCACCTCAGTCTCCCTAGCAGCTGGGACTACAGGTGTGTGCCACTATGTCTGGCTAATTTTTGTATTTTTTTGTAGAGCCAGGGTTTCCCTGTGTTGCCCAGGCTTAGACTGTGATCTTAATACTGTGCTATCAGAAGCCATTCAGAGTTCCAAGCTGGGGGATGACTTTTATTCAATGAGGTGAACAACAAATACTTCTTGAGCACCTACTACATGTAGAATGCTGGGGATTTTATAGTAACCAGACTCTTGCAGCCTCTGTCATTGGGAAGCTTATATTCTTTTCCTAATCAAAGTTATATATGCACAAAGTTTAAACAGATAAGTTTTTATAAAAGCAGAAAGCAGGCTGGGCATGATTATCACACCTGTAATCCCAGCACTTTGGGAGGCCAAGGTGGGAGGATTGCTTGAGCCCGGGAGTTTAAGACCAGCCTGGGCAACAGAGTGAGACCTCCATCTCTACTAAGAAAACAAAAAAGACATCCCCTATTCCACTGAACCAGAGGAAACCATTTTCAACTTCTTTAACTGACTATATTTTATATTTATCTCCATATCTCAAAATAAATGTGCTTGTTTTGCTCCTTCTTGATGTTTCAGTTATAGGCACTATCTCTTGTTTTTCTACCATGGAAAAAAGTTTTATTTTTGGGGGTTTTTTGAGACAGGTTCTCACTCTGTCAGCCAGGCTGGAGTGCAGTGGTGCCATCCATGGTTCACTGCAGCCTCGACCTTCCTGGTTCAAGCAATCCTCAGCTCAGTCTCTTGAGTAACTGGGACAATAGGCGTGCACCACCATGCCAGGCTAATACTTTTCCTATTTTTTGTAGAGATGGGGTCTCACTTTTGTTGCGCAGGCTGGAGGAAGATAGCTTTAACACTTCCCATCACCAGCTGTACACATAATTCCCATCTCTCTAAACTGCCATCATAATTTTGTTTTGTTCAATTCTCATTGTTTACATTATTCTATGGCACTATGACTCCTTTCCTCTACAACTTTCTGTTTTCCCTGCAGCTCTCAATTGTCCTGTTTTGCCACTTGTTTACTCCCCACCGGGTATCTAAATCTCTTCTCAAGATGTTCAGGCAAATCAGGTGTCTCAGGTTGGTCTCTCTGGAAGTTACGGAGGAGAGGTTTGTGAGGGATTGACACCTATGAAAGGAAGTGGGAGGAAGCAGGGTTGGGCAGAAGTCAAACTACAGTGCAGGCCTGGCAAAGCCTAGGCCAACCTGGCAAGGAGCTCTGGAGCGAGTTTTGATCATCAGAGTGTGCCAAGTCTGGCTGGAATAGCCAGGCCTTTATACCGCTGCCTGGCTCAGTCACCTCATGGGACTGCCCTGGGGAAGGATGTGGAAGGATGTGATCTTGAGCAAGGCAGCTATCTGCATCTGAGGCCAGCCCTGGAGCTGACCGCTCTAGGCTGTCTGCTGTCCAAACTCTCCACATCTGGGCAGCAGGCCCTTCCTTGAGGGGTTGGCGGGGGGAGTGCTGGGAGGCTCATCTCCATGACTACCACATCAATCTTCTATCACTTTCATGTTCTTGAAGTTTTCTTGGAGTCCTGTGTTCTGCTCCAGTCTGGAGTGTTTGCCCTTTATACCTGGTGAGCAGGTGTCACTCTGGGCAGGGAAAGATCCAGATTGTTTAAGGTCTAAAACTTATGCAGGCATGGTGTGGTGGCTCAGAACTTTGAGAAGCCAAAGTGAGAGAATCTAGGCCAGGAGTTCAAGACCAGCCTGGGCAACATAACAAGCCCCACTTTCTACCATTAGTCATTCAATCCAAAATTACCTGGGTGTGGTGGAAGTTGAGGCAGGAGGATTGCTTGAGCCCAGGAGGTCAAGGCTGCACTGAGGCATGTTTGCACCACTGTACTCCAGCCTGAGTGAAAGAGTGAGGCCTTGACAAAAAAAAAAAAAGAAGGCTTATATATTTTATTTATTTATTTATTTTGAGAGTCTGGCTCTGTCATCCAGGCTGGAGTGCAGTGGCGCCATCTCGGCTCACTGCAACCTCCACCTTCGGGGTTCAAACAATTCTTGTGCCTTAGCCTCCAGAGTAGCCGGGATTACAGGTGTGTGCCACCATGCCTGGCTAATTCTTTTGTATTTTTAGTAGAGACAGGGTTTCACCATGTTGGCCAGGCTGCTCTCTAACTCCAGGCCTCAGGTGATCCACCTTAGTGGATCCCAGCCTCCCAAAGTGCTGGGATTACAGG
>NW_012117376.1:14724943-14725616 GCF_000951035.1 Colobus angolensis palliatus
GTGATCCGCCCGTCTCGGCCTCCCAAAGTGCTGGGATTACAGGCTTGAGCCACCGTGCCCGGCAGGACCTCTCTTCTGAGGTCTCAGGCAGTCTGGCCTGTAGCCTGGCTTCTGCCAACCTAGGACCCTCTACAGCCCCAACACTCATGCACTCACAGGGGCCTGTAGAAGTGCAGGAACCTGACACTGAGGCTTCTGGGGCTTCGCAGTGAGTCGACCTCTGACCCTGGGATCTCCTTCACCATCATCCCAGGGTTCCCTTCACCTCTGTTTTTATTGGACGTCTTTTCCCCTTTCTTGATTTTGCTCCATTGTTGGTGGAGTACCTACTCCAGTAGTTTCTTGGAAAGATGGTATGGGAGGTGACAGTTTTGAGACCTCGAATATCTGCAGACTTCTTCATTCTATCCTCATGCTTAATAATTTGGCTGGGTACAGAATATATGAAAAAACCTTAGAATGGTGCCTGGCACACAGAAAGTATAATGAAAAGTTCTGGCTGGAGAGTATTTTCCTTTAGTGTTATTATAGAGAAACCAAAGGCATTCTGCCTCCTGGTGCTTAGCACAGAATTTCTTTTTTACTTTCAAAGCTGTAGAATGCTCTCTTTGTCCCCAGGGTACACCCTGGTCATGATGGTGACCTTGCTATGGATCTATATTCATCTGTCACA
>NW_012117376.1:14731396-14733358 GCF_000951035.1 Colobus angolensis palliatus
TTCTGTCTCAGCCTCCCAAGTAGCTGGGATTACAAGTGTGCGCCACCATGCCTGGCTAATTTTTGTATTTTTAGTAGAGATGGGGTTTCACCATCTTGGCCAGGCTGGTCTCAAACTCCTGACCTTGTGATCTGCCTGCCTCGGCCTCCCAAAGTACTGGGATTACAGGCGTGAGCCACCGTGCCCGGCCTTGACTGTTTCTTTTAAAATAACATCCTCTTCAGCTGGGCGTGGTGTATTTTTGTATTTTTGTGTTAAAAAAATACAAAAATTAGCCGGGCATTGTGGTGCGCACCTGTAATCCCAGCTACTTGGGAGGCTGGGACAGGAGAATTGCTTGAACCCAGGAGGCGGATGTTGCAGTGAGCCAAGATTGCGCCACTATACTCCAGCCTGAGTGACAGAGCAAGATTCTGTCTCCCAAAAAAGTAAATAAATAAAATAACACCCTCTTCTTGCATCACAGATGTAATATCTTCTCTTCTGTCTCTGAAGATGTTAATGGTAGGTCTTTCTTCTTGGCTTGGTCAGATTTCCTTTCGAGAAAACTTTTCCTGCTCTCTTGCCTAGGGAGCAAAGCCATGGCGGCCAGCTTTCTGGGAGCCAGTTTGGGAAACGGGGTTGGCATGGGATCTCAGCATTCACAGTGTGTGCGTTCACTTCATCTCCTGATTTGGGGAGAATATCCCCGCCCTCAATCATGCCTGTGAGCTCTCATTCCAGTGATCCTGTTTTCTCCTCTCAGAGAATAAACCTCCAGTGTTCGGCCAGGATTAGGGAAGCCACTCCGGGACCTAATAATTTTCATCCTTAAACAGCAGGGTCCAACTCCTCTTTATTTGATTCCTCCTCACCCCCATAAACAGGTGCCTCAGCCTTTGGGGGAGTCTGTGATCTGGACTGGGTGGGTTCTCCTCTTTCCCCACATCCAGTTTAGGGTGCAGTTTTTATGGGTTTGCTGTGTAGTGACCACCTGACCATCTGCTTCCCAGCCTCCAAACGCTGTGCACTTGTCTCCTCCCTCATTCTCCCCATCTTAGTGGGTTTATGCCTTAAACAGAATCTCTTTACTGTAATTTCAGTGAGGTTATGGGAGAGAGTGAAATTGTATGTATATGTTCAATCTACCATAATTTGCGGAGCTTCTATTCTCGCCTAAAGCGATACACAGATTAATAATTACAGATTGTGAGAGCTACGAAGGAAACAAACGGGACAAGATGAAAAAAGGCAGGATGACTCAGACTTGAAAAATGCAGATTTGTGTCTTTAAATATGTGTCTTACTGCACTCCCGTCTGGGCGACAGAGCCAGACCCTGTCTCAAAAAAAAAAAAAAAGATAAAATATGCGTCTTGCTGCTGTGCAGAGAAGAGATTGTCCAGGAACAAGCAGGGAGTGTGGGAGACAGTGAGGAAGCCACTGAGATCAAGGTGAGGGATGGGGTCGATTGGAAAGGTCGTGGCTATAAAGCTGGAAGGAGCCGTTTAGGATTCAGAGAGACTGTGACCTCCGGGAGGACAGGTACCATGTCCATTTTATTCCCTGATGTTTACGTACCCAGAGCCTAACATGGTCCCTGGCCACCACAGACATTGTAGAAAATGCTTGTGGAATGGACATGGTAGGTGAGGAAGAGAGAGGAGTCCAGGATGACCTTCAGGTCCTCTGAGGGCTATGAGCGTGTAGCCAAAGGGAGCCACAGGTAGTGTGGAAGCAGGGGAATGACCAGGTGAGAGCCTTACCGGTGTCATCGGGCCCCTCCACTTTCTGACCTGTCTCCCACCACACCCCCCACTCTGGCCTCCTCACTCAAGCACTTCCCTCTGCCTAACATTCCCTTTCCCTAGCCCCACTCGTTCAACCTGGCCACTCCACAAGACCGTCATCCGTCCTGGCCTCAGGAGGCCTCAAATTCTTACATCTGTTCTTTTTCTGCAGAACTCTTTTTTTTTTTTTTTTT
>NW_012117376.1:14736293-14737868 GCF_000951035.1 Colobus angolensis palliatus
TCCGTCTCCTGGGTTCACGCCATTCTCCTGCCTCAGCCTCCCGAGTAGCTGGGACTACAGGCGCCCGCCACCACGCTCGACTAATGTTTTGTATTTTTAGTAGAGACGGGGTTTCACCGTGTTAGCCAGGATGGTCTCTAGACCTTTTGATCCGCCCGCCTCCGCCTCCCAAAGTGCTGGGATTGCGGGCGTGAGCCACCGCGCCCGGCCTGAGGCCATTATTAAAATAAGGGCTACTTGAACACAAGCACTGCAGTACCCGACAGGTGATCTGATAACCGAGAGGGCTCTGAAGTGACCAACGGGCAGGGAGCACAGTGTGGACATGCTGGACAAAGGAATGATTCATGTCTTAGGCAAGAGGGAGAGAGATGGCACAAGATTTCATCATGCTACTCAGAATGGCACATAATTTAAAATTACTGTTTCTGGAAATTTCCAATTAAAATTGTCAGACCTTGGGCAACTGAAACCACAGAAAGTCAAACAGAGGATTAAGGGGGGACTACTGTATCTGACAAAAAAAAAAAAGGCATTTTACTTCACTGCGTATCTGGAGGATGGGAGCTCTCAAATTGGCTTGACAGCTCAGTGCTGTCCCAGGCTTTCCTCTGCTCTGCCATCATCAGTGTATTGGCATTTGACCTTAGGGTCATAAGGTGGTTGTTGCAGCTCCAAGCTTCAGATCCTCATAAATATCTCAAGGAGGAAGCAAGGAGGGAAGGAGCAATAAATCCTTCTCTTCTAGAAACTCTTTTTCCCCTCAAGAAAATCTTTCTCAAACTTCGGCGGAACTTCGGCGGGCACAACAATCACCTAAACAGTTTTCTTTTTTTTTGTTTGTTTGTTTTTTTTTGACATAGGGTCTCACTGTGTTGCCCAGGCTGGAGTGCAGTGGTGTGATCATGGTTTACTGCAGCCTCCACCTCCTGGGCTCAATCAGTCCACTCACCTAAGTCTCCCAAGTACCTGGGATTACAGGTGCATGCCACTACGGCCAGCTAATTTTTAAAAATTTTGGACTGGGCACGGTGGCTCATGCCTGTAAACCCAGCACTTTGGGAGGCCGAGGTGGGTGGATCACAAGGTCAGGAGATCGAGACCATCCAGGCTAACATGGTGAAACTCTGTCTCTACTAAAAATACAAAAAATTAGCTAGGTGTGGTGGCGGGTGCCTATAGTCCCAGCTACTCAGGAGGCTGAGGCAGGAGAATGGTGTGAACCCGGGAGGCGGAGCTTGCAGTGAGCTGGGATTATAGGCATGAGCCACCATGCCCAGATTTTCTTTTCTTTTTTTTTTTAAGACAGAGTTTTGCTTTTGTCACCCAGGCTGGAGTGCAGTGGCGTGATCTCAGCTCACTGCAACCTCTCCATCCTGGGCAATTCTGCTGCCTCAGCCTCCCGAGTAGCTGGGATTACATGTGCCCACCACCACGCCCGGCTAATTTTTTGTATTTTTAGTAGAGACGGGGTTTCATCATGTTGGCCAGACTGGCTTCAAATTACTGACTTCAGGTGATCTGCCCACCTTGGCCTCCCAAAGTGCTGGGATTACAAGTGTGAGCCACCATGCC
>NW_012117376.1:14742169-14743596 GCF_000951035.1 Colobus angolensis palliatus
CGGCTCACTGCAACCTCTGCCTCTCAGGCTCAAGAGATTCTTGTGCCTCAGCCTCCCAAGTAGCTGGGATTACAGGCAATGTGCCACCTCACCTGGCTAATTTTTGTATTTTTAGTAGAGACAGGGTTTTGCAATGTTGGCCAGGCTGATCTCAAACTCCTGACCTCAGATGATCTGCCCACCTCAGCCTCCCAAAGTACTGGGATTATAGGCGTGACCCCCTGTGCCTGGCCTCAGAGTTCTTTCTATATATGTGTGTGTGTGTGTGTGTGTGTATAGAGAGAGAGAGACAGAGAGTTTTTATGTTTGAGACAGGGTCTTACCGTGTCTCCCAGGCTGGAGTGCAGTTGTGCAAACACAGCTCACTGCAGTGTTGATCTGGGCTCAAACAGTGCCCCCTTGTAGCCAGGACTACAGGCACACAGCACCATGTCCAGCTAGTTTTTTGTTTTGGTGGGAGTTTTTGAGGCAGAATCTTAACTCTGTCACCCAGGCTGGAGTGCAGTGGTACAATCTTGGTTCACTGCAAACTCCGCCTCCTAGGTTCAAGCAATTCTTATGCCTCAGTCTCCTGAGCAGTTGGGATTACAGGCATGTGCCACCATGCCCAGATAATTTTTTTTTGAGACTGAGTCTTGCTCTGTCACCAGGCTGGAGTGTACTGGTGGGATCTTGGCTTACTGTAACCTCCGCCTCCCGGGTTCAAGCGATTCTCCTGTCTCAGCCTTCTGAGTAGCTGGGATTACAGGCGCCTGCTACCTTGCCCAGCTAATTTTTCTATTTTCAGTAGAGACGGGTTTCACCATGTTGGCCAGGCTGGTCTTGAACTCCTGACCTTAGGTGATCTGCCCGCCGCCTCCCAAAGTGCTGGGATTACAGGCTTGAACCACCTAGCCATGCCTTTTTTTTGTCTGCCCTGTGTCACCCAGGCTGGAGTGCAGTGGTGCGATCTCGGCTCACCACAACCTCCGCCTCCTGGGTTCAAGCAATCATCCTGCCTCAGCCTCCCAAGCAGCTGGGATTACAGGTGTCTGCCACCACACCCAGTTAATTTTTGTATTTTTTAGTAGAGATGGGGTTTTGCCATGTTGACCAGGCTGGTCTTGAACTCCTGACTTCAGGTGATCCGCCCACCTCGGCCTCCCAGAGCGCTGGGATTACAGGCATGAGCCACCAACCCTGGCCTAATTTTTGTATTTTTAGTAGAGACGGGTTTCGCCATGTTGGCCAGGCTGATCTCAAACTCTTGGCCTCAAATGATCTGCCTGCCTCAGCCTCCCAAAGTGCTGGGGATTACTGGCATGAGCCACCACACCGAGCCTGAGTTCTTTATATATTTTCCATTAGGTACTTATAAGATCTGTAATCCCCTCATTCTGTGTGTGTGTGTGTGTGTGTGTGTGTGTGTGTGTGTGTGTGTGTGTTTT
>NW_012117376.1:14745007-14747132 GCF_000951035.1 Colobus angolensis palliatus
TTCACTGTGGTCTCGATCTCCTGACCTCATGATCCGCCCGCCTCGGCCTCCCAAAGTGCTGGGATTACAGGCGTGAGCCACTGTGCCCGGCCTAAAAACTTTTCTAGACCTCTTTCTGGACTAGAACTTCTAGCTTCCGAGACACCATTCCTCCAGCCCCTTTGCAATCCCCTCCTCTTCAGTTTTTCCTCATGATGTCATCTAGTGACTCATATTTGCATCCCTCCCAATCTCTCTTGAGGTCAGTATTTCCATCAAACGCCTGTGTAGTCCCATCCAGATATACCACAGGCACCCCAAACTCAACATGACCAATATTCAACTCTCCTTGCTCTTCACAAACCCACCTCCTCTACTTCCCCTCAATCTTTTAGAAGTATTACAGGAAAGAGGTCTTGATCCAGACCCCAAGAGAGGGTTCTTGGATGGCGAGCAAGAAAGAATTCAAGGCAAATCCACAGTGCAAAGCAAAAGCAAGTTTATTAAGAAAGTAAAGGAGGCTGGGTGCAGTGACTCACACCTGTAATCCCAACTCTTTGGGAGGTTGAGGTGGGTGGATCACCTGAGATCAGGAGTTTGAGACCATCCTGACCACTATGGTGAAATCCCATCTCTACTAAAAAATACAAAAAAAATTAGCTAGGTATGGTGGCGGGTGCCTGTAGTCCCAGCTACTTGGGGGGCTGAGACAAGAGAATTGCTTGAACCCAGGTGGCAGAGGTTGCAGTGAGCCAAGATTGCTCCACTGCACTCCAGCCTGGGCAACAGAGCAAGACTCCATCTCAAAAAAACCACAAAACATTAAAAATAAAAGAAAGGGCCGGGCGCAGTGGCTCACGCCTGTAATCCCAGCACTTTGCGAGGCCAAGGCGGGTGGATCACAAGGTCAGGAGATCAAGACCATCCTAGCCAACATGGTGAAACCCCGTCTCTAATAAAAAGACAAAAAAAATTAGCTGGGCGTGGTGGCAGGCGCCTGTGGTCCCAGCTGCTTGGGAGGCTGAGGCAGGAGAATAGCGTGAACCTGGGAGGTGGAGCTTGCAGTGAGCCGAGATTGCACTACTGCACTCCAGCCTGGGCGACAGCCAGACTCCATCCCTAAAATAAAATAAAATAAAATTAGCTAGGTATGGTGGCGGGTGCCTGTAGTCCCAGCTACTTGGGGGGCTGAGACAAGAGAATTGCTTGAACCCAGGTGGCAGAGGTTGCAGTGAGCCAAGATTGCTCCACTGCACTCCAGCCTGGGCAACAGAGCAAGACTCCATCTCAAAAAAACCACAAAACATTAAAAATAAAAGAAAGGGCCGGGCGCAGTGGCTCACGCCTGTAATCCCAGCACTTTGGGAGGCCGAGACGGGTGGATCACGAGGTCAGGAGATCGAGACCATCCTGGCTAACATGGTGAAACCCCGTCTCTACTAAAAAATACAAAAAACTAGCCGGGCGAGGTGGCGGGCGCCTGTAGTCCCAGCTACTCGGGAGGCTGAGGCAGGAGAATGGCGTAAACCCGGGAGGCGGAGCTTGCAGTGAGGTGAGATCCGGCCACTGCACTCCAGCCCGGGCGACAGAGCAAGACTCCGTCTCAAAAATAAATAAATAAATAAATAAATAAATAAAATAAAAAAGTAAAATAAACAAAAAATAAAAGAAAGGAATAAAAGAATGGCTATTCCATAGACAGAGCAGCCCTAAGGTCTGCTGGTTGCCCATTTTTTTGGTTATTTTTTGATGATATGCCAAACAAGGGGTGGATTATTCATACCTCCCCTTTTTAGACCTTATTGGGTAACTTCCTGACGGTGCCATGGCATTTGTAAACTGTTATGGCACTGGTTGTGAGGATGACCAGAGGTCACTCTCATTGCCATCTTGGTTTGGGTGGGATTTAGCTGGCTTCTTTACTGCAACCTGTTTTATCAGCAAAGTCTTTATGACTTGTATCTTGTGCTGTCCTGTTATCTCATCCTGTGACTTAGAATGCCTTAACCATCTGGGAATGAAGTCCAGCAGGACTCAGCCTCATTTTACCTAGTTCCTATTTAAGATGGAGTTGCTCTGGTTCACATGCCCATAGCAAAAGCACCACCACCCATTCCACCCCTCAAGCTAGAAACCTGAAAGTTAT
>NW_012117376.1:14753072-14755035 GCF_000951035.1 Colobus angolensis palliatus
CAGAGCTTGCAGTGAGCTGAGATCGTACCACTGCACTCCAGCCTGGGTGACAGAGCGAGACTCCGTCTCAAAAAAAAATAATAATAATAAAATAAAATAAGAATGCACTTGTTTGAATTAGAATCCAATCCAGGTCCTTGGCTGGGCACAGTGGCTCACAGCTATAATCCCAGCACTTCTGGAGGCCAAGGTGGGAGGATCATTTGAGGTCAGGAGTTCGAGACCAGCCTGGCCAATATGGTGAAACCGTCTCTACTAAAACTACAAAAATGCTCTGGGCATGGTAGTGCCCGCCTGGGGTCCCAGCTACCTGGGAGACTGAGGCAGAGAATTGCTTGGACCCAGGAGGTGGAGGTTGCAGTGAGCCAGAATGCACCATTGCAATCCAGCCTGGGTGACAAAGAGAGACTCCGTCTCAAAAAAGAAAAAACAAACAAGAAAGTCCAATCCGGGTCCATACATTGCATTTGGTTGGCATATCTCCTACATCTCTTTGAGCCTGTAGATTCTGTCTCCATTCCTGTTTCTCCCACTCTGGGCTTTACTGATTATATCTCTGTATGTAATTTCTAACCATTTTTTCTATTGTTTGTATATCCTGTTAATTAGGAATGGATCTGGAGGTGTGATTGGATTCAGATTTTGTGGCAAGAAAACCTCACAAAAAGTGTGTGTTGTCATGATGTCTGGTTGGCTTTCTTTTTGTATGTTACAGCCATTAAAAACACCTGCCTTCATTAATTCATCAAGGGTTGTAAAATGGTGATGTTCTAATTATTCCTTATTTATATGGTACCTGAAATACTTACAAAGATGAATGTTCACTCATCTGTTGTTTGGTTACCCAGAGTTAAAGTTCGTATTGGAAAAAGAAAATAAATATCCAGATATTCTATTTCTGCCATTTCCAAAATAAGAGTTGGTTTACTAGTATCCTCCTTAGGTGACTAGTAAGTTGTTTAGTATTTTTAGTATCATGATCACTAAATTGAATATATTTCATGTGTTTCAGTTCACTGCAATTATTAAACTTACTCATGCTCAAATTGTCCTTATTTTTGGCCAGTGGGATCTGTGTTAAGTTGGCTCCTGAGTCCTTTTGATACAACCTTAGTAGTATTTGACAATGTCCTTGCTATCTAATATGATAGAAGTTCCAGACTTATCTTGTATATTTCTTGCTCCAAACCTGGAATCAGCTATTTCTAGGAACAAACAAACCCTGGTTCCTTTTAGTGGTGATTGGCATTACAAGACCAAAATCTAACTTCTAGAATGCCTTGTTGCTACTGTGTTTTGGGGGACAGAGCATAAGGCACATGTTTTGTTTTTTTGTTTTGCTTTTTTGAGACCGAGTTTCACTCTTGTTGCCCAGGCTGGAGTGCCCAGGTGCGATCTCAGCTCACTGCAACCTCCGCCTCCCAGGTTTAAGCAATTCTCCTGCCTCAGCCTCCTGAGTGGCTGGAATTATAGGCATGCGCCACCATGCCTGGCTAATTTTGTATTTTTAGAAGAGACAGGGTTTCTTCATGTTGGTCAGGCTGGTCTTGAACTCCTGACCTCAGGTGATCTGCCTACCTCAGCTTCCCAAAGTGCTGGGATTACAGGCATGAGCTATCATGCCCTGCCAAAGCCCCTTTTTTTTGAGATGGAGTCTCGCTCTGTCGCCCAGACTGGAGTGCAGTGGCGTGATCTCAGCTCACTGCCAGCTCTGCCTCCCGGGTTCATGCCATTCTCCTGCCTCAGTCTCCCAAGTAGCTGGGACTACAGGTGCCCACCACCATGCCTGGGTAATTTTTTGTATTTTTAGTAGAGACGGGGTTTCACCGTGGTCTTGATCTCCTGACCTCATGATCTGCCCGCCTTGGCCTCCCAAAGTGCTGGAATTACAGGCATGAGCCACCGTGTCCGGCCAAAGCATGTTTTAAGATAAAATACATCTTTTTTTTTTTTTTTGAGGCGG
>NW_012117376.1:14755085-14755567 GCF_000951035.1 Colobus angolensis palliatus
GCCACCTCGCCCGGCTAGTTTTTTTGTATTTTTAGTAGAGACGGAGTTTCACCGTGTTAGCCAGGATGGTCTCGATCTCCTGACCTCGTGATCCGCCGCGTCTCGGCCTCCCAAAGTGCTGGGATTACAGGCTTGAGCCACCGCGCCCGGCCTTGATAAAATACATCTTTTCCTCTACAGATATTTCCAATTCAAATCAAGACTTAAGAATTTATCTCACATCTGTATACCTTTTGTCAACACTCCGAGAATCCGTTTTCAGTGATACCCTGAATTATAAAATTAAGAGTATCATAATTCCTCAGTTCTTTTATCCCATATTACACAAGAGTATTAGAATAACAAAAGGCGGCCGGGCGCGGTGGCTCAAGCCTGTAATCCCAGCACTTTCGGAGGCCGAGACGGGCGGATCACGAGGTCAGAAGATCGAGACCATCCTGGCTAACACGGTGAAACCCCATCTCTACTAAAAAATACAAAAA
>NW_012117376.1:14756342-14757287 GCF_000951035.1 Colobus angolensis palliatus
AAAGTTTTATTTGTTTACTTTTTTTTTTGAGACGGAGTCTTGCTCTGTCGCCCAGGCTGGAGTGCAGTGGCGCGATCTCAGCTCACTGCAAGCTCTGCCTCCCAGGTTCACGCCATTGTCCTGGCTCAGCCTCTGGAGTAGCTGGGACTACAGGCGCCTGCCACCACGCCCGGCTAATTTTTTGTATTTTTTTAGTAGAGATGGGGTTTCACCGTGTTAGCCAGGATGATCTCGACCTCCTGACCTCGTGATCTGCCCGTCTTGGCCTCCCAAAGTGCTGGGATTACAGGCTTGAGCCACCGCGCCCAGCCTGTTTACTTATTTTTTGAGACAAGGTCGCTCTCAGTCACCTAGTCTGAATTGCAGTGGCACAATCTTGGCTCACTTCAACCTCTGCTTCCCAGGCTCAAGCAATCCTCCCACCTCAGCCTCTCCAGTAGCTGGGACTACAGGCACACACCACCATGCCTAGCTAATTTTTTTTTTTGAGATCGAGTCTCGCTCTATTGCCCAGATTGGAATGCAGTGGCACCATCTCAGCTCACTGCAAGCTCCGCCTCCCGGGTTCATGCCATTCTCCTGCCTCAGTCTCCCAAGTAGCTGGGACTACAGGCGCCCGCCACCACGCCCGGCTAATTTTTTATATTTTTAGTAGAAACGGGGTTTTACCGTGTTAGCCAGGATGGTCTCGATCTCCTGACCTTGTGATCTGCCCGCCTTGGCCTCCTGAAGTGCTGGGATTACAGGCGTGAGCCACCGTGCCCAGCCATGCCCCGTTAATTTTTAAAACAATTTTTGGTAGAGATGGGTTTTCGCCATGTTGTCCAAGCTGGTGTTGAACTCCTGGGCTCATACGATCCACTGGCCTTGGCCTCCCAAAATGCTTGGATTACAAGCATGAGCCTTCGTGTTCAGCCCACTTAAAATATAGTTCTTTTCTTTTTT
>NW_012117376.1:14765162-14773424 GCF_000951035.1 Colobus angolensis palliatus
CAGGGTGGTCTCGATCTCCTGACCTCGTGATCCGCCCGTCTCGGCCTCCCAAAGTGCTGGGATTACAGGCTTGAGCCACCGCGCCCGGCCACGTTTTTTTTTTTAATAGAGACAGGGTCTCACTATGTTGGCCAAACTGGTCTCGAACTCCTGGCCTCGGTGACCCTCTTGCCTTTGTTGATCCTCTTGCCTATGTTGGCCAGGCTGGTCTTGAACTCCTGGCCTCAGTCATCCTCTTGCCTTGGCCTCCTGAAGTCCAAGGATTACAGGCGTGAGCCACCACACCCAGCCCATTAACCTCTCACCTTTTCTCTACCAGTCACCTCCTGTCTTCACATACCTTGTCAGCTTAGATTCTATGGTCCAGCAGGGAGTTAGACACTGAATTCCCTTCTCTATCACACTTAACCCAGTACTTGGCTGGCACCGGTACCCAAACAGCTGGATGTTGCATAAGAGTACTACAACATTAACTAGACGCACCTCACAGTTACAAGCGCAGATTTCAAATGGGCCCTCAACACTGCAAAACTCTCTAATTACACTTCCCTAATATAGGCACCTTTCCTGTCTTGGATAGACTATTTCACACCTTCACCTCATCTCCCATCTCCAACCTCCTGCTTTCTTCACCCTCATCAGCAATTTCCCTTCATACTTCACGGTGATAGAAGATGTGGTGAGAAAAGAGCTACCTCGTCTTCCCACCATCTCCTCTACTACCTACCTGCAGCACAGTGCACACGCCCCTTGGGTCCCCTCCTATTATGGAGGAAATCTCTAAGGCCAAACTTTCAACTTGTGATCAGGACCTATCCCTCTGCTCCTCTAAGATTAATCCCACACAGGTACCTCCTCACTTGCCTTATCCATTTCTTCTATTGGATCATTCTTGCATCTCCCAAATAAAGTATCAGCTTTTAAATTGATTAAATATATTTTTAGGGGGCATACATGAAGTTGCATTACGTGGATACTTTGGTTAGTGTTGAAGTCTGGGCTTTTAGTGCAACCATCACCTGAAGAGTGTGCATGTGTGCACTGTATCCATCAGGTAATTTTTTTTTTCCCCCGAGATGGAGTTTTACTCCTGTTGCCCAGGCTAGAGTGCCCAGGCATAATCTCAGCTCCCTGCAACCTCTGCCTCGCAGATTCAAGTGATTCTCCTGCCTCAGCCTCCCGAGTAGCTGGGATTAGAGGCATGCACCACCACACCCGGCTAATTTTTTAATTTTAGTAGAGATGGGATTTCTCCATGTTGGTCAGGCTGGTCTCAAACTGCTGACCTCAGGTGATCCGCCCATCTTGGCCTCCCAAAGTGCTGGGATTACAGGCATGAGCCACCACGCCCAGCCTCCATCAGGTAATTTCTCATCCCTCACCACCCTCCCACCTTTCCAAGTCTAGTATTGGCATTTTAATCCTTTCCTCAGTCACCTCTTTCCCAACAGCCAAGGTTAACACCAGGATGAGACACAACCTAGTCCACGCCACCATTCTCTTGGGGACCAGTGCATCAGCATACCTGTGAACTTAGCAATGCAGTTTTTGGGCCCTGCTTCAGACCCACAGAGTCAGAATCCCTGGAGATGTGGCCTAGGACCATGGCTTTAAAAACTGTCTAGGGCCAGGCACGGCGGCTCACGCCTGTAATCCTAGCACTCTGGAGGCTGAGGCAGGTGGATCACGAGGTCAGGAGTTTGAGCCCAACCAGTTCGAGACCAGCCTGGCCAACATGGTGAAACCCCATCTCTACTAAAAATACAAAAATTAGCTGGGCATGGTGGCACACGTCTGTAATCTCAGCTACTTGGGAGGCTGAGGCAGGAGAATTGCTTGAACCCGGGAGCAGAGGTTGCAGTGAGCCAAGATCGCACTACTCTACTCCAGCCTGGGCAACAGAGTGAGACTCCGTCTCAGAAAAACAAAAAACAAACAAAAACTGTTTATGTGGCTGGGCATGGTGGCTCATGCCTATAATCCCAGCTCTTTGGGAGGCTGAGGCAGGAGGATCACTTGAGCTCAGGAGTTTTAGACCAGCCTGGGCAACATAGTGGGACCTTATCTCTAAGAAATTTTTATTTTTATTTATTTTTTTGAGACGGAGTCTCCCACAATGGAATGTTATTTAGCAGTACAAGTTATCAAATACATACAACATGGAAGAACCTCGAAAACATGCTAAGTGAAAGAAGTCAGTCGAGCAAAACCACAGACTGATTCCATTTAGATGAAATATCCAGAAGAGGTCTAGAGAGACAGAAATTAGTGATTGTCTAGGGATGGGGTGAGGAAGAAATGGGGAGTTAACTGCTAATGGGCATGGAGCTTTTTTACGGTGATGAAAACATTCAGAGGCTGGGCAGGGTGGCTCATGGCTATAATCTCAGCACTTTGGGAGGCGAAGGCAGGTAGATTACTTGAGGTCAGGAGTTCAAAACTTGCCTGGGCAACACGGTGAAAGCCTGTCTCTACCAAAAACAGAAAAAATTAGCCAGGCATGGTTTGTGCCTGTGGTCCTAGCTATTTGGGAGGCTGAGGTGGGAGCTTGAGCCTGGGAGGCAGATGCTGCAGTGAGCAATGAGCTGAGATCATACCACTGCAATCCACCCTGGGTGACACAGTGAGACCACCTCATCTCAAAAAAATACAAAACAAAAAATATATATATAAAACATATGTATGTATATGTGTGTATATATATACATGTATATACACACACACATATTCCAAAATTAGTGGCAATAATTATATACACACACACATACACACATATATATTCCAGAATTAGATAGTGGCAATAGTTGCACAATGTTGTGAATGTACTAAAACCACTGTAGTATATGCTTTAAAATGGCGAATTTTGGCTGGGTGTGGTGGCCAGCACTTTGGGAGGCCAGGGTGGGAGGACTGCTTTGTGCCCAGGAGTCGAATACCAGCCTGGGCAACACATCAAGACTCCATCTCTTGAAATAATAATAAAGTGGTGTCTTTTTTTTTTTTTTTTTTTTTGAGACGGAGTCTCACTCTGTCGCCCGGGCTGGAGTGCAGTGGCCGGATCTCAGCTCACTGCAAGCTCCGCCTCCCTGGTTCACGCCATTCTCCTGCCCCAGCCTCCCGAGTAGCTGGGACTACAGGCGCCCGCCACCTCGCCCGGCTAGTTTTTTTGTATTTTTTAGTAGAGACGGGGTTTCACCGTGTTAGCCAGGATGGTCTTGATCTCCTGACCTCGTGATCCGCCCGTCTCGGCCTCCCAAAGTGCTGGGATTACAGGCTTGAGCCACCATGCCCGGCCAAAGTGGTGTCTTTTAATGGTATATGATTATTTCTCAATTTAAAGAAGGGGAAGAATAATTCTCAGCAGTGTTAAGTGCTGCAATCAATCAGGCCAGGCCTGAAGAGACCATGCAGCAGGCTGTCCACACAACAGCCATTTTCCTCTATCATGATCCCTCCTCTATTGAATTCCAACAATCCTGACTGGTCTAAGCAGATTCTGTGGTTTCACTCCTCTTGCTATGATTGGTTTAGGAGTGGACAGGTAATCCAGATCTGCCCAATGAAACACAGGCTGCTGTGGTACTTGAAGGAAATATTTCATTATTCTTAAATACAGGGAAAAAAGCAGCAGTCCTCTAGCCTCTTGCCATTGGTATGGCAAGCTACGATGCCTAGAACAACTGCCTTGAAGGTGAGGTGGCTGGAGAACATGTTGAGGGCAGCAGAGCAGAAAGATGGGAAGCCCACCTGGGTCCTCACAACTGCCCAACCTTGGGACTTGTATCAGGAGATGAATCCTCTTGTTTGTGCCACTTATTTCACTTTTTTTTTAATACTTAAGAGCCCAAGCATCTGGTGACTTTTCCTGAGATCATAAGAATGGGCCTGGAGACAGGGCTGGCACTGAGCATGCTACTATGGCTATCTTAGTGAATGGTCCTTACCACGTTTTGATGTCTGGTTTGGTTTTAGGCCCAGCTACTTTCATGGTCCAGAGCCAGTCAAATCAGTCTTTTCCAGGAAGGGAAAAAAAAAACTCCAAAAAGTTCAAGCTCACCCTACTCATCGTAATTATTTGGCAACAAGAAGAGGGCCAGAAAATAAGTAAAAACAGACTACCAAGTTTAACCTTAGCCAGTTGCTTCACATCTGAGCCTCACTCTCAACTACAAAATGGGGCTACACCTGTATCTCACAGGACTGACTCAAAGATTAAAGCGCATGAGGCAGAGATGCTAGCATAGCCCAGGGCTCAGCAGACTTGCCACCAACAAAGAACCCCAGCTATAGCTTTCTCAAATTCTGCAACCTCTGCTCAAATAGCAGCTTACTACCCCTGACCACTCTAAGACGTTTCTAAGTTTCCTATGGAAGAGGATACCACTTTTAGAAAGAAAATTACCCATCTACAACCTAGAATGACTTCAGCAACAATGAAAATAAATGGCTAGTAATTGGCTACATGGACAAATGGTATTTTAACCTGAATGTCTGTCAGAGATGACTTTTTCTAGTTCAGGGTCTGAATCCTGATTCTGCTGCTCATGAGATGTACACATAACCTTCAACAAGTTTCTTCATCTGTGCCTGCTTCCTCATCTATGAGTGTGGTACCTGTATTACACAAACATCTCAACACTTGAGAGATAATACACAAAAAACCTCATGAGCTTAACCGATACTTTTTTGACCAAGGGAACGGACAAGGCAACTGTAGTCTCCAACTTTCTTTATTCCTGTCCAATACAGCCAGGAGGTCTGTGAAAGCAAATTTAAGGTGCAAACATCAATTTGTTACAAGTTCCATATTCTAACAAATAACTTTTTGCCATTTCACTTAGAGAAACATGGGGTTCTCTGCATCTCCACACTAAAGAATCAGGCAAGACCCCATTCTGTCTTTGCCTGCAGGTCTACTTAGAGCAAAGTGTCATCTACCTTACAAATGGACAATTGTGTACACATTCACAGGGGCACAGGCCCTCTCTGACATGAGTCTATTAATTTACTAATTTTATAGAGGTTGCAAATGCAGATGGAAGTAGAGAGGCTCCTGTCAGCTACCAAGGCAAAACCTCAGATCTACCAAAAATCTGCATTTAATACACTTCATGTATTCGGAGTCATGCAAAAAACAAACACTGCAGGGAATGCTGCATAACCAAGTACAGAAATCACTCCATACTCCCAGCCTTTCACCACTAGCTAAATCTACTCCTGGAATCCTTCCTAACTCCACCTAGCACTGTGTGTTTTGGAAACTGACACTGTATCAGTGAAAGATCATTAGACTGTACACGGAATACCTCAAAGCAGAATGCACCCTGTTCCAAGAGACTTGGATAAACCAGGTTACTCCACTTGTGGGAAAAGATCAGAGGCAGCATTCCAAGCCAAACTGTATCCAGCTTTATTAAAGATACTTTCCATAAACAATCATGGTATTTCAGGCAGGACATGGGCAGACAATCGTTAACAGTATACAACAACTTTCAAACTCCCTTCTTCAATGGACTACCAAAAATCAGAAAGCCACTATAAAACCCAATGAAGTCTTCATCTGATGCTCTGAACAGGGAAAGTTTAGAGTGAGGGTTGACATTTCACATTTAGCATGTTGTTTAACAACTTTTCACAAGCCGACCCTGACTTTCAGGAAGTGAAATGAAAATGGCAGAATTTATCTGAAGATCCACAATCTAGAAATGGAACCATGCTGTTTTGACAGGTGCCATCTCAGTGGCATCACTGGAAAGTCCAGATTGCCTGACACACTGGTAACCACTGACTAGGGGTCAGGTCCCAACAGATGTCTGGGCTTAAGGGAGTTAAGTCTATGCTGAAAGATGGAAAGGGAGAAGAGGACATAAAAACAAATTTGTTTTTCCATACCACAAGGCTTTTGTGCCAAGATGGCCATGTGTGTCAAAGTAGGGAATCCCTCCTCCTGGGAACCAAGAGGAAGTCTCTCAAAACTAGAAGGGAAAGGTGTTTTCCCCACATCAATCCAGCTTTGGAGACATTCTATTAGTGACATATGCCCCTTCCCCCAAAAACAACAATGAAGTGTTCTGTGTGCTAACAACATAGCTTTAAAAAAAAAAAAAAGTAAAACAAAATTCTGCATTTTTATAAAACTTGATAAAAAATAGTATTTCAAACTGTACAGTCACCAGAAGTACACAGTTATCAAAAATGCACACACTTCACTTGGCATCTCCAGCACCTTCAGCTTTCTGTGCCTAAAAGAAAACAGACAAATTAATGAATGTGTAGATTTCAAAACTATCTTTGTTCACATTCCACCTACAGCATCATTTTGCTCCCAGGCCAAAGTTCAGGTTTCAGGTTCTGAGACTCAGTATTTCTTCTGAGAACGACTTACTAGGCAACTGTGCTAAGTCACCTCTCCTCTGGGCCTTATATAACTGAAGTAGGAGGAACACCAGAATTAGAGACCTGAGGTTACTCCTAGCTTGAAAACTTTATGTAGTATAAAACACAATGCCCTTCAGCTGACAGGAGAGATTTCAAGAATCCAGGACTTAAGTTAACAGGAAAGCCACAAGCAGATTCTGGACCAAATGGTACATTTGGAGTGATATAAAAAAAGGGCAATTAAGTTTTTGAGATCAGCAACTAACCGAATGAGCAAATCTAACAAAGGGTGAAACAGCAGTTATACCTGGTCTGTTTTGGCATCTCCGTTTTCTGCAGGGTTATTCCCCTCCTTGCCAGCATCAGCTTTTCCCTTTTTCCCTTTGGGTACCTTCTCTCCCTTCTGAAAAAGGGGAAAAAAAAAGTATTTCTCCCCATTTCATATTCCCAAGGTATGGTCTGCAAAGTTCTGCACAAGGTAGGATTGTTTACTGAAGATAAAACACAAACCCTTGATCAGTTAACAACAACAACTGATCAAAACTAGGCTAAATTATATGTAATTTGCTATAATCTTTACTACTTAAAATTTCCTATCTAAGTAACAGAAGAATAAATCAGTTTAAACCCTGGGGTATTTAATATTTAAATACATATTTTCCTACAAACTAACAACTCTTGATCACGAAACCAACGGTATGAATGACAGGGATGAGGCAAACTATCCACTTTATAACCTCCATTAATGGAGGCACCATTATGCTAATTAAGCTAAGGCACTAAGAACAGTCCTCATTCTGTGAAAATGATCAGTTCCAATGTTAGCACTTACCTTTGCAGGGGCCTTTTTAGGCTTGGGCTCTGGCTTTGGAGGAGCAGGTTTCTTTTTTTGGCAGGAAGAGAGGAAAAATGGAACATCAGTACAATGGACTGAAGAAAACCACCCACGACCGACCAACCAACCGACCAAAAGTACCAAAGGCAGAGAAGTTTCTCCTCCTCCTCAAAGTTTTTGTGGCTGGCTTTCTTCTAGAATGCCGAATCTCCAGAAGCCCACTCAAATGTCCCACTGTGGCACCAGGCATCAGAATTTCAGAACCAGCAAAACCCAAAGGGGCAAGAGTCCCAAGTGGAGGCAATCATTCAAAACCAGGCACTAACCATAACTCATGGGAAGCAAAGGGAATTGTTTTTTCATGTTTTTTGGTTCAGGGACAAATACGAAAATTCAAAAGCATACACTTACAGCAGACAACCTCGCGGATCTTCTCTGTGGCTATTAAAGACAACGAGAAAGTTAGAAATAGGACAGGTAAGTCGCTTTAAAAAGTTTCGTATCAATTGGCTCTAGATTATAGGAGTGTAAATTCAGGACACAGGTTAATCACCGAGTCCAGTGGCCTCTGCTAGTCCAAAGCTTTGACCCTTGAAGAGAGAATGACTTACTTCGTCCTTCACCTTGGCTTTATCTCCTTTAGCATCCCCTTCAGCCTGTAAGAAACAAGAACAAAAAACTGCAGCTTCTGAGGTGGTTCTTAGTTCTTTCCTAAACTTTAGAGTGCTAACAAAGAAAATTAAAGCAGTTGTCCACACAACTTTTTTAGGACATAAACAAATGAGTGAGCCCGACGTCCGTATAAGAACGAAGCGCGCGCAGGAGCCCCAGCTCGCCGACCCAGAGAAGCCAGGGCTGAGCCGGAGCGCGGCCGGGGAGGGCAGCCGAGCCCGCACCACCGCGCCAGGCAGGAGCAACAGCTGCAGATGGCGCAAACAAACCCCCTCCGGAGGCGGAGCCCAGCGCCGTTACCATGGCAGCCGTCGAGGGCGGGAGAGGGAGGCGCGCGCAGCCCGGAGAACTCGTGGGCGGCGGCAGCGCGCGTCTCG